>NW_006408729.1:1898237-1906018 GCF_000296735.1 Chrysochloris asiatica | reverse complement strand
TTTCTTTGGAATGGGCACAAATATGGATCTCTTCCAGTCAGTCAGCCAGATAGTTGTCTTCCAAATTTCTTGGCATGAGTGAGTGCCTCCTGTGCCACCTAACTTTCTTGAAAGATTTCAATTTTTATTCCATCAATTCCTGGTGCCTTGTTCTTTGCCAATTGTCCCTTCTAATAATAGTATGTCTAAAATATGAGAGACGAAGTCTCCCCATCTTGGCTTCTAAAGAGCACTCTGGCTGTACTTCTTCCAACACAGATTTGTTTGTTCTTCTGGCAGTCCATGGTTCTTTTAATAATTTTCTCCAACACCACAACTCAAAGGCATCAATTCTTCCACAGTCTTCCTTATTCACTGTCCAACTTTCACTGCAGATGAGGCTATAGAAAATACGAAGGCTTGGGTCTGGCATACCTTATTCTTCAAACTGATATCATTGCTCTTGAACACTGTAAAGAGGTCTTGTGCTCCAGATTTCCTTAATGTGATACATTGTTTGATTTCTTGACTTTGAATTCTGCTTCCCTGAGTCTTGTTAGTGGATCCAAGCAAAAGCTGTCTTTGACAACTTCAATCTTGTCTCCATTTATCATGATGTTACTTATTAGTATAGTGGTGAGGATTTTTATTTTCTTTACATTCAGATGAAACCCACACTAAAGGATGTGGCCTTTGATCTTCATCAGTAAGTATTTTAAGTCCTTTTCGCTTTCAGCAAGCAAGGTTGTAACATGATGTCTTCCCACAACTCTTCTGGTGTTCAGTTTTTAGTAGGTAATGCATCAAATCTGTTCTTCAGATGATCTCTGAATTCAGGTGGGATATGTTCAAGGTCATATTTTGGCTTCCATGGTCTTGTTTTAATTTTCTTCAGCTTCAGTCTGAATTTGCATATGAGAAATTTATAGTCTGTTCCACAGTCTGTGCTGCCCTTGTTTTGGCTGATCATATGGAGCTTTGCCACAGTCTCTTTCCACAGATATAGTCTATTTGATTTCTGTGTATTCCATCTGATGAGGTCCATGTGTTTAGTCATATTTTATGTTGTTTTAAAAACGTATTTGCAATGAAGAAGTCATTGATCTTGCAAAATTCTATCATGCGAACGCCAGCATTATTTCTATCACCAAAATCATCATTTCCACTGATCCATCCTTTTTGTTTTCAACTTTTGCATTCCAATGATCAGTAATTATTAAGACATCTTGATTTAATGTTCGATCAATTTCAGACTAAAGAAGTTGATTTGTTGTTGTTGTTAAGCACCATTGAGTTAGTTCTGATTCACAGCAACCCTGTATAGAGTTTCCAAAGAGCAGCTGGTGAGCTTGAACCACCAACCTTGCAGTTCAAATTGACCTTGCAGTCCAGTGTATTAACCCACAGCACTACACCAGGACTCCAAAGAAGTTGATAGAATTCTACAATTTTATCACCACTGTTTTCAGTGGTTGCTGCATAAATTTTAATAGTAGTGGCATCAGGTTTATCATGTTGTTTTTGCTAAGTGCCATTGAGTCACTTCTGACCCATAGTGCCCCTGTATAGGGTTTCCAAAGAGTGGCTGGTGAGTTTGAACTGCCAACCTTGCAGCTGAGTGTTTATTTTACAGTGCCACACTAGAACTCCATTAGGTTTACCATTGTTGTTGGTCTTAAGTGCCATGGAATCAGTGCCTTATGTAAGGTTTCTGAGGAGTACAAGTTAATAATTCCATGCCTAGATTTCTACCCAAGAGGAACAAAACTATATATTCACACAAAGATCTATATGCAAATATTCTAGGAGCTTTATTGAAAGGTGGAAATAATCTAAATGTTCGTCAACTGATGAATGGATAAACAAAATCTGGTATATCCATACAATGAAATGTATTTTGGCAATAATAAGAAGGGAGGAAGTACTTATACATGTTACAACACGGTTGAACTGCAAAAACATTATGTACTGTGAATGAAGCCTGATGCAGATGATCACACATTAGATAATATAATTTACATAAAATGTCCAGAAAAATAAAATCTTGGAGACAGACAAAAGGTTAATAGTTGCTTGGAGATTGGGGTGGCAAAGAGGAGTGACTGCAAATGGACATGAGAGATCTTTTAGGGTCACAGAAATGGTCTCACATTGTACTTTAGAGATGACTGCACAAGTTTGTAAATTTGCTAAAAATCATTTAATTGTACACTTAAAATGAGCAAATTTTATGATGTGTCAATTATACTTCAATAAATCTTGGTTTAAAAGTATATAAAGGATGGTACATAATACAATATGAACAAATTTTAAGTACACAACTCAGTGAATTTTTAAAATATGTATTGATTTTGTTATTAAGTGCCATCAAATTGGTTCTGATTCATAGCGACCCCTATATAGGTTTTCCTAGGATCCTCTGGTGGGTTTTAACCAAGAAGTTAGCAGTCTAATGCGTATCCTGCAGCAGCACACCAGGACCCTAAAATATGTTTGATGGTGGTGGTGGTGGTTGTGTGCCACAGAGTCACTTCCAACTCACAGTGACCCTGTATAGGATTTCCAAGGCCATAAGTCTTTATGGGAGGAGAAAGCTTCATCTTTCTCCTGCAAAGCAGCTGGTGGATTTGAACTGCTGACCTTGCAATTAGCAAACAAACTGGTAACCCACTATGTTACCAGGGCTGCTTCCAAATTTGTACTCTTTTATGTCTGTTTTGCTTTGTTTTTTGCTCCACATAATGCCAGTAAGATTTATACAACTTGATCCTGGTATTTTAAATAGTTCATTCTTCTTATTGCTGTCAAGTCTGCCATTATATGAATACATCACATTTTGTTTATCAATTATGCTGTTTAAGTGTATTTAGTTGTTTCCAGTTTGAGGTTATAATTAATAAAGTTGTAATGAACATTCTTCTAGATGTCTGTCAGTGAGTATATGTTGGGAAACGTATCTTGGGAAATAGCTACAAGTAGATGTGCTAGGGAAAGGAAATGTTTAGCTTTGATAGAAATTGCCATAGTTTTCCAAAGTCATTACACAAATTTATACCCCTACTAACAATATCTAAAAAGTTCCAGCTGTTCCACCTCCTCCCCAACAGTTGGTATTGTCAATCTTTTTAATTTTAGCCATTCTGCTGTGTGTTAGAGGTAGCCTGGTATGGCTTTAATTTTCATTTTCCTGATTAAGAATAAGATTGACCGTATTTTTATATTTGTACTTCAAATTTTTTTGCTGTATTCCTTTAAGAGAATTAGTTCTGGATATGAATTTTTTCTCAAATACATGTATGGCAAATATTTCCACCCAGTCCGTGACTTGCTTTTTTCCTCTCTCAATTGTTTCTTAAGTACACGAGAGTCCACAGTTTCAGTTAGGCCAACTAGTCAATATTTTCTTTTTTAAACTTGGCGATTTTTATATGTCCTATTTAAGAAATCTTTACCTATACCAAAGTCGTGGAGATATTCTCTTATATTTTCTCCTATAAGTTTTATTGTTTTACTTTTCACATGTGATTCTTTGATCCATATTCAAATTAATTAAAATATGAAGTCAAGGTTCATTTATTTTCCTATAAAGATATCCAATTGATAAATCAAAGCCTGTTGCCATCAAGTTAATTGTAACTCTATATGTGTCAGAGTAGAACTGTGCTCCACAGGATTTTTAAAGGCTGATATGTTAGAAGTACATAGATTGCCAAGCCTTTCTTCCAAGAAACATCTTGGTGAACTCAAACTGTTAACCTTTCAGTTAGCAGTCAAGAGTGTTAGCCCTTTGTATTACCCAGGGACCCAGCACTGTTTATTAATAACCACAATGCCATCAAATCAATTCTGACTCATAGCATAGTTGAACTATTCCATTGGGTTTCCAAGACTTAATCTTTACAGAATAGCCTGCTCAACTTTTCTCCCATAGAATGGCTGGTGGGTTTGAACAACCAACCTTTCAGTTAGCAGTCGAGCACATTAACTACTGTGTCACCAGGGCTCCTTTTTATCATTTTGTGTGTGCTTGGCTATAGTTTTTTTAATTGCAACAATATATATAATAAAACATTTTCCATTTCAACCATTTGTACAGGTACACGCCACACTCCCCATGTTGTGCAATCATCACCATTTCCAAATCTTTTATTCTCTCTTTCTCTTTTCTTTTCCCTTTCCCCACTTCTTTCCTTTCTTTTTTTTATAAAAATTATTTGTGGGAAAGTTCCCAAAGATTTGTCCAAATAAGAATATTAGTATACACTATTTCCTTCCTAGTACATGAAAGAATGAGAATTTTCCTTTTTCCCCCCTTTTTCTTCCTCCCTTCTCTTTTCAATTGCCTTTCCTGTCACCCAAGTTAGCATGTGTCCTGTGGAGCAGCTGGTAGTTTCAAACTGTGACCTTGAGGTTAAAAGCCTGACTCATAACCACTCCGAGAATGGATTTACTTCTGGGTTCTCAATGCTTTTTTTTTTTCTCCATTTATCTATGTGTCTTTTATTGAACTGGTACTATGCTATTTTGATTACTGTAGTTGTGAGTAGGTTTTGAGATCAATAAGTGAGAGATCTCCTATTTTGCTCTCTTTTTAAGTAGTACTTTGCTTATCCAGAATCTTTCCTTTCCATATAAAGATGGTGATTAGTTTTTTTTTCCATCCCTTTAAAGAACATTATTGGAAACTGGATTGGGATTGCATTATAGCTATAAATTGCTTTGGGTAGTGTTGACATTTTCACAATATTGTTTTCCTATCCATGAGCATGGTATATTCTTCTATTTGTGTAGGTCTTTTTGGTTCCTTGTATTAGTGTTTTTGTCGTCTTCTTTACATATGTCTTGTGTTTTTCTGGTTAGATTTATTTCTAAGTATTTCATCTTTGAAGATCAAAGAGCACAGTCTTCGATATGGATTACATCTCAATGTCAAGAAAACAAAAATCCTCACCACTGGACCAATAAACAACATTCTTATCAATGGAGAAAAGATTGAAGTTGTCAAGGACTTCATTCTTCTTGGATCAACTATTAACACTCACAGAAGCAGCAGTCAAGAGATCAGATGACGTATTGCATTAGGCAATATGCTGCACAGGAACTTTTTAAAGTATTGAAGAGCAAAGATGTCAGCTTGAGGACTAAGGTGCACCTGACCCAAGCCATGGTATTTTCAATAACCTCATATGCATGTGAAAGCTGGACAGTGAATAAGGATGACCATAGAAGAATTGATGCCTTTGACTTGTGTGTTGGAGGAGAATACTAAAAGTGCCAAAAGAACCAATAGATCTGTTTTGGCTGCCAAAAGAACCAATAGATCTGTTTTGGAAGAAGTGCAACCAGAGTGCTCCTTAGAGACCAAGATGGCCAAACTTTGTCTATCATAATTTGGACATATTGTCAGGAGGGAACAGTAGCTAGAGAAGAATATCATGGAGGGTCAGAGAAAAAGAGGAAGACACCCAATGAGATGGATTGACCCGGTGGCAACTATCGATGGACTCAAGTGTGGCAACAGTAGTGAGGTTGCCCAGGATCAGACATTGTTTCATTCTGCTGTGCATAAGATTGCTATGAGTCAATGCCGACTCAATGGCACCTAACAACTCAATGGCACCTAACAACAACAATTTCATCTTGGGTGCCTGTTACAAATGGTATTGCTATCCTGGTTTCCGTTTCAGAGCTGTTTTTATTTGCATAAAGGACTCCAACTGATTTTTGGATGCTGATCTTGTACCCTGCCATTTTGCTGAATCTTTCAATGAGTTCCTTGCTGAGTCTTTGGGATTTGCTAAGTATAGGATCAAATCATCTGCAAATAGAGTGTTTTACTTCTTATTTGTCATTTTGGATACCTTTGATTTCCATTTCTTGTCTTAAAACTCTGGCTAAAGCTTCTAGCACAACACTAAATAGGAGTGGTGATAAAAGTCAACCTTGTCTGCTTCCTGTTCACAAGGGCTTTAGTTTCTCTCCATGAAAGTGATGCTGACTGTTGGTTTAGTATATGTGCCCATAATTATGCCGAGAAAATTTTCTTTTATTCCTACTTTGTTGAGTGTTTTTTGTTTTTTGTTTTAATCAGAAATGGGTGTTAAATTTTGTCAAATGTCTTTTCTGCATCAATTGATATGATCATATGGGTTTTCTTCCTTTGTTTCATTTATGTAGGGGATTACATCAACTGTTTTTCAATAGTGAACCAGTCCTATTCCACTTGGTCACAATGTTATTTTAAGTCTGTTGTTAGATTCAATTGGCTAAGATTTTGATGAGAATTTTTGTATCTATGTTCATGAGGGATATTGGCCTGTAATTTTTTTTTTTTTCTTTTTTAGTGATGTCTTTGCCTGCTTTTGGTATGAGAGTTATACTTGCTTCCTAAAATGAATTCAGGAGTTTTACATCCTTTTCTTCATTCTGAAATTGTTGGGGTAGAATTGTTGTCAATTCTTCTCAGAATGTTTGGTAGAATTCAACAGTAAAGTCATCTGGGCCTAGAATTTTTGTTGAGAAATTTTTTGTTTAATCAATTTCTTCTTTTGTTATAGGTCTGTTCAAGTTTTCTAATCTGGTGTTTCTAGAAATTGTCTAATTCTTCTAGACTTTCAAATTTATTGGTGTACAATTCTTCATAGTATTCTGTTATCATCCTTTTTATTTCCATTGGTTCTGTTGTGATATTACCTATATCATTTATAATTTGTGTTATTTGCATTGTATCTTTTTTCTTTTGTTAGATTTGCTAATGGTTTTGTAGATTTATTAATCCTTTCAAAGCACCAACTTCTTACGTTGTCTATCCCTTCTATTGTGTTTCTGTGTTCTATTTCATTTATTTATGCCCTAACCTTTACTATTTCTTTTCTTCTGGTGGCTGTAGATTTTCTTTGCTGCTCTTACAGCTCCTGTTTACTAACAAGGCTATCTTTTCCCCCAATGGATTGCAGTGGCTCTTTTTTTAAAAAATTTTTTGCGAATTGTGTGATAGTTTACATGGCAGAACATTAGCTTTACATTCATCCTATCATATATTATTTCAATGCCATGGTTACAATCCCCTCCATGAATCATCAACCAACCAAGCCTGTCCCTTGGTCGTCAGCACACAGCCCCTCTACCTCTCTGGATCTACAGTCCCCAACTACTCTATCTCTCCACATCATCGTCTCTGCCTCCATCTCTGGCATTGCTCTTTCTCTGGGTAGGGTCCTGCACTCCGCTTTTCTCCCTTGATGGTCCCAAGGACCTCCGCTCCTAGAGTGCAAAGTCAACCACTCCCCTCCTTTTACTATAAAACTTCTACCTTTACATTTCAAATCCTCACAGTCAGTCCTGATAGCAGTGATTCACTATTGCACCACAAGAGTCCTATCCCTATCTCCTTTCATCAGCCCCACCAAGACAGATTAGATACTATTTAGTGGAGATTCTACCTTTCTCCACGTCTTCTGGATCTACGTTCCCTCTTGAAAGCTTGTAAGCCAGTCACTTCTTGCTTTTGTAGACCCTCATTTTGGGTAGCCAATGTCCAGGTTGCCCATCCCTGTCTGCCCTTTGTACCGAGAGGGTGGGAATGATCCTTGCTGCAAAGATGTGTTCCCTCTTTTGAGCTACTGCATCCATAGGTGTAGGTCAAGTTCATCAAATTGTATCAGATTATTCTTTTTTTCCTCTACTTTCTTCTTCTAGTTGAGCTGTCATCATCCAGTCATTGAAGCCAGATCAAGTGGGTATTATTTGCAAGTGTGGGTGTTCTTGTGCATATGCCCTCTCTTCTTATCAGCTGGACACTT
>NW_006408729.1:1893159-1897072 GCF_000296735.1 Chrysochloris asiatica | reverse complement strand
GCCTCATCTTTCTCCCGCAGAGCAGCTGGTAGTTTCGAACCGCTGACCTTAAGGTTCGCAGCCCGATTCGTAACCACTACGCTACCAGAGCTCCTTAAAGTTTAGAGCCTAGAAAATCCTAAGGACTACTTCTATTCTGTCATTCTGACACATAGGGTCACTATGAGCCAGAATTGACTCAACAAGAGCAGCATGGTAATTTTTAGAGTCCCTGTGTGATGCAAAAGGAGCCCTGGTGGCACCTGTAAGTTAGGTACTGATCTAACTACTAACCAAAAGATCAGTGGTTTGAATTTATCAATTATTCTGTGGGAGAAAGATGAAGCTGTCAGCTCATGAAAAGTTTTATAGTTTCAGAAATTCCGTATACAGTCACTATGCATTGGAATCAACTCCATAGTAGCAACTTTGATTTTGATTTTATGGGTGTCTCAAACAGATAAGCACTCAACTACCAACCAAAAGATTGTAGGTTCAAATCCACCCAAAGGTGACTCATCAAATAGGCCTGGAAATCTGTTTCCAAAAGGTTACCGTTTGAAAATCTTTTGGAGTTCAGTTCCACTTTGCAATTCATTGGGTAATGAGTTGAATTCAATCTGATGTCAACTGGTTTGAATTTTTTTAATAATAATTTTGAGCTAGGGAACATAGTTTGCTTTAGAATTTATGACTTGCTTTTGTAAAAGAGATAAATTCCAAAATGTAACAATTTCAAGTCTAACAAGTCATCACATATGTATTTTTAAGAAAAAGAAAAAACAACTCTTTTATTAGTAAAATGGAAAAATGAATATTTTCACCTTGCATTATCTCAAAATCTACATGATCTCTTTTTCAACTGATGAAACATGGTTAAACACAGAATGAAAACACCTTACCTGAGTAAGGTAGATGGTATCTCTGAACATACGTAATGGATCTGTGCTGTAGGGAAGTTTGAAATGAAGACCAGCCTGATAAAGCATCTCATCATTACCATGTGCATGATGTTGTCGATGAACTGAAAAGTTGCTCCCGAAAGACCAGTCGTTTTTAGATGAGACCTTTTGGATAAAAAATAAAAGTTAAAATGGTGATGCTAGCAGTAAAATTACCTTTCTCTATAATCCTGACAAACACAGAAAGCAATCCACACACTGGAAAAGATGGTGAGATTTGTTCTGTATCTCTAATTTCATAAGCATTTTGCTATCATACTTCTTAGACTCAGCTTGTGCAAAGTTGATTTGGCACCTACACTATTCCTTCTTCAAACCTAAACAGTTAACATTTTGGTGTTTCTCTCAAAAGCCTAGTCTTATGAGAAAGTATGCCTGGGTATTCAAATATTCACTTACATGTATTTTTTTTTTAATGTTATTTTATCTATTTGGGTAAACAATAGTCACAACTTAATAATGAGCTGGACTCAACGTTCTTTAAAATTGTCACAATTCTTGTATCAAGAATTTGTTGTTGACCCTGGGACCATCAAGGGAGAAAAGTGGAGTTCAGGACCCTATCCAGAGAAGCAGTGATGCTAGAGATGGTGGCAGAGACTATGACACGAAGAGATGGAGCAGCTGGGGACTCTAGACTAAAGGAGGTAGAGGGACTTTGTGCTGGCGGCCAGGGCGGGGGTCAGGGAGCACGCTTGCAGCATATGCCCTTTGGTTGTTTGAATGGTTATATATTCCTGAGTGCTTCAGTGTACATAAAAAAAAAAAAAAAAAAAAAAAAAAGAGGGAATGGAAGCAAATGCTGTTGATTGATGATGTATGGAGGGGATTGTAATCATTGCAATGAAATGAAATACAACAGCTTGAATGTAAAGTTGATGTTCTCCAATGTAAACTATCACTCAATTCACAATAAAAACTTATTTAAAAAATCGTTGTTGCTGTTGTTAACTACCATTGAGTATGTTCCAACCTTGCAGCAGTCCAGCACATTAACCCACAGTGCCACACCAGGACTCCTTATGAAGAATAAAATACCACTATTAAGCTGCTCTGGTAGTGTAGTGGTTGCAAGTCCAGCTGCTAACCTCAAGGTCAGCAGTTCAAAATTACCAGCTGTCCCATGGTAGAAAGATGAGGCTTTCTGATCCTGTAAATATTTACAGTGTCAGAAACCCTACAGAGAGTCGCTATGAGTGGGAACCGATTTCATGGCACACCACCAAGACCACTACTACTAAGATGATGTTGTTGTTGTTGTTATGTGCTGTGGAGTCAGTTCCGATGATAGGAGTCCTGATGTGGTGCTGTAGGATAAGCTCTGGATCTCAAAGTTGGTTTGAACTTCAAGGTCAGCAGTTCAAATTCACCAGTCACTCTTTGGAAACTCTATATAGGGTCTCTATGTTGGAACCGACTTCACGGCATACCACCACCACCACCATTAAAATGATAGGAGTCCCAGTGTGATGCTATAGGATAAGCACTGGACCTCCAGGTCAGTTTGAACTCAATGACACTTAACAACAACAACATTAAAATGATAGGAGTCCCAGTGTGATGCTATAGGATAAGCACTGGACCTCCAGGTCAGTTTGAACTCAATGACACTTAACAACAACAACATTAAAATGATAGGAGTCCTGGGGTGGCACTGTAGGATAAACACTGGACTGTAAGGTAGGCAGTTTAAACCCACCAGCCATTCCTTTGAAATCCCATACAGAACTAGCTAATGGCACTTAACAACAATATTAAGATGGTAAATGATTTAGAGATTGCTCTGTTTCTCACAAAAGGACAATATTGCCTGAGAAAAAAGTTGCAAAAAGCTAAGCAAGATTCTCTTGCTAAATGAAATATTTTATGATGGTTGCAAGGCAGGTGGAGGGTAGGGGTGACGGAAAAAAAGTAAAGTGAACAGAGGTAAATACTATAATTGATGGTATATGGAATGGATTGCAATTATTATAATGGCACTAAGTGTATAATTTATTGAATGTGGGACTGATGATCTGATTTGTAAACCTTCACTCAATTTACTATAAAAAGTTGGTTTTTTTTTAAGTTGATAAATGATTTAGAGATTGCTCATCTGAGTCCTGGTGTGGCACTGTGGGCTAATGTGTCAGACAGAGAAGTCATTTGAACTATAAGGTCGGTGGTTCAAGCTCACCAATTGCTCCTTGGAAACCCTATACAGGGTCGCTATGGGTCAGAATCAATTTGATGGCACTTAACAACAACAACAACATCTGCTTCTCACTGATTAGTAAACATAATTGATAAACATATATTTAATTTTGATAAAGTTGAAGACACAAACTAAAAAATAATAGACACTCCTCTTCTTTATGATTCTCTCTTTATCCAGGCAAAATGTATACTGTCTCTCTATTATTCCTTTGAGAATCTATCATCAGCTCAAGGTAAAACAAGCAAAAAAATACCATACTCATTAGAATAATACCTTTAGAGGATACAAAAAAAGAAAAAAAGCAGTAACTCTTGCTTCTATGCCTATGATTAGGGAGTAGGGTGGCTCCATATGTTAAATACTGGACTGCAAACCAGAGGTCAGCAGTTAGAGCCCATCAGTCACTCCTAAGGAGAAAGAAGAGGCTTTCTGCTTCTTTGTTAGCATTTGAGAAAGATACATAAGAAAAATCACAAATTACATCTGAAAACATTCAGAGTTTTGATCCAGTTTATGTACAGACTTTGAAAAAACTTTTTCAAAGTTTTTTGAAAACATTTTTCAAAAAACTGCCTTAGTTCAGAAGAAGAAAATGAAAAATCTTAAAACCTACTTATGAAATATGACTTAAAATTCTCAGTAATCGTGCAGTGCACAAATTACCTTAAAGAGAATGTTACTTGTTAGGAATGTATATGAAAATTGTTGTTGTTGTTGTTGTTGTTAAGTGCCGTTGAGTCAGTTCTGACCCATAGCAACCCTGTACAGGGTTTCC
>NW_006408729.1:1869633-1890888 GCF_000296735.1 Chrysochloris asiatica | reverse complement strand
AGATGAGTGAGTGCCTCCTGTGCTGCCTCACTTTCTTGAAATATTTCAAATTGTATTTCATCAATTCCTGGTGCCTTGTTCTTTGTCAATTCCTTCAATGCACCTTGGACTTCCTCCTTCAGTATCATTGGCTCTTGATTATATGCTACCTCTTGAAACAGTTAAACATTAACCAGTTCCTTTTGGTACAGTATGTAAGCAATTAATTGTCTATTATTGTTGGGGTTTTTTGTTAAGTGTCGTGAGTCAGTTTCGACTCACAGCAAACTGGCATAGGGTTTCCAAGGAGCAAATGGTAGGTTTGAACCATTGACTTTTAGTTAACAGTCTAGTGCTTATCTTTAGCACCAAACCTGGACTCCAGATTTAATTTAATTGGGAATTTCTTCCAAGTTACATCAGCTTTCCAAACTATCACCATCAGAATGATTTTGAGAACACTAACTACTTCACTTATTTATTTAAAACAGAGGTATTAGTATTTCTAATCACTTTGCACATATTTTAATTCATACACATTTAATATCTTCCCTTCTTTCTACTATTTCTCCTTTTTTTTAAGAAAAAGACTTCTCAGCTTTCTAACTGATAATGATTTTAATCTATCCCATAAACTGTAATCCTGATATTCAGTTACTTAGAACATCTATAACTATTGAGTTTTATAGAATCTTGTAGATTTCAACTGCCACAAAGTCACCAGAAGAAAATGGAAAGCATTGCTTTAAGTGCTTTAAGAATATTAACTCATGTAAGTCTCAAAATAACCCTATGATTCTATATGATTATGACCTCCATTTTTGCAGATGAGGAAGCCAAACATGGAAACGCTAACTATCTTGCCCAAGATAAAAAATTAGTGAAGTCTAGCTTCAGACTCCAATTCTTTGAACTCAGATACTTATGAAAAAGTAAAACTTTAATAATAAATCATATGACTGGAATGGATTATATTAAATCTATACTAATTTATACTTTTGCTATCCTCAAAGAATTTTTCTATGCCACTTTCCTGGCCTTATTCTCACCAATGCAGTTTTTCATTTTCTTACAACTTCTTCATAACAAGCCCCATGATCATTTGGTGTCCATTAAGAAAATCTATCAAATGACCCTTGTTGTGGTTGTTAAGTGCTGTTGAATCAGTTCTGACTCATAGTGACCCTGTATAGGGTTTCTGAGTTGTTGTTGTTGTTGTTGTTGTTAAGTGCCGTCAAATCAGTTCCGACCCATAAAGGAAACCCTTTATAGGGTTTCCGAGGAGCAGCTGGTGAGCTTGAACCACTGACCTTGCAGTTCAAATGGCTTTGCAGTCTAGCTCATTAACCTACAGCACTATACCAGGACTCCAGGGTTTCTGAGAAGTGGCTGGTAAATTTGAACAGTCAGCCTTGTGGTTCAAACTCACCTTGGTACTTATCCTACAGCACCACACCAGGACTCCCAAAATGGGTGTTGGGAATCCAAAAAAACAGCCACCATAAGCTTTGGCGCTAACCTCTACTTTGAATTGAACTGGTTCAGCAGATTCCTTCAGCAGCCACTGTTTTGATTGGACATTTTTCCCATTTTCAAGGCACCCAAGGAGTCCTGGTGCAGCACTGCAGGATGATGCATTGAACCACAAGGTCAGTTTGAACTGCAAGGTCAGTGGTTCAAATTCACCAGCCATACCTTGGAAACCCTATATAGGATTGCTATGAGTCAGAATAGATTTGACTGCGCTTAACAACAAAAATTTACATTTTATGAGCTTTCACTACATATCAGGACTTATACTCAGTGTTTAATATACTTATTAATTTACTTAATCTTAATACAACAACCACATGCGCACATGCAGAATGACTCCTTATTTTGTTTTCTCTGTCTGTCACACACACACACTGCACACACACACACATAGAGGCACACAATTGTAAGAGGTACTTACTATTAACCACATTTACAGATGAGGAGACTGAAATTCAAAAAATTAAACAATTTGTCAATATAACAATTCAAAAAATATAACAAAGGTAATACAGCTAGTGAGTGTATTGAAATTCAGGTCTATTTGAATCAGAAATCCAAGCTTTTAATCATGATGCAACAGTGAAAGAGATCCCTGGGAAGCTCAAATGGTTAGGTACTCAACTACTCACACCTTGGAATGACAGACCTAGCAATCTGCTTCCCATAGGTCACAGCATCAAAACCCCTTGACTTGACTGCAACTCACAACAGCAACATGCAATATTGAAAACATTATTATGTTTTCCAGCATAATAATGTGAAACCAATGTGGAGTCCTGGTGTAGTGCTGAGGGTTAAATGCACTGGACTGCTTGGAACCTCAGGGTCAGTGGTTCAAGTACACCAACCACTCCTCAGAAACCCTAGAC
Organism: Chrysochloris asiatica; assembly: GCF_000296735.1. Taxonomy (NCBI): domain Eukaryota; kingdom Metazoa; phylum Chordata; class Mammalia; order Afrosoricida; family Chrysochloridae; genus Chrysochloris; species Chrysochloris asiatica. The sequence continues at coordinate 1,888,504 of NW_006408729.1, read as the reverse complement.
AGGGTCGCTATGAGTCAGAACCAACTCAACAGCACTTAACAACAACAACAAAAATGTGGAATAATATCTTTAAATATATTTGCTGAATTACTGAAGAAAGCCCTAAATAAAATATCTAAAGTTTTATGTAACATTATTCTTTTGGTTTCTTTTCTATTCCTAATTACTTATTCAAGTCCTCAAGTCAGTAGTGTGTCTAGAAAGGAGGGATGACTCAATCAAGAAATAACAGATGGTTCATAATGAGCAGAATTTTTCATCACCTTTCCCTATCTTAAAATATAGTATTCAATATTTTTTAATATCATCAGGTGAGTCAAAAAATATGACAATTCCATTATTTTCATGAGATGAATAGAAACACACAGATTTAAGAAAAAAAACATTTCTGACGTGTAGGGAAAGGAAAAGCATCTGCTCTAGAATAACGCATTAAGTTTGAATCCAGACACGCTACCTATTACCTAAGGAACAGTGAGAGACCTCCACCCTCCAGTTCCTCAGTTTCCTCCTGAGCCTCAGTCCAAGTTGAGGTGTGTAAGTTACTGTTGACTATCCCCCCCCAAAAAATAAATCATTTCCACAAATTGGGTAAAATAATTTTTAAAGGTGATATAATTAGCATTGTGACTTTATTAAAGTTAGAAATACAAAATAATTTCCAATGTGTAGAAATAAAAACTGTTGCATTTAGGATGTGAGACTGAGGAAGATTTTGAACATGTCTTAAAAAGTGTTATTGTTAGTTTAAACAAGTGATGGGAAAGACAAAAACAGCATGACCACTTCAATAGACAAAGAAAAAGCCACTGACAAAATCAGCATCCTTTCATGATACAAATACTCAACACGCTAAGATAGATAAAAACACTCCACAAACTAGGGATAGAAGGGGACATCCTTAAACTAATAAAAGGTGAGTGCAGCACATTTTCACATTACTCTTCTATCCAAAATATTTGTAACTGCCAAGAAACAACTTTTTTCCTGATGAATATTGCATTAGGCAAATCTGCTGCACAAGATCTTTTTAAGTGTTGAAGAGCAAAGATGTCAGCTAGAGGACTAAGGTGTGCCAGACCTAACCCATGGTATGTTCAATAACCTCATATGCTTGCAAAAGCTGGATAGTGAATAAGGAAGACCATAGAAGAATTGATGCTTTTGAGTTATGGTGTTGGAGGAGAATATTGAAAGTGTCATGGGCTGCCAAAAAAACCAATAGATCTGTGTTGGAAGAAGTGTAGCGGAGTGTTCCTTGGAGGCCAGGATGGTCAAACTTTGTCTTTCATACTTTGGACAAATTGTCAGGAGGGACCAGTCACTGGAGAAAGAGCTCATGTTTGTTAAAGTGGAGGGTCAGAGAAAAAGTGAAAGAACCCCAACGAGATGGATTGGCAAAGTGGCAGCATCAATGGGTTAGCATGGCAACAATTGTGAGGTTGGCCCAGGACGGGGCAGTGTTTCATTCTGTTGTACATAGGGTTGCTATAAGTAGGTATCAACTTGATGGTACCTAAAAACAACAACATGAGTAAGAGAAGGTGAGAGAAGATGGGATTGGATTATATGATTCAGTTATGAGTCACTGTTACCAGGGCTCATTGCAAAAACTTGGAACTCTCATGTGGGTATAAAATGAGTCATCTCAGAAGCAGGAGGGAGAGCCAGGAGAGAAGGATGTCCTTTTGACCCCAACCTCCCTGCACATTAAACCTCCTCTATCTAGGGACAAAAACCTGTGACATTGACATAGCAAAGAAGTGGCAGAGGAACAGAACCAAGAGTTAGAGCAACAGACAAAGCGGTGGGCTTCCCAGGCCACTGGAGCAAGTAAAACTGAGTGCCTTTGGGTAGGATATTCACTTGCAGAATGGGTTCCTTCAGGCAGTTAATTGGGGTACTATGTTTGCTGACCCACAGAGCTAGAGCCAAATGCCTTTGAGCTGAGGCTTACAGTGGAGTAGAGTGCCCTTTGGACATTTATCAGCAGTGGTAAAAGAGCTTTGCAACATTACCCAAGCAGCGCCAGAGAGATGTCTGCCTGTAGGCCTTACAGAGAAGAGGCTGTCTTTCTCTGTAGACAGATTATATCCTGAATATTTCTGGCTCACACCTACTAATTTCAAAACTTATTGTAAACTATAGTAATAAAACAGTGTGTACTGGCTTAAAATTAGACATACAGGTCAATGGAATAGAATGACAGTCTAAAAACAAGTGCTGCCATTTATATAGTCAGTTGATTTTCAACAAAGGTGCCAAAAGAATTCAATAAAGAGAGAATATTCTTCCCTACAAATTGTGCTGGGATAATTGGATATACAACACCAATGCATGAATTTGTTGTTGTTGTTGTTGTTATGTGCTGTGGAGTCGGTTCTGACTCATAGCGACCCTATACAGGGTTTCCGAGGCTGCAAATCTTTACGGGATCAGAAAGCCTCATCTTTCTCCCACAGAACAGCTGGTAGTTTCAAACTGCTGTCCCTGAGGTTCGCAGCCCGATTCATAGCCACTACGCTACCAGAGCTCCTTATGAATGAATTTGCACACTGTAAACTGGGTGTGACAGCATCAGATCTCATCTAAGTTCAGGGAGATGACAGAATCCAGTTCAGCATCAGCCTAAGGCTAATTCTTATGAGGTGAAGGGTAGACATACCTCCACTCTCCAACCTTGTTACCAATTCTAACACCAGCCATCCATCCAACGGCACTCTCTACTTCTCTGCTGGCTTCAAGAATTTATTGAAATGGCCACACAGAATTCACATAGCATACTCATGGTATGGATTTATTGTTGTTGTTAGGTGCTGTCAAGATGGTTCTGAATCATAACAAGTCTGTATAGTGTTTCCAAGAGGCAGCTAGTGTGTTTGAACCACTGCTTTTGTGGTTCAAAGCAACCATGTGGTCCAATGCTTATCCTATAGTGCCACACAAGGACTCCATATTATGGAAGTAACAGGTTGCAATTTAGAATCAAGATCAATTTAGAAATAACAGGAACAACTCAGGATATAGTTTGATCTAGACAGTTTCTTTTTAGCCTATCCTCTGTCCTACTCTGACAAGTGTTACAAATCTCTTTAGTTCCACCAATAAGTTCCTGGAGACACTTCACTATATCAGCAAGCCTCCTGCCCAAAGCCCACTGCACCACCTCGTGCCTGTCTCCAGGTTCTGTGCTGCTGTTTTCCTGCCACTTCTCTCCATCTCTGGTGTTACTGCTCTCTCTCTGTCTCCTGGGTCTAGGGATTTCTCAGCACAGGGACTCCAGCTCTAAGATTCATTTTTCTATTTGCTCTTCTTCTTGATGGCAATGAGGTCTCTCCTTTACACTTTTGGACTTGGCTCCCATTAAGTCTAGAAGGATGGCAAAACTAACCAATCTCCTTATTACGTTTCTATATACCTTATTTGCAAGATCCAATCTCCACAAGGAGTTCCACTATAGGAAAGTTGTCCAATCCCCTTGGTGGGCCACAAGAACTGTATCTGCATAGCATCAACCTTATTTGCAGTCACAAGACCATAGCCAGAAGACTCATAGACCCTTAAATCTCACCATACATAAAAATTAGCACAAAGCAGATAATAGATCTAAATAGGAGTTAAAACTATTAAATACTTAAAGAAAACATCGGAGTAAATATTTGTGATCTTGGGATAGGCAGTAATTCCTTAGATATAATACCAAAATCATAAGAGAAAAAAGATTGATAAATTGGGATTAAATGAAAATGCAAAACATTGTGCTTTAACTGACACAATTAAGGAAGTAAAACGGCAATCCACACAACACAGAAAATTTACAAATCATATATTTGATTAAGTACTTGTATCCTGAATATTAAAATTTCCCTTATAACAATAACAATACAAATACCCCAATTTTTAAATGGTAAAAAGATCTGAGCAGATATTTTTCCAAAGAAAATAAATAGCCAAGAAGCCCATGAAAATACATTAAATTCCTTACATTAGAGAAATACAAATGAAAACCACAGAAGATACCACTTCACATCAACTAGATAATAAAAAAGATGGAAAATACAAAGTACTGAAGAGATAAGAGAGAAATTAGAACCTTCATACATTGCTGGTGGGAATGTAAAATGGTGCAGCTGCTGCGGAAAGCAGTTTGGCAGTTTTTCAAAAAGTTAAACATAGAGTTACCATATGATCCAGCAATTCTATTCCTCTGTATATATACCCATAAGTAACGAAAACATATGTCCCTGAATGTTCAGAGCAGCATTATTCACAATAGCCAAAAAGTAGAAATTACCCAAATGTCCAACAAATGATGAATAGATAAATAAAATGAGTGAAATCCATACAATGTGGTATTATTTGGCAATACAAAGAATGAACCATGGATATATGTTACCACCCTGATGAATACTGAAAAGATGATGCTAAGTGAAAGAAACTAGTCCCAAAAGACTACATATCATATCATTACCTTTATATGAAATGTCCAGAATAGGCAAATACATAAAGAAAGAAAGGAGAATAGTGGTTGCCTAAGGATGGATTGGTGGTGTGAGAGTTGTGGGGGGAGAAGAAAATGGGGGTATGCCTGCTAAAGGGCATAGGGTTTCTTTTGAAAAGTGATAAAATGTTCTAAAATTGGATTGTAGCGATGTTTGCAGAACTTTATGAATATACTAATAACCACTGAATTGTAAACTTCAATAGGCAAATTGTATGGTATATAAATTATATCTCAGCACATACACAACTCTGAAACTAAATTATGAAATTGAAGTATTTAGGAACAGAGGGAGTGAAAAATCATGCAGAAAATTAGAAACACTAGAAAGAGGAAACAAAGACAGAAGAAAGATGAGGAGAAGTTATAAAATCAAGATGGCTTACCTTTTCCAGTGTACTCAAGGAAGGCCAGGACTGATATCCATATTCAGATACAAATCGAGCTTTAGGGAAATTTTTCCAATTCCAGCAATCACCAATGTAGTTGTAATAGTGTACATCACCAAAATGGGTATCATATGGGTTGTCAGAGACCCAGCCTTCTGCAATAGATTTGGCCCCATTTGTAGGACTGGATGTAATAAAAGGACGAGTCTTGTCTCCCTAAGGAGAGAAGTAAATTATTTAAAGGGTAACATTTTCATGCTGAAAAGTACAGATTATTTATTTCTTTAAAAATACTATTCTATCACTACTCAAAAAATACTACAGAGAGGGGGCGGGGTTGTGTGCTGACGACCGGAGGACAGGCTTGCAGGGTCTACCCTGTGGTTGGTTGATGATGCATGGAGGGGATTGTAACCATGGCAATAAAATGAAATATGATAGGATGAATGTAAAGCTAATGTTCTCCCATGTAAACTATCACATAATTGACAATACAACATTAAAATTTTACAAAGTAGCAGAAACTGCAGGTAGCTGATAGAAAATACTAGGACCAACTACCGCCTCTCTTGTTCAACAACATCCGACACCTCTCTGCTCTTCACCAATCTTTTACATCCTTTCAAACTAATGCTTATCTTACTCATAGCAGTTGCTTGTACTCCTAATCTTTTCTAACCATGTCTAGCCTCCACCTTTATCCATCATGTATAATGGGCCATCTAGTGCAGGATTTCGCAGTATTGGCACTGTTGACTTTGGGGATGAATATTTCTTGATGTGCATATTGCTGGGTGATGTGGAGCAGGGAACCAGCTCTCATGGGCATTGTAGGATGTTCAGCAGCATCCCCCACCTCTATGCACAATATGCCAGTAGTACCTCCACAATTACCAATAAAAAATGGCTCCAGATATTGCCAAATATCCCCAATGGAAAATACTCACCTTTTCTTACAAATCTCTGCTCTATAATGGATAAGAACAGAGACTATAGGTGAACTTGAGTGTAAATCCCAAATCAGAACTATATTGTCTTTAGACAGGCATAAGCCTCGCTTTTCTTATCTATTTAATGAGTATAACAGTACCTCCTTCATAGGGCTACTGTGAATATTAAATGAGATCATTTATACATGAAAGAGGGCTATGTGTGGTGTAGTGAATTATCTCATAGTCTGTAACTCACATCAAACAATGATTCTGCTTTGCTGGGTCTGGGTAAGAGAAGGTGGGAGAAGATACAGATAGGATGGTAGGATTATGGTTGTAAGAACTCAAAATTCTAGCATGGTTTAAAAGAAGTCATCTCAGTAGCTGAAGGGGGGGTTTCACTACCATCAAAGAAGAAAAGCTAGAATTGGAGCTTGCCCTTTAGACCCTGAGATCCCTGAGCATTGAACTTCCTCGACCAGGGACCAGAAGCTGTACATCAGAGGAGTGGCAGAGGAGCAGCAGCAATAGAACCAAGAACCAGAGCAAGAGACAGAGCAGTAGACTTCCCAGCCCATGGAGCAAATAAAGCTGATTGACTTTGAGCAGTAAGCTTTCTTGAAGAATGGGGTGCCTCCAGGGGGAGACAGATTTGCTGAGTTAGAGCTAAGTATCTTAAGGCTGAGACTTATGCTCAAGTGGTATGTTCTGTGGGCATCTGTCAGAAGATGACTGGAAAAACTATTTCCTGAGCATTTCTGACACCAAATTGTAATCTATTAACTTCCCTAATAAACCCTTTAACTTTTAGTATGGTGTGTGAGTTGCAATAAATTATTAGGCCCACTTGAGTAGAGGGGTATGGGAGGTATGACTTGGTGCCATATTTTTTTTGACTCAGCTACCACCCAATCTCATGCTTCTATATCCGTAAGATACAGCAGTCCCTAGGAAGTGGCTGTCTAATCAGAGTCTACACTTTCTAGCTCTCCTTTGCATCTGTGTGGGGCCATGTATGCAGCAATCCTCTTCTGCCATTTGCAGACAAGATCCTGGGGAACAGTGTGGCTAGAAGATGGAAGAAGTTGGGTCTCTGAATGATGGAGAGCTTCCTGTCAATCAGAGGCATCTGTTTTGTAGTGTTGCTGTTGTTAGATGCCATTGAGTCAGTTCTGACTCATAGCTACCCTATACACAACAGCTCAAAACACTGTCAGGTTCTGCTACATGCTCACAAGTGTTGCTATGCTTGAGGCCATCGTTGCTGTCACTGTACCAATCCATCTCAGTGGGTGCCTTCCTCTTTTTCACTGACCCTTCACTTTACCAAGTATAATATCCTTCTCTAGCACATTTTATATTATTAGTAAATAAGAAATAAACTTTTATTGTGTTGTTGATATTGTTAGCTATCACTGTCAGCCCCAAACTCATAGTGACCCCATGTCACAACAGGATCAAACCATTGTAATCTATATGGTTTTCAATGGATGATTTTCAGAAACAGGTCACCAGGTCTTTCTTCCTAGTCTATCTTTGGGAGCTCTGCTGAAACCTATTTGTAGCATCAAACCACCACACTGGTGGCTACACATGCAGTATATTGGCAGGAAATTGAATCCAAGTCTCCCACATGAAAGGCAAGAATTCCATCACTGAGTCACCACCACCCCTTTGAAATTCTGCTGTTTATTTCTTACATCAGATAGAAGGTAAGCATTCAATGTAGTGCCTAGTCTATAGGTTGTTGTTGTTAAGTGCCATCAAGTCGGTTCCCACCCATTGCAACCCTGTATAGGGTTTCCGAGGCTGTAAATCTTTACAGGAGCAGAAAGCCTCATCTTTCTCCCATGGAACCACTGGTAGTTTCGAACTGCTGACCTTGAGGTTAGCAGCCCAACTCGTAACCACTACACTACCAGAGCTCCTTAGTGTATAGGTAGAATTCAAAATAATTTTCATTAGCATCACAGCAATAAATGAGCTCACTTTCTATCTCAATGAATAGAATCATTTGTTTAGCAACATCTGTCCAGTTTTTATTACATCAGGTGTTGTTCGGCAATTCAAAGAAAAAGATGAACAAAATGGCTATGGTCTACGATGTCATCTAGAACTCACATATGAAATCTTATTTGAGCCTTTAAATGTATCAAGCATGCAGTTCTTTCTATGTGCTGAAGCTTCCATAGGGAACAAGACAGACATGGTGACAGACCATTTCAAAGAGTAAATTGTAATCTAGTGGTGAAACTAAAAATGAAACAAGCAATTATAAGCATAATGAATGTTTTGAAGGAAAAATTCAGGACTCTTTGGAAATGTAAAAACATATTATAGAAGGCTAGTAAAGCTCCCCTGAACACTTTCAAATAATACTTTTCTCATCTTTCCTTCGTTTGCTGTTGCTGTGAAGAGTCATTGCGTTAGTGTCAACTTATAGTGACATTGTACACCCAGGGTCTCTGAGGAGTGGCTGATGGGTTTGAACCACCACCTTGAGGCTCAAATTGACCTTGAGGTCTAGTGCTTATCCTACAGCACCACACCAAGATTCCTTTCCTTCACTGTTGTTAAGTGTTGTTGTGTTGGTTCCAAATCATAGAGACCCTCATAGGGTTTCCAAGGAGATGCTGGTGAGTTTGAACCACCAATCTTGTGGTTCAAACCAACCTCGCAGTCCAGTGCTTTAGCCCACAGTGCCACACTAGGACTCCCTTTCCTTCACTGTTGCTTGCTAAGTGTCATTCAGTCAGTTCCGACCCATAGCAACCCTGTGTAGGGTTTCTAAGGAGTATCTGGTGAGTTTGAACCGCCAACCTTGCAATTCTAACAAATTTTGTAGTACAGCACATTAACCCACAGCACCACACCAGGACTCCATTTTCTTCATTAGATCTCACTTTTTCTTATTATCCTTCCTTCCCCACCTCTACACCCCTTACTTCTCTTCTGTCATTAAAAAAAAAAAAAAAAAAAAAATCGTACTCCTTTCCTTTACCAAACTCTCTTTCTATCCTATCTTTCTACCTCACTTTGGAACTGCCATCATGTTGATTCTGACTCATAGCAACCCTGTATAGGGTTTCTGAGGCTGTAAATCTTTACAGAAGCAGAGAGTCTCATCTTTCTCCTGCAGAGAGACTAATGGGTTTGAATTGCTGACCTCGCAGTTAGCAATCCAATGCTTATTCTATAAAATTAGGACTAGAGCCTATAAACCACCCTCCACTTTTTTTTTTTAGATATCACTGCAGCCTCTCTAGGAATTCCCTCATCCTAATAAAAATTTCCTTGATCCTTTGCAATCTATGATTTCTTTACAACGCACTCATCCATTCATTCTTCAGCCCCTGTCTTTGAAATTGCTCTGTTTGTTGCCAAAAATTCTCCATGGACTTCTACATACCAAATAAAGCAATCCTTTCAATCTCCAACACTACTCCCCTTCTGTGTCTGATAAATGTTCTATTAATCACGTATGATTTCTGAAGCACTCCCACCCCTGGCTGCTGGACACTACACTTCCTTTTCTTTTTATTAGCTTTTTGCTGTGAAGAGGGTGAAGGTCACAGAGCAAATCCGTTTTCCATTCAATAATTTATACACATTTTATTTCATGTTATTGATTGTAGTTCCTCCAGTATAACATCACTTATCCACTTCCTGTATCTGTTTTCAGTTTCAATTCCTCCTTCTTCCTTCATTTTTCTGAACTTTTTCCTTGTATCAATCTTGTCTTCTGAGCTCAAATAGTGTTCAGAGGAGTGCACACCTCTTGAGTGTTATTGTTTACCTTACAAGCCTGTGTTTTGTTTGGCCTAATATTGAGCCACAGAAGAGGTTATGTACTTGGGGGTTCTACCAGTCTCTATCCAATAGTATGCCTGGTCTCTTGTATGATTTTGAGTCTTTGTTTCACATTTTTCTCCCACTCTATCCAGAACCATCCAATGTGATATTTTTCAAAGCAACTGGTAGAGGTATGCAGGTGCCATCTAGTTCTTCTAGATGGGCATGGAGACTTCTAATTGTGTGGTTCATTAGTCCACTGGACTAAATAATTGTTTCCATGTGTCTCCAATTTTCTTCATTGTTTTTCCTCCAGACAAGAGAGACCAACTGCTGTACCCCAGATAGCCATTTAAAGGCTCCCGTCACTACTCACCAAAGCTGAAGGTCACTGTCTTTGTGGACTGTTTTTCCAATTGCCCTTGGTGTCCTCTGAGACCATGAAGACACTACAGTTTCATGCTCTGGTTTTTCTCCCACCCTTTTTCATTCCTCCTTCTCTAGGTCCTCACTCCATTCTCAGATGGACCCTGCTTCATCTTCAGCTTCTTCTTGCTCTATGCTCTTCCCTAATACTTCCCCTCTCACAGATGTTCTGATTATTGTCTTTCCATTCCTAGGTCTTCACCTTCAAACTTACATTCTAAATAGCTAGCTTGACATTCCACCTAGGGTGTCCTACCAACAACTGAAAATCCATCCTTTCAAAACAGAATTCTTCATTTACTATCCCAAACCTATCCAAAGATGCTTCCTATCTGGACTAACAATACCCAAGTAGGAACTATCTTAAAAGTCTCACTTTCTAATAATTTCCATATTCTGTCAATCTTTAAGTGACTTGCCAACACTATAATCAAGAATGTTTTTCCATCACCTCACTTCCAGTCCCAATCCAATAGATTCTACTACCAATGCCGTATCTGACCTTGAGCACCAAGCCTTTCTAACCACCAATGCTTTCTTCTCTATAAAATGAAGATAAAGATATTCCAGAGTAGTTATAAAAATAAGGTGTTTATATAAAGCATCTACATAACAAATGAGTTAATATTTTATAATAATCACACTGACACAATGGCTGTAACAATGGGCTCAGATATAGCAATGATGTGAGGATGGTGCAGGCAAGGCAGCATGTCCTTCTCTTGTACAAAAGGCCTCTCTGAGTTGGAATCAACTTAACAGTACCTAACAACCATAACAACAATCATATCAAATAATATCATTATTCAAATATAGTATGTCAGTGCCTGCCATATAATAGATTCTCAGTAACTTGGAAGTTTGGAGTTATTATTACTAGTCTCCCTGCCTCTTTCTTTCCTAGTAATTCTTTCCCAGTAAAGTTGTCTTCCAGAAACATGAACAAGATAAACTTTCTCCCTCCCACAAAGTTCCACTAACTGCCCTTTGTCTACTGAGTTAAGTCCAACTCTAAAACATGGTTCAAAGTCCAAAATCTGATTCTAACTGCCTTTCCTATCTTTGACTCACCCATACCAATCCAGGAGTCTTTGCTTCAGGAACTTGACAAAGCTCACTACTTTTTATACACACCACATATTTTCTAACCTTTTTACTTTTACTCACAATGTTTCTACGACCTAAAATACCTACTGCACAACCCTTTGCCTCTAAGTCCTACTCAGCCTTTCTGGCTTGGTTTGAAAGTCGTATCTCACTTGAAAGCCTTCTTAGATCCTTTCTGTTAACATTAAGGGTTTCATTCACAAAGTTCCTATGATTTTGAAACTTCATTCTTAATAGCATTTAATTCATCTTTCCCTATAGAACTGATAATGTTGCCTATGTTTCTCTCTGAGAGTAGCAGTAAGCTCCATGAGGTTAAATATTTCCCAATAGCATCTGGAATAAGCTTTGCTTATTAGATGGTGGTTCGTTTACAAACATTATAAAGTATAGTGAGATTTAAGTAATTTAAAAATTTAAAAAGTATTTGTCCTTAATAATACACTAATGTTTCCTTCCACTTATAACTCATTTCCTCTTGAGGCCTAGTTTTAATCACAAATCTCATAGGTGTCTTTCTAGATCATAACCTAAAATACTTATTTGGACCCAGAGATGAATAAAGATGAAAAAAATAAGATGGACAAACAGAATGGTCATATAAAGAAAGCACGAAGGGCAATAGGAACCTAATTAATTTGTTGTTGTTGTTGTTGTTGTTGTTAAGTGCCATCAAGTCGATTCTGACCCATAGCGAGCCTGTATAGGGTTTCCAAGGAGCAGCTGGTGAGCTTGAACTGCCAACCTTGCAGTTCAAACAGATTTTTAGTCTGACACAGTGCCATACCAGGACTCCAGATCAATAAGTGGAGGGGTCAATTTATGGTGCTTTCCCTTAAATGGCTTATATTTTGAAAGAAATTACAATAGCAATGTTATATAACACTTAATTTGCTCATCTACAAAGAAATTTGTAATCCTATTTACATTTCAGAAATAAGGAAGAGATGGCACAAGAATATAGTGCTAAAATTAGAAGTTTAAGAATATAGTACAAAAATGAGAGATTAAAAATTTTAAGTATTTTATTTTATAAAATCCACAATAATGAGGATGACTAACATTAACTGAAGTTTACTATGTGCCAGAGTCAGTATCCATTATCTCACTCAAATCACAAAACAACTCCAAAAGCTAGGCCCTAAAACCAGGTTTTAGAAATGGGGAACTGGAGATTAAGCAACCTACCCACAATTACACAGATAGCAAGTGGCCTGACCAAGATTTGGAATCAAGTGATTTTAATGACTATGCTCTAAAATGAAAAACCTGGGCTATTTAAATCTATATTTTAAATCCATCAGATATTAAAAACATAATACTTGTGGAATCTCCACTGAGTAATATACAATCTGTCTGGGCAGGGCAGATGAAAGGCAATGGGGATAGCACTCATGTGGCACAATAGTGAATAATTGTTATCAGGACTGACTGTGAGGGTTGGAAATGTAAAGATACATGTTTTGTAGCAAAAGGAGGGGAGTAGTTGACTTTGCAGTCCAGGAGCGGAGGTCCCTGGGACTATCAAGGGAGAAAAGCAGAGTGCTGGAACCTACCCAGAGAAACAGTGATGTCAGAGATGGAGACAGAGGCGATGACATGAGAGATAGAGCCACGGGGAACTCTAGACCCAGAAAGGGAGAGGGGCTGTGTGCTGATGACCAGGTGGCAGGCTTGCAGTGTAAACTCTTTGGTTGGTTAATGATGCATGGAGGGGATTGTAAACATGGCAATGAAACTATATACCATATGATGAATGTAAAGCTAATGTTATCCCATGTAAACTATTACATAATTCACAATAAAACATTTAAAAAATAAAAACATAACATTCACCAACACTATGAGCAAAAGACTACAAAAGAAGTGTTATATAAGTATTAATTCATCCTTATAGCATCTCACTTTTGTGAAAATAAAAATTCTTCATGACACATGACTTCAGGCAAAGTATAAATCTAAATTAATGTTTTTCATGGGTTTTCTGAAATTTTTTCAAAGAAATTATTTTGTGTTGTCGACTGGCATAGTTAGGTACTAATACCATTTCCAATTGTTTCTGGATAACCAAATGTTTGAAAAATCTAATTAATAATACAAAATTGAAAGACAACCAGGAAATTGAGTCACATATTAAACATTAAAGTGTTTTTTTAATGAAATGATTTGAAGACGTTATTTTTTTTTGAAGATGTTATTATTATGAAAAGCTGCTTTCTCTCCCTGCAAAACTGCCAATTTTTATAAACATACATATAGTTAGTTCTATTATGTATGTTAATACATAGTTGTTGCTGTTAGGTGTCATCAGGTTGGTACTGACTCACAGCAACCCTATGCACAGCTGAACGAAACACTGACAGATCCTGGGCCAACCTCACAATCGTTTCCACACTGCCACTTGGCCAATCCATCTCGCTGAGGGTCTTCCTCTTTTTCTCTGACCCTCCACCTTACCAAACGTGATATCCTTCTTCAGAGACTGGTCCCTCCTGACAATATGCCCAAAGTATGAGAGACGAAATTTGGCCATCCTGGTCTCCAAGGAGCACTCTGGCTGTACTTCTTCCAACACAGATCTGTTGGTTCTTTTGACATCTCATGGCACTTTCAATATTCTCTTCCCAAACCATAACTCAAAAGCATCAATTCTTCTATAGTCTTCCTTATTCACTGTTCAGCTTTGGCATGCATATGGCTTGGGTCAGGAGCACCTTAGTCCTCAAGCTGACATCTTTGCTCTTCAACACTTTAAAAAGGTCTTGTGCAGCATATTTCTCTAATGCAATGCGTCGTTTGATTTCATGACTGCTGCTTACATGAATGTTGACAGTTGATCCAAGAAGACTGAAGTCCTTGACAACTTCAATCTTTTCTCCATTGTTGTTTATTGGTCCAGTGATGAGAATTTTTGTTTTCTTTACACTGAGATGCAATCCATACCGAAGGCTGTGCTCTTTGAACTTCATCAGTACATATTTTAAATCTTCACTTTCAGCAAGCAAGGTTGTATCATCTGCATATCGCAGGTTGTTAATGAGTCTTCCTCCAATACTCATGCCACGCTTTTCTTCATAGAACCCAGCTTCTCGGATTTTTTGCTAAGCATACAGGTTGAACACGTGTGGTAAAAGAACACAGCCTTGTCACACACCTTTTTTTCATTTTAAACCATACAGCGGTCCCATGTTCTGTTCGAACAACTGCCTCTTGGTCCAGGTACAGATTCCTCATGAGCACAATTAAGTGTTCCGGAATACTCATACTTCACAATGTTGTCCATAGCTTGTCATGATCCACACAATCAAAAGTCTTTGCGTAGTCAATAAAGCATAGGTAAACATCTTTCTGATATTCTCTGCTTTCAGCCAAGATCCATCGGACATCAGCAATGATATCCCTCATTCCACGTCCTCTTCTGAATTCAGCTTGAACCTCTGGAAGTTCTCTGTCAATGTATGCTTGTAGTCAATTCTGTATTACTTTTAGTAAAACTTTACTCGCATGGGATATCAAAGATATTGTCTGAAGATTTCCACATTCCGTTGGGCCACCTCTCTTTAGAATGTGCATAAATACGGATCTCTGCCAATCAGTCAGCCAGATAGTTGTCTTCCAAATTTCTTGGAATAGATGAATGAGTGTCTTCTGTGCCACCTTGCTTTCTTGAAAGATTTCAATTTGTATTCCATTAATTCCTGGTGCCTTGTTCTTTCCCAATTCCTTCAATGCACCTTGGGATTCTTCCTTCACTATCATTGGCTCTTGATCATATGGTACCTCTTAAAACAGTTGAACATCAACCATTTCCTTCTGGTACAGTGATTGTGTATATTCCCTCCATCTTCTTTTGATACTTTCTGCATCATTCAGTAACTTGCCCAGAGAATCCTTCAATAACCAAAACCGAGTATTGAATTTTTTCTTCAGTCCCCAGCTTGAGAAATGCTGAACATGTTCTTCCTTTTTGATTTTCTGACTCCAGATCTTTGCACATTTTGTTGTAATATTTGGTTTTATCTTCTCAAGCTGATCTTTGAAATTTTCTTTTCAGCTCTTGTACCTCCTCATTTCTTCCATTTGCTTTAGCATCTCTATGATGGACAGCAAGTTTCAGTGTCTCGTCTGACATCCATTTTGACCTTTTTCTTGTCTTCTTAATGATTTTTTGCTTTCTTCATGTATGATGTTCTTGATGTCATCCCACAACTCTTCTGGTCTTCGGTCTTTAGTGATTAACATATCAAATCTGTTCTTCAGATGATTTCTAGATGCAGGTGGGATATATTCAAGGTCATGTTTTGGCTCTTGTGGACTTGTTTTCATTTTCTTCAACTTCAGTTTGGATTTGCATATGAGCAATTGAGGGTGTGTTCTACAATCTGCACCTGGCCTTGTTTTGACTGATGATATGGTGCTTTTCCATCATCTCTTTCAGCAAATGTAGTCAATTTGATTTCTATGTATTCCAACTGACAAGGTCCATGTGTATAGTCGTCTCTCAACACACCATGTTGCATTCTGTTGTGCACAGGGTGGCTATCAGTCGGAACTGACTCAATGGCACCTAACTGTAACAATTACAGTCACAATCATAGAATTTAAAATGAACATACCGATAAATCATATAATCTTAGGATTATAAACCATTGGAACTCTACGATGAGCTCTAAGTAGTCTGTGACAATCTACACTCATAAGCATAATTTTGGTGTATGTGTGGATAGTTCCATAGATGAGTTAATTCTCAAAGACGTGCACAGACCATGCAGGACTCTTTCCATATGCTGCAAACTTTCAATAGAATGACAACAACAACACTGCTACCAAGTCAACTCCAGCTCATCCAACCCCTATAGGGCAGAGTAGAACTACTCCTTAGGCAGTAAATCTTTACAGAAGCAGACAGCCTCATCTTTCTGCATTGGAGCAACTAGTGGGTTAAAACTACTGATCTTTCAGTTGGCAGCCCAATACTTAACCCAATGCACCATCAGGGCTCCTTTTTACAATGGAATATTTTGTGTGGTATAGGATAAGCACTGGACTGCGAACCACAATATCAGCAGTTCCAGCTAACCAGCCTCTCTGTGGGAGAAAGATGAGGCTTTCTGCTACTACAAAGAATTACAGCCTCAGAAACCCTATACAGGGGAACTGACTCAACAACACTTAACAACAACATTATGTACCCAAATGACGTTACTGAAGACTGGTTCCAAAAAGGATATAAAAATATACTATACCAATATTTAAACTGACCTATTTTTAAAATATTACTAAATGCTACTGCATAGAAATCATTACTTACTTCAAGGACGAGCTTTCTTATGTTTTTCACGTACAACATCACATAATCGTTGATGTACATTGGGTAGTCAATGAAATTAATATTATACCAATTCATCATCAGTGCTGCTTCATTTTCATTATTGCCACTCCATGTGATGATAGAGGGATGAGATTTTAGTCTCTTGATCTGATATTTAAGGAAATATAAAATGATTTTTAAATGCTCAGAATAAAAAACAAATCTTAAGACTATGGTAAATCATAAAATTATAGCCATCTGCATGTCTGCATATAAATTCTATGTGCCAGAAAAACTCATTAATTAGAAAATGGTTGGTGATATTAGCTGTGGGTATATCTTTTAAAAATTTGAAGTCTCAGAAATATATATATATTTTTTTATCTAGATTGCTTAACACCAATTAGATAGGGCTCCTCTGCTATATATAAACTGGGGAAAACACAATCCCTTTGTTAAAATGAAAAAAAAAAAATCAACATCATCATTACCTGAATCACCAAGGCTCTAGGAAATACAAAATGTAAGACTCTTTGAGTTCCAAAGACTCAGAGCTCATGATATTATAAAGGTTAGTTCTTAAGAGCAAGCCGGAGTTTTGTATGAAAAAAGTCAAGTGAGAACTCTAAGTTCCCATGAAGTCTCCACCTTAGACTAGCAAACCAAAAGAAAAACTAAAAAGGGTTTTCCAAATACAAGTGAAAACCAGAGGTAAAGCTGGAGAAGTTGGAGGTAGAGGGAAAAAAGGTTGCAATGGAAGTAAAAGACAAACATAATAGAATAAAGGAAAAAAGTTAAAGGCAATCAAAGAATGCTTCCTGAAATAACTACTAATATCAGGTCTTGAGAAATCAACAAAGGGTAAATAATTTACTGAATATCAAAATATAGAAGAGGACATTACAGACTTTCTAATCTGTGCGAATTACAAGATACAGGTCTATAAGATTTTGATTTATTCTACGTTCTGTTGTCACTGAGTCGGTTCCAACTCGTAGCAACCCTGTTATAGGGTTTTCGAGGAGTGGCTTGTTGTTTTGATCTGCTGACCTTGCAGTTAGCAGTCTAGTCCTTATCCTACAGTGCCCCTATAGGCCCCACATACAGGTAAAATGATCTAGATCCATTATGCATGGGACAGACTCAGACATTTCCCTTTCTTCTCATAACGCTGGGAGATTTGCCCCAGCACAAGAGTGGTATTACATTTCATTGAGAACTGTTAGATGAGTCAATAGTCAAGATAAATTCTTTTAGAACATGTTATGACAATTTTACTTCATTGGTATTTATAATGGATCTCCACTGATGTTCTCACTGTGATTCAGAAACTCAGATGAAATAGAGATGTGTTAAGATTAAAAAGACATAGCTCACTGAAAAATTAAATTTTCTAAACCAGGCTTGCAAACAGTATTCCCATTATTTGCCTTTGTATATGCCCATCTACAGGTAAGTGAAGGCTGATAGCAAAATTCTAAATTGTTATTGTGCTGATTCCTTAAGAATAGAAGTGCAAATACTGAAAAGGCAAAAAAACTTCAGTGATGTTGTATTACACATACCCTTCAAATTGACTTTCAATTTTAAGGCAAGCTTTACTTTAAAATTTGAACACACTCTGCATGAATGTTTCTATTTTTTCTTGGTGGTGGTGGTGGTTATGTGACATGGAGTCAGTTCTGACTCATAGCAACCCTGTATAGGGTTTCCAAAGCTGTAAATCTTAAAGGAGCAGAAAGCCTCACCTTTCTCCCGCAGAACTGCTGGTAGATTCAAACTGCTAACCTTGAGGTACGCAGCCCAACTCATAGCCACTATACTACCAGAGCTCCTAAGAGGGACCAAAGGAGAATGAATAAAGGAATCCATATAGGATGGTGATGGGGAAACCATTACAGACATAGAGAGCAAGGGGGAGATGGGTGCTTCATGAGCTTGGATGGCCAGTAGAGAGAGACAGGATCGGGAATGATGAGGATATTTCATTTAGCCTGAGTGCAACAGGAAGCCTCTGGAGGTTTTTTGTTGTTGTTGTCAGGTGCCATTGAGTCAAAACAGACTCATAGCGACCCCATGCACAGCAGAACGGAACAATGTCCGATCCTGGGCCAAACTCACTACCACTGCCACACTTGAGTCCATCAATGATGCCACCTAGCTGATCCATCTTGTTGGGGGTCTTCCTCTTTTTCTCTGATCCTCCTTCTTGCTAAACATGATATCCTTTTCCAGCGACTGTTCCCTCCTGACAATATGTCCAAAGTATGAGAAACGACATTTAGCCATCTTGGCTTCAAAGGAGCACTCTGGCTGCACTTCTTCCAAAACAGATCTATTGGTTCTTTAGGCAGCCCATGGCACATTTAGTATTCTCCTCCAACACCATAATTCAAAGGCATCAATTCTTCTA
>NW_006408729.1:1841943-1868807 GCF_000296735.1 Chrysochloris asiatica | reverse complement strand
TGAGAAATGCTGACCATGTTCTTCCTTCTTGGTTTCCTGATTCCAAATCTTTGCATATTTTATTATAGTGTTTGGCTTTATCTTCTTGAGCTGATCTTTGAAATTTTCTGTTCAGCTCTTGGACCTCCTCATGTCTCCCATTTGCTTTAGCATCTCTATACTAGAGAGCAAGTTTCAGAGTCTCTTCTGATATCCATTTTGACCTTTTCCTTCTTTCTTGTCTTCTTAATGACTTTTTGCTCTCTTCATTTATGATGTTCTTGATGTCATTGTACAACTCTTCTGGCCTTCGGTCTTTAGTGTTTAATGTATCATATCTGTTCTTCAGATGATCTCTAAATTCAGGTGGGATAAATTCAAGGTCATATTTTGCTCATGTGGACTTGTTTTCATTTTCTTCAGTTTCAGTTTAAATTTGCATATGAGTAATTGATGGTCTGTTCCAAAGTCTGCCCCTGGCCTTGTTTTCACTGATGATATGGAGCTTTTCCATCTTCTCTTTCCAAAGATGTAGTCAATTTGATTTCTATGTATTCCATCTGGTGAGGTCCATGTCATCTGTTATGCTATCCAAAGAAGGTTATTTGAAATAAACAAATCATTGGTTTTGCAGAATTCTATTATTCATTCTCCAGCATCATTTTTTTTCACCAAGGCCATATTTTCCAACTACTGGTCCTTCCTCTTTGCTCCCAACCTTTGCATTCCAATCACCAGTAATGAGCAGTACACCTTGATCGCATGTTTGATCGATTTCAGATTGAAAAAGTTGGTAGAATTCTTCTGTTTCATCCTCACTCGCTTTAGTGGTTGGTGCATAAATTTGAATAATAGTGATTTTAACTGGGCTTCCCTGTTGTTGTTGTTGTTGTTGTTGTTATGTGCCGTGGAGTCGATTCCGACTCACAGCGACCCTGTACAGGGTTTCCGAGGCTGTAAATCTGTACGGGAGCAGAAAGCCTCATCTTTCTCCCGCGGAGCAGCTGGTAGTTTCTAACTGCTGACCTTGCGGTTCGCAGCCCGATTCGTAACCACTACGCTACCAGAGCTCCTTGTAGGCGCATGGATATTATCCTATCACTTACAGTTTTGTACCTCATGACTGATCTGGGTATGTTCTTTTTGACGATGAATGCAACACCATTCCTTTTCAATTTTTCATTCCCTGCATAGTAAACCATGTGGTTGTCAGATTCAAAATGGCCAATACCAGTCCATTTCAGCTAATGCCTAAGATATCAATGTTGATGCACTCCATTTCATTTTTGACAACTTCCAAATTTCCCAGATTCATACTTCTTACATTTCATGTTCCGATTTTCAATGGATGTTTATGGCTGTTTCTCTTCATTTTCAGTTGTGCCCCATCAGCAAATGAAGGTTCTGTGTGCTTTTCTCCCACGAGCTTAACTCTATTCACATCATCATGGTCAACTCTATTTTGAGGAGGCTTCTCTTCCCCAGTCGCATTTTGAGTTCCTTCCAACCTGAGGGACTCATTTTCCGGCCCTGTATCTGACAGTGTTTCTCTGCTTTTCATAAGGTTTTCAATGACTAGCGATTCAGAAGTAGTTTATCACTCTTTCTTCCTAGTCTGTCTTTGTCTGGAAGCTCATCTGAAACCTGTCCACCATGGGTGACCCTGCTGGTTATTTAAAATGCCGGAGGCATAGCCCTCAGAATCACAGCAACTCAAGCCACCACAGCACGACAGACAGACGAGTGGTGGCCATTTGGTTTTATGTTGAAAGTGTCACTTTAAATTTCAATATCAATCCTGATGCAATCAAGATGTTCTGTCCCAAGATGGCAGCTCCAGGAACAGCTGAGCGTCTTGAACTAGAAAACAATGGATTTCTGGATTGTCCTACAAATTTCGCCAGTTGTAAGCCCTCCAACCCTCCAAACATACCTGAGAGTAGCTCAGGAAAAACAAAAACTTATCTACAAAGGCGAACCAATAAGACTAAAATCCGATTTCTCAATAGAAACCATGAAGGAAAGAAGGCAATGGAATGACATACAATAAACTCTGAAAGAAAGACAATCACCATCCACGAATCAGATAGGCGGGATAGCTATTCCTAAATACAATGGCAAAATTAAGATATTTCCTGATAAACAGAAATTAAAGGAATTTGTAATGACCAGATCAACTTTACAAAAAAATGCTAAAGGGTGTTCTTTGGACTGAGAATCAAAACAACAGACAACAACATGAGATTACCAGACTTGGCAACATCACCCTAAACTCAATATAGACATAGAAGTATTTAAAGTAAAACAAACCTGTTGTTGCTGTTGTTGTTAGGTGCCATGGAGTCAGCTCCGACTCACAGCGACCCTGTATAGGGTTTCCAAGAATGGGCTTGTGAGTGTGAATCACTGACCTTGTAGTTCAAACTGACCTTGTGGTCCAGTGCTTAGCCAGTAGTGTCACACAAAACTGAAAATAGGGAACTAGAGATATCAATGTATAATGAAGTCAACTACAAAGCAAAAAGAGGAAAGAGTATAGATACTGAACTTCCTAATGGCAAGGAAGTCAAGTAGATTTCAAGATAAAACAGATTGTTTTAAGCAGGTGAAAAAAATAATAATAAATTACAGGGTCATGTCAAAGAAAAATAATACACCTGCACATAAAAATTTTTGAAAATGAAGAAAATCAGAAAGATTTAATAAATGTTAACACAACAGAAAAGAAAATGAAAAACAAAATGAATTCTACATAGAAAATTATGTGGAACAAAGACTCCAGCAGCACCAAAACACACACACACACACACACACACACACACACACAGAAAAATGGCTAAAATCAATTCATATCTATTGATAATTGCACTGAATTTAAATGAATTAAATGTGTCAGTCAAGAGACATAAAAGCAAAAGATAATAAGAAAATAAGATCCTTCAATATGTTGTTTACAAAAGACATATAAAAATGCCCACCAAGAGAAGAATGGTTAAACAAATTTTGGTATATACACACAATGAAACACTACAAAACACTGAAGAACAATGATGAATCTGTGAAACACCTCACAACATGCTTGAACCTGGAGGACATTATGTTGAGTGAAATTAATCAATCACAAAAGGACAATTATTATATGAGGCCAATGTTGTAAAAAGGTTTTTAAAAAATAAATATTTACTTGATTAAAGAGGCAATCTAGGATAGTGGCAGGGGAGGGAAAGTAATTCACGGGATAGAGAGCAGACACAAGTTAACATGGGTGTCAGAACAGGTTATATATAACAAGAGGGAGGTTAGCAGAGAAAAGATAAAGGTAATGGGAGACACAGGGAGGAATGCAATAGTTAAAGTGAATAGAGGTAAATACTGTTAATTGTTGGTACATGGAGTGGATTGTTGTTGTTGTTGTCAGGTGCCATCGAGTCGGAATCGACTCACAGCGACCCCATGCACAGCAGAACGAAACAATGTCCGATCCTGAGCCAATCTCACTACCGCTGCCACACTTGAGTCCATCAATGATGCCACCTGGCTGGTCCATCTCGTTGGGGGTCTTCCTCTTTTTCTCTGACCCTCCACCCTACCCAGCATGACATCCTTCTCCAATGATTGTTTCCTCCGGACAATATGTCCAAAGTATGAGAGACGAAGTTTAGCCATCCTGGCCTCCAAGGAGCACTCTGGCTGCACTTCTTCCAAAACAGATCTATTGGTTCTTTTGGCAGTCCATGGCACTTTCAGTATTTTCCTCCAACACCACAACTCAAAGGCATCAATTCTTCTACGATCTTTCTTAATACCATGTAATGAATCAAGCTCACCAGCTGCTCCTCGGAAACCTTATACAGGGTCGTTATGGGTCAGAATTGACTTGACGGCACTTAACAGCAACAACAATGAAACAAAGCTTCTGATTTGTTGAATGGACACCTGATGGTCTGTTCAATAAACCCTCACTCGATTCACAATAAAAAATTGAAAAAAGAGAAAAAAAAAAAAGGTAAGAAAAATTGAGAGATTTAACAGAAGACAGAGCTAACATATAAGTATTCTTTCTTCTTAGGATGGTAATAACATACCTGGTAAGTAACTTCTTCTCTCACTGAATCCATGAAGCTCTGACTGGTTGGATAAAGGGCACAAGCAAACATAAAGTCCTGCCATATCTATCAGATAAAATGAAAGGCAACAAAGCATTACCATAAATTTTATTACATAGATATTTTTCATTGTGAGTAGATTCGGACTCACAATGACGCTATAGGACAGAGTAGAACTGCTCCATAGGGTTTCTGAAACAGTAAATCTTTACAGTAGCACACAGACTCATCTTTCTCCAGTGGAGCGGCAGGTGGGTATGAACGGCTGGCCTTGCAGTTAGGAGCCCAATACTTCACCAACCACTGCAATATCACTGCTTTGACATAGACTTAAATTTAATTAATATATAAAATAGGCATTATTTAAACAAATTATTTATTCTATTTGTTACCAACTATGGCTCTGGGATTGTAAAATACCATTCATTCCTTTGGAAGTGAAAGGAGAACATTGCTGGGTAGAGTAAAGAAATAAGTTAAGTAACCACTCACTCAGAACACTAGAAGTCAAACTGAGGACACAATAGCACATTAATTTATTAAATACTATCACATACTCAAGAAGCCCTGGTAGCGTAGTAGATTACAAACTGGGCTACTAAATGCAAAGTCAGTAGTTCGAGTCTACCAGTCACTCTATGAAAGAAAGATGAGGCTTTCTGCTCACGTAAAGACTTACCACTTTGGAAACCCTATACAGGATCACTATGAATTGGAACTGACTTGGTGGCACACAACCACCACCACTACCATCATATACTCACCATTATTCCTAACTGATCACAAAGTTCATAGAACTCATCCTGCTCATAAATTCCTCCTCCCCAAACCCGGAGAGTATTCATGTTGGCATCCACAACAGACTGCAAAAGGAGTCGTAACCTGTAGAAGAATAGAAACTATATATTTAAATGATCGGACCTGAAATTTTAAAAACAAATTCTCATTTTTAAAATGTGGGATAGTAGGGAGTAAATGTTTAAATGCCTCATAGAGCATAAACACATTTCAAATATCTAGTTTGGATATGGTGTCAAGTAAAGAAAGTGAGGCAGCATTATTTACACATTAACTGTAACCACACAACACATACAAATTTAGAAAAATGAAGCAGTGTCTTTTCTCAGCTTTCTACATTTTTAGTAATGTACTATTTTTAAAACCAAATTTTTGTTTTAAAGTTATTCCTATGGAAAAATATACATGTAAACCTAGGAAAGTATGCGATGATTTTATAAAACAATCTCAAACCATAGGCAAAAAAGTTTAAAAATCAAAACTTGATTATTAGAATTTAGTTCATTCTTACGTACCTTTTTTTAAAACTGTTTTATTGTGAATTATGTGATACTTTACATGAGAGAACATCAGCTTTACATTCATACTATCATATATCTTTATATTGCCATGGTTACAGTCCCCTCTATGCATCATCAACCAACCAAAGGGTACACCCTGCAAGTCTGCCCCGCGGTCATCAGCACACAGTCTTCCCTCTCTGGGTCTAGAGTCCCCAGCCACTCCATCTCTCCACATCATCATCTCTACCTCCATCTCTGGCATCACTATTTCTCTGTGTAGGATCCGGCATTCTGCTCTTCTCCTTTGATAGTCCCAGGGGTCTCCACTCCTGGCTTGCAAAGTCAACCACTTCCTTCCTTTTGCTACAAAACATCTACCTTTACATATCCAATCCTCACAGTCAGTCCTGATAGTAATTATTCACTATGTACCACATGAGTGCTAGCCCCATCTCCTTTCATCAGCCCTGCCCGTCTTCTGTACTTTTAAAAATTCTCCAGCCTAGCACTTCTTCCTCTAGTAAATTTCCTTTTTAATTTTTCCATTTCCAATTTACATTTCCCTCAGAAAAATCTTGACATTTACATTTACTCCATCCCTCCATCTGCAGAAAACTGCCTAGGAATGAGTTATGTCAAACAAAACATTAGTCAGGGGCCCAGAGCATTCTGCTTCTTGCAGAGGTACCCATGGGCAGTTGCACAAATAGGCCCAGCTGTTCTGAAGAGCCCATAGCCAAAAGCAGGAATGTTGTGCGATGACATCAAGAACATCATACAGGAAACAAGCAAAAGGTCATTGTTGTTGTTGCTGTTAAGTGCCTTCGAGTTGATTCCGACCCATAGCATCCCTGTATAGGGTTTCCAAGGAGACACTGATAAGCTTGAACTGCCGACCTTGCAGTTCAAACGGCTTTGCAGTCTGGCACATTAACCCTCAGCACCACACCAAGACTTAAAAAGGTCATTAAGAAGACAAAAAATAAAGAAAAAATCAAAATGGATGTCGGAAGAGATTGAAAGTTGCTCTCAAGCATGGAGATGATAAAGCAAATGGAAGAAATGAGGAGGTAAGAGAGTTGGACAGAAACTTTCAAATGGCAGCTCAAGAAGACAAATTCAAGTATTATAATGAAATATAAAGGCTTGTAACTCTGTGGATCATGGCCAGGTAAGGATAACATTGTGAATCATGGGTATGCCAGAACAGTTCATTGTGCTCATGAGGAACCTGTATATAGACCAAGAGGCAGTTATTCTAACAGAATAAGAGAACACTCAATGGTTTAAAATCAAGAAAGGTGTGTGCCAGGGTTGTATTCTTTCACCATTCTTATTCAATTTGTATGCTGAGCAAATAATCCAAGAAACTGGATTATATGAAGAAGAACGTGGCATCAGGATTGGAGGAACACTCATTAACAACCTGTGATATGCGGATGATACAATCTTGCTTGCTGAAAGCAAAGAGGACTTAAAATATTTACTGATGAAGATCAAAGACCACAGGCTTCAATATGGTTTGCACCTCAATGTAAATAAAACAAAATCCTCACCACTAGACCAATAAATAACATCATGATAAATACAGAAAAGATTAAAGTTGTCAAAGACTTTATTTTGTTTGGTAACACTCATGGAAGCAGTCGGGAAGTCAAACAATGTATTGCCTTAGGCAAATCAGCTGCACAAGGCCTCTTTAAAAGCTTTCAAGATCAAAAAGTTTGAGGTGAGCCTGACCCAAGCCATAGTATTTTCAATAGCTCCATATGCTTTTGAAAGTTGGACAATGAAGAAGAAAAACCATAGAAGAATTGATGAATTTAAATTGTGGTGTTGGAGAAGAATAATAAAAGTACCATGGGCTGCCAGAACAAACAAATCTATGTTGGTATAAGTATAGGCAAAATGCTCTTTATAAGATGGGAAGGTGAGAGGCTTTGTCTCGAATACTTCAGACATATTATCAGGAGGGACAAGTCCCTGGACAAGGACATTATGTTTGGTAAAGTGGAGGGTCAGCAGAAAAAGAGGAAGACCCCTAATGAGATGGATTGATAATAGCAACAACAATAGGCTCACACATAACAATGATTGTGAGGATGGTGCAGGATAGGACAGTGTTTCATTCTGTTGGGCATAGGGGTTGCAATGAGTCAGAACTGACTCCACGGCACCTAACCACAACAAAAAGAGGCAGGAGGTTGAGAAGACCTTTTGAAAAAGGAAAAAAAAAAAAAAAAAGTTGCCCATAGAGTCAGTTCTGACTTATGTTGCCCCCATTTGTGTGTCAGAGTAGAATCATATTCCATAGGGTTTTCAATCACAGATTTTTTGGAAGTTTGCCAGACCTTTCTTCTGAGGTACTCTGTGTAGACTTGAACTGTCAATCTTTCAGTTAACAGTCCAGCATATCAACATTTGTACCACTCAAAGCTTCCTTCAAAAGATGGAATAAGAAAATTATCTGGTGTCTGTGCCTGAAGAATTTTGTTTTCATATGAAATTCAAAATATTAATCATATTTTCATATTTTGAAATAAAAAGTGACTAAAACTTTTGGCAATATGAGAGGTTAATTACTACTAACAACATTATATTTCAAATATTAAGTAATACACTGTTGTGTACATGTATAAATTTTAAAATAAATTAAATGTATATATTTTCACATGAAAGATAAACCCAAATAGGAAATATTATTTTCTTCCAAAATTCTATTACTATAAAAAAAAAAAAAAATTCTATTACCATAGCTCTAAGAACAATATCTTAGCATGAAAAGGTAAATATAAGTTCTGTTTTTAAAATACATGCATAAATATTAAGATAGTCTTCAAAAAACTGAAAAGAAGCTGCATGTAACTATCTTCTCTCCCTATGCCACCAGCCCCTGTGACTATTTAAAATTTGCAGAAGTCATTTCTTGTTTCTCCAGAGTAAATGTGTAAAAGTTTCCTAAAGACATCCTGAAATAGTTTACTTACGGTGATGGTTATATGCCGTGGAGTCAGGTCCGACTCATAGCTACCTTGTACCGGGTTTCCAAGGCTGTAAATCTTTACAGGAACAAAAAGCCTTGTGTTTCTCCTGGGGAACAGCTGGTAGTTTCAAACTAGCTGACCTTGAAGTTAGCAGCACAACTCGTAACCACTAAGCTACCAGAGCTCCTTAGTTCAGTTATGAGACTATGTATATAAATTGTAGTTGTTGTTAAGTGCCTTCAAGTCGGTACAAACTTACAGCAACCCTGTACAGGGCTTCCAAGGAGCAGCTGGTAAACTTGAACCACTGACCTTGTGGTTCAAATCAACATTAGAGTTCGAGCACATTAACCCACAGTGCTACGCCAGGATTCCATATATAGATTGGTGGTGGTTATGTGCCGTGGCGTCGGTTCCGACTCATAGCGTCCCTGTACAGGGTTCCCGAGGCTGTAAATCTTTATAGGAGCAGAAAGCCTCATCTTTCTCCTGCGGAACAGCTGGTAGTTTCGAACTGCTGACCTTGCTGTTCGCAGCCCAATTCGTAACCACTACGCTACCAGGAGAACGGAATATATGATTTAAAAATTCTTTCCAGTCTAAATTTTCCAACATTCTCAATTCTATACTACCTCTCAGTTCCTTTTATTCCTTCCGGATAAAACAAACTCAAAATGAGTAACTCTTAAACTTTGTGGGACTGTTTTTTTTTGTTGTTGTTGTTTTTTAAAAAAAAGGAATAAAAAGAGAAAGATGATAACTTACAAATCAGAGGTTACTCGATCCTGGAATGCATCTGCTGGGATCCAGTTTGAGCCTTTCAGAAATATGGGAAGTCCATTAATTTTGAAGTAGAAACTCAAACCAGGAGACCCTTTTATAGGCTCTTCTATAAGTTCCACTGTCCTAAAATAAACCTGTAATGGACAAAAATAAATACTGAAGATCAAATGAAAACATAAGCAGAAGTTAAAAAAAAAAAAAAAGGTATCTTTTCAAACAACTTACAAGAGCATAGTTTAATGTTAATGTTCCTATTTGCTATGAAGCACTTGTAGAGTCCTGGTGTGGTACTGTAGGATAAGCTAACGGAACTGCTAACCTACAGGTCAGTAGTTCAAACCCACCAGTCACTCCTTGGAAACCCTATACAGGGTTATTATAAGTCAGAACTGACTCAATGGCACTTAACAACAACAACAGTAAAGCACTTAATGTGGAAGTGCACATTTTAAAGAAAAAACTTGTATGTACACACACACACACAAAGTATTGCTGTGTTGTTGTGCCTTCAAGTTGATTCCAACTCACAGCAACTCTATATAGAATTTCCAAAGAGTGGCTGGTGGAGTTGAACTGCTGACTTCACAGTTCAAATCGACCTTGACGTCCAGTGCTTATCCTACAGTGCCACATCTTTCTCCCACGGAGTGCCTAGTGTGGCTCAGACTGCAGACCTTGTGGTTTGCAGACCTGTGCTTATCATATGGAGCCACCTCGCTCCCAATTATTGCTAGAGCAATTTATTTCTTTATTTAAAGGAAAATGATCAAAGTCACGTTGCTGTTGTTAGGAGTTGTCGAGTCAGTTTCAATTCATAGCAACTCTGTATAGGGTTTCCAGTGTTATAAATCTTTATAGGAGCAGAAAGCCTCACCTTTCTCCCTTGGAGCGATTTGTGGGTTTGAATTGCACATCTTGTGGTACAAAGCCACGAGTGCTCCTTAATTGAGACCATGCTGCTGTTGGTAAGTGCCATCATGCCAATTCCAAGTCATAATGACCCTGTACTGTCGACCTGTGATTAGCAGTGCAGTGTTTTTCCTACAGCACCACACCAGGATTCCAACAGAAGGGTGAAATGTGTTGTAGTCTTCCACATGAATAAGACACTCATACTTATATCAAGGAGTCCTGGTGTGGTGCTGTGGGCTAATGCCTCAGACTGCAAAATGATTTGAACTGCAAGGTTGGTGATTCAAGCTCACCAGCTGCTCCTTGAAAACCCTATACAGGGTTGCTATGGGTTGGAATCAACTCAACAGCACTTAACAACTTATATCAAAACAAACGTATTTGAAGATAACATATAAAAATAAAAATAAAAATTTTTAATTCGCACAAAAAAAGAGGAAACATTAATCAATTAAACCAATACACCATTGATTCTCATTTCAAAGAGATTAAAATGTATATCTTAAGATCAGAGAAATACACAAGGCAGCACATAATTAAACAATTCTCCAATCTTACTAACATATCACTATAAAAACACTTTGTTTCATGGATAATTTAGTCCTAACTAATTGTCACATTATGGACTCATGGTGTGGTCCTCTAGGATCAGCACTGGACTGCAAACCACAAGGTCAACAGTTCAAGCCCATCAGCTGCTCCTCAAAAACACTATACAGGGTTGCGATGAGTCAGAACCCACTTGACGACACTTAACAACAACAATAATCATGTTAAATTCAATGCTGAAAGATCTTGGATAGTGATTGTTGATGGACATAGTATCCTAATTGGAAGAAGACATACTGGGAGCACACATCCTATTCTGTCATTGTTATAAGTGACCATTGCACATGTGACATTGTAGTCAAGTTTCCCCACAGTTAGGCATGGTAAGCAAGACCCTGAATAGAGATATTCTGGCCATCTCATCAAAATCTCCATTCTTTCCAGCCATAAATTAGATCAAGGAATGAAGGACATGATCATATACCAATAAAGTCTTGTCTTTATATGTTGCATACTTCTCTATTTAAAAAATACATGATTGAATCAATCTACTTACGTTCATACAGTAAAAATGCCCACTCGTTCTTCTACTTCCTTACATTTAATCTTGTCTATATGATATAACATTTGGATTAACTTTATGAGTAGTCACAGAATAAGACCTGGTTTAGGATGATTTTGACAAGGAATTACTACATCTGCTTTTGACAAGGAATTTTCACACTTTAGGGTTCAAAGTGTAAAGAATGCACGGTGATTTTCAGAGGTGTTTTAAAGCACTTTGACAGTCAGTTCAAACATCTGTAACAGTAGTTCCTAAAGTGAGGTCTGGGGAATTACTAAATTCTTTCAGTGGGTCCTTAAGTTCCAAACTATTTTCATAACCTCTCTTCAGGGTACAGGAATGTTCCAGAAGCAAAGGATGTGTGATGATATCATAACTTTGGCAGCTAATGGAATGTGTGCAGTGGATTCTGGTGTGTCCTAATTCTACAAAAGACTTTTAAGGTATGAAGAGGTGAGTTTTCAGAGACTAATTCAATTTGTTCTCAGTGCTTCTAGTTTGCTCTTACATATGTCTTTAGTTATTCCTGCTATATATAACCTTTGTCATCTCAACAAATCCTTATTTTAAATACCAATGTTTCCCTTGCAACCTACACAGGAGAATACAAAAGGTCATAGTACCTTTTGTTAACTTGTTTCACAATAACATTTCTAAAATTTCAAACGAAAGGTAAATTTAAATTTTTAATTTCTATTTATTTTTTGTTAAGAATTCCACAGCAGAACATACTCCCATTCAACAATTTGTCCATGAATAGTCACTAACATGGATTACATTCTTCAGGCTGTGCAATCCCTTGCATCCTCCTTTTCTGAATTGTCAGCCTACAATTAACATTAACTCACCGCTCCTAAGTTTTCTAACTTACGGTTACTGGTGTCAGTTTGATCCCACATGTTGTTGTTGTTATATGTCATCAAGTCAGTTACAACTCAGAATGAAACACTGCCTGGTCTTGCGCCATCCTCACAACTGTTTTGTTTGAGCTCATTATTGCAAGCACTGTGTCAATCCATCTGATTGACAGTCTTTCTCTTTTTCTCTGACTCTCTTCTTCACCAAACATAATGTCCTTTTCTAGGAACTGGTCCTTCCTGATAGCATGTCCAAGTATGGGAGATGAAGTCTAGCCAACCTCATTTCTAACAAGCATCCTGGCTGTACTTCTTCCAAGACAGATTTGTTTGTTCTGGTGGTGGTGGTTGTGTGCATCAGGTTGGATCCAATACATAGCTACCCTGCTTCCGAGGCTGTAAATCTTTACGGGATCAGAAAGTGTCATCTTTCTCTGCAGAGCAGCTGCTTTGAAATGCTGACCTTGTGATTAGCAGCCCAATGAGTAATCCACTATGCCACCAGGGCTCCTTCTGGTAGTCCATCATAATTTCAATATTCTTTGTCAAAATCATAATCAAAAGCATCAATTCTTTAGCCTTCCTTATTCCTTTTCCATCATTCATATGCATATGTTGTTAAGTGTCCTTGAGTCCCTTCAGACTTATGTTGTTGTTGTTAAATGTTGTTAAGTCAGGTCTGACTCACAGAGACCCTGTGTAGGGTTTCCAAGGAGTGGCAGTGGGTTTGAACTGCCGACCTTATGGTTAGCAGCAGTCCAGTGCTTATCCTACAGACGTTTTGATGTTGTGGTTGTTGTTGTTAAGTGTCATTGAGTCACTTCCAACTCATAGTGACGCTGTATAGGGTTTCCAAGGAGCTGGTGAGTTTGAACCATCAGCTTTATGGTTCAAACTGACCTTTTGGTTCAGTGCTTTATCTCACAGTGCCACACCAGGGCCGACATATTTTGTTGTTGTTGTTAGGTGCTATGGAGTAGGTATTGATTCATAACGACCCTATGTACAACAGAATGAAACACTGACTGGTCCTGGGCCAACTTTACAATTATTGCCAAGCTTGAGCCCATTGATGCTGCCACTTTGCCAATCCATCTCGCTGGGGGTTTTCTTCTTTTTCTCTGACCTTACCAAACATGATATCCTTCTCCAGTGACTGGACCCTCTTGACAATATGTCTGAAGTATGAAAGGCAAAGTCTGGCCATCCTAGCCTCCAAGGAGCACTTTGGCTACATTTCTTCCAAAACAGTTATGTTTGTTCTTTTGGCAGCCCATGGCACTTTTAATATTCTCCTCCAACACCATAATTCAAAAGCATTAATTCTTCTATGATCTTCCTCATTCACTGTCCAACTTTCTCATGCATATGAGGTTATTGAAAATACCATAGCTTGGGTCAGGCACACCTTAGTCCTCAAGCTGACATCTTTACTCTTCAACACTTTAAAAAGGTCTTGTACAGCAGATTTGCCTAATGCAATATGTCGTTTGATTTCTTGACTGCTGCTTCTGTGAGAGTTAATAGTTGATCCAAGAAGAATGAAGTCTTTGACAACTTCAATCTTTTCTCTGTCGATAAGAATGTTGTTTACTGGTCTAGTGATGAGGATTTTTGTTTTCTTTACATTGAGATTCAATCTATTACAGAAGGCTGTGTTCTTTGATCTTCATCAGTAAGTATTTTAAGTCCTCTTCACTTCCAGCAAGCAAGGTTGTATCATCTGCATATTGTAGGTTGTTAATGAGTCTCCCTCCAATCCTGATGCCATGTTTTTCTTCATAGAACCCAGCTTCTCAGATTATTTGCTCAGCAGACAGGTTGAGTAAGTATCGTGAAAAAATACAACCCCGTCGCACACCTTTCTTAATTTTAAACCATTCAGTGTTCCCATGTTCTCTTCAAACAACTGCCTCTTGATCCATGTACAGATTCCTCATGAGCACAATTAAGTGTTCCAGAATACTCATACTTTGCAATAATGTTTATGTGCTCCATTTCATTTTTGACAATTTCCAATTTTCCTAGATTCATACTTCATATATTCCATGTTGTGATTAATAATGGATATTTACAGCGGTTTCTCTTCATTTAGAGTTGTGCCCCACCAGCAAATGAAGTTCCCAAGGGCTTTACTCCTGCAGACTTTACTCCATTCACGTCATCATGGTCAACTCTACTTGAGGAGGCAGCTCTTCTCCAGTGGCATTTTGAGTGTTTTCAACCTGAGGGGCTCATTTTCTGGCACTATATCTGACAGTGTTTCTCTGCTATTCACAAGGTTTTCAGTGACTTAATATTCAGAAGTAGTTCATCTCTCCTTCTTTATAGTCTGTCTTCATCTGGAAAGTCATCTGAAACCTGTCCACAGTGGGTGACCTTGCTGGTATTTAAAAAACCTGTGGCATAGCTTCCAGCAACTCACAAGCCACTGCAGTACTGACAAACTGACAGACAAGTGGTGGAGGGCAGACTTATAGAGACCCTGTAAAGGGTTTCCAAGGACCAGCTGATTGGCTTGAATACCTGGCCTTGCTTATCCTAGAGCATCACACCAGGACCCCACATGCATATGAGGCGAATGAAAAATACAATGCTTGGGTGGAGTGCACCTTAGTCCTCAAAGTGACAACTTTGCTCTTTAACACTTGAAAGAGGTCTTTTACAACTGATTTAATATGCCATTTGATTTCTTAAAGTCTGCTTCTATGAATGTTAATTGTGGATCCATAGATAACTCTTTTAAAAGCACAGTCTCAAGGCAGACACTAAGTTTTAATTTTAATTGAAACATTTTGGATTTAATATTTTGTGTCATTCTAAAAGAAAGGTTATTTATATACAACATTTTTCCTTAATTTAAGACTTACAGAGCAGGTATTAGAAGAGTTCCCTGCACAACCTACAGCTGCACTATCTACATCTAAAAAATCTGGGGGAGAAAATGAAGCTAATATATCAGTCTCCTGACTCATGGAAGGAAAGCATCTACTGCAAAGAAAGTGAATGACATGATAAATAAGAAATGGAAGTATGATGAAAGCCATCTTTTCTTCCTCCTTGAAGGTATTAATAAATTACCTTTTGTGTCTAATGCAATAGAATAATTTTGACTAATATTTATGGTACAAGTTAATGTGAGGTATCATTTTGACACCAATCACAGGAATATAAGGAAAAAGGAATTAAATATTTGAAGCACAGACATGATGAGTTCTTCAAAAGCCAAGCACTGTTTATTATATCTTTTCAAATTAGAAATGGAAAAAGCCAGTGATGTATCTCACAGGGTTAGTTATCAAGACGCCTTGGAACACATTAGCTGAGCACTCATTAGCTGAGCAGCAGTTAGTGGGTTGACAATGCTCAATACCTACTAACTGGAAAGTTTATAAAATCACAGCATGCCATTTTCCTGTTAAAGATCTGACTGCAACATGAATATTGAATCCTATGCTGGCCTTACAAATAAATGTTGCTGCTGTTAACTTCCGCCGAGTTGGTTCCAATGCATAGCAACCCTCATACGGTTTCCAAGGAGCAGCTGATGAGTTTGAACCGCCACCTTTCTGGTCCAGTGCTTATCCAACAGCACTATAAATGAAAGGATCTCCAGAAATTAATGGACTTGCTGTTTTGCTTGTGTTTGCCCATTCTCAGCATGACAAATCATCAAAGAAGGTCTTTTATGTGAATACTTGGCAACAAAATAAAAGAAGTGCTGCAATATTCTAAGTGCTGAATAACTTGTTTGAATCTCAAGGTTATTAAACAACGACTGTGTTAACATTGACACTGATGTGGTAGATAACAGAGCTGTGCCTTAGCAGGTTTATAAGCAATGGCTCCAAACTGTGCTAATAGTCATTGTATCCTTCACCATTGACACTGCTTTATCAAACACTTCAGAATGTGTTTGATAAAGCAGAAAATATATTCTTTTTATTAAATACCAGCCCTTGAATACATATTGCTTTAATATTCTGTCTGATAAAATGGGGAATACACATAAAACATCATGAATGATGGTTGTTTTGAAGAAAATCATCTGTGCCATCATTGAGGTATAAACTGAATTAGCCATCTTTTCATGAAACTCCACTTTTACTTGAAAGAAAGATTGATAGACCATGGTTTTTCAGACTTGGGTATCTGGCAGATAATTTCTAGTAAATAGATGAAATGAGCTTGTCACTTCAAGGAAAACAACTTAAAGTATTTGTGGTGAATAACAATATTCAAGTTTTCAAGCAAAAATTAGGATTGAGGAAAATGTGTATTACTACCATGAGCTTGAGAACTTCCCAATATTTAAAAGATTTTTAAGGAACAGTGATAATGTTGTCAAATGTAAGTTTTACATTGTATAATGATGTGTTTCAACATGGAAGATCTACAAATCTTAGTAAACCAACATTTTTCAAAATACCAATGCATTATAATACTGAACATAAATGGATCCATTAAAATTTAAAAAAGACCAATGAATTTCAATATACAGAATATGAAAAATTCATCTATTTGATTTCAGATTCCACAATACATTCTAGAAACTGCCATTTGCTAAGAAATATTCACACGTATCTGAAAGGGTATTGAAGTACTAGTCCCTTTCCAACTATATTATCTGTGTAAGAAGATTTTCTTCATATATTCATATATTCAACCAAAACAATATATTGTAAATTGATTGAATGAAGAAACAGATGAAAATCCAATTGTTTTCTATTAATCAAAACATTAAAAAGATTTGCAAACCTGTAAAACAAAGTCATTATTCTCACTAATTTTTTTGAAAATTTTTTTCATAAAAGTTATTTATCTAATACGTAGTGTTGTTTATCATTGCTATTTGAAATGAATAATTTTTTTTTTTAATTCTCGGTGTTTATTTTTAATACGTTGTTAAGTGTGGTCAAGTTGGTTCTGACTCAGAGCAACTCTGTATAGGGTTTCCAAGTAGCACCTGGTGGGGTTTGAACTACACAGTCCAGTGCTTATCCTACCATGCCACATCAGGACTCAATATACGTAACACACAAAAATACAAGCACACTGGGGGTCCTCATAATTTTTAAGAATGCAAAACCATCTTAAATTAAATATATGAGAATCAAGGAGCCCTGGTTGTGTATTGATTATGTGTTGCGCTGCAAATTAAAAAGACAGCAGGTAGAATCTACCAGCAGCTGTGTGTGAGAAAGATGAGTCTTTCTGCTCCCATAAAGATTTACAGCCAAACAAATGCTTTGCAGGGTTGCTATGAGCCAGAAGGAGTCCTGGTGTGGCACTGTGGGTTAATACGCTGGACTGCAAGGCCGGTTTGAACTGCAAGGTCAGTCTTCAATCTTACCAGCCACTTCCTGGAAATATAGGGTTGCTATGAGTCGGAACCAACTCGACAGCACTTAACAACAACTACAAATGAGTCAGAAACAACTCAACGACACACCACCACCACCATCAATCTAGAAAAATAAGGAGCCCTAGTGGTGCTGTGGGTTGTGACTAAAATGAGGCTGGCTGTTCCTGTAAAGATTTGCAGTCTTGGAAACCCTATATAGGATCGCTATAAATCAGAATCCACTTGACAGCAGTGAGTTGTGTTTGGGGTTTGGTTAGGTGTCATCGAGTCAGTTCCCTATGCACAACAGAATAAACACTGTCCAGTCCTGCACTATCCTCCCATCATTGTTACACTTGAGCCCACAGCTGCTGCCGTGGTGCCAATCCATCTCATTGGGAATCTTCTTCTTTTTCGCTGACCCTCCATTTAACCAAGCATGATATCCTTCGCCAGGGACTGGTCCCTCCTGATAAATGTCCAAAGTATAAGAGACAAAGTCTCGCCATCTTAGCTTCTAAGGAACATTCTGGCTGTACTTCTTCCAACACAGACCTATTTGTTCTTCTGGCAAATCCATAGTACTTTTTATATTCTTCTCCAACACCATGACTCAAATATATCAATTCTTTGGTTTCCCTTATTCGTTGTCGAACTTTCACATGCAGATGAGTCTTTTGAAAATACCATGGCTTGGGTCAAGCACACCGTAGTCCTCAAACTGATATCTTTGCTCTTAAGCACTTTAAAGAGGTCTTTTGCAGCAAATTTGCCTAATTCAATACATAGTTTGATTTTTTTGACTACCGCTATCTATTAATCCTCTATGGGAGAGGATGGCTCTGTAGAATAAGCAGGAGACTGAGAACTGCCGGTCTGCAGTTAAAGCCCACCAGTCACCCACAGGAGAAAGATAAGGCTTTCTGCTCCCTCAATGATTTACAGCCTCAGAAATGCCATACAGGCTCAATATGAGTCAGAACCAACTCAGAGCTCTTAACAACAACAACAAATATATAGCATTAATGTTGTTGTTGCTGTTGAGTGCGGTCGAGTCAGTTCCAACTCATAGTGATTCTCTCTAGGGTTTCTGAGACTGTAATTCTTTTTACCAGAGCAGACAGCCCTTTCTCCCACAGAGCCACAGATGAGTTTGGACTGTGGATCTTGCAGTTAGTAGTCCAGTGTTTATCCTACAGTGTCATCAGAGCTCCTTGCTTCTACAATAAAAACCAAATCTACAGCCATGGAGTTGACTCCAACTCACAGGGATATTTATAGGTTCAACCTAGGGGCAAAGAGAAAGGAAGCAGGACCTGGGCCCATGGCAGAGAAACTAGCACCAGGTAAAGTCAACCACAAAGGAAAAGAACCTTAAAGGTCAAACCACCAAGGAGAACCAACCAATCAAAATCACTACAACCAACCACAGGGAGGCAAAACCACTAGCTAGGGACTTTACCTAAACCTGGGCATGTATATTTGGAAGTAAGATGACCTTTAAGTTACTTTTGCTTTATTAGCATACTAAACCATAGTGGATCTAGTGAGGACCAAATAAGTACAGAAAGGGCTAGCACTCATTTCCAAGAAACCTCCACCTCTTACTAGGAATTAAATAAATAGTCCTCCCCCCTTTATTACCATATGCTAGAGCAGATATATTAAAAATGCAGATCCAAGACCCCACCCAGGTGTTTTCCACTCCACAGAGATAGAACCATTCCCTACTTTGAGAACATACTTTCACTTTGCCAATAAACTGCTTGTGCTTGTAAGTCAGTTGGTGCAGGTGTCTTGTTTGATCATGGTCAAGTGTAACTTGCCCCCAATTCTTTGGGTGCAGTGAGTGAAATGAACCTACATACAGTGAACAATATTGTATAGGGTTTCTGAGACTGTTGATCTTTACAGGAGCAGAAAGTCTCATCTTTCCTTTGAGGAGCCATTGGTGGGTTTGAACTGTTGACCTTGCAGTTAGCAGTCCAGTGCTTATCCTTGAGTGCCACCACACATTATTTTACTTCAGAGCAAATAATGAACAGACCACAAGGTTGATAGTTCAAGCCCACCAGCTTGCTCCTCAGAAATCCTATCCAGGATCACTGAGTCGGAACCAACTCCAAGGCATTTAACCACCAACTAACCAACCTCTGGTAGCGTAGTGGTTACGAATCGGGCTGCGAACCTTAAGGTCAGCGGTTCGAAACTACCAGCTGCTCCGCGGGAGAAAGATGAGGCTTTCTACTCCCGTAAGGATTTACACCCTCGGAAACCCTGTACAGGGTCGCTATGGATCGGAACCGACTCGAAGGCACGCAGCCAGCCACCAACCAACAACTTGAAAGCAGTTTTTTGAAACGGCCCCTAAGTAACACAAATTTACAACCAGTGAATATATCACCTTCCCATGAGACCAAAGTTTTTAAAACAATCTAACAAAGCAACTTTTGCTACTGTATAAAGGTACCTTTTATAAAGGTAACCTTTATAAAAAGGTATAAACTGCTACAAATCTAATTGTGTAAATCAAGCAATTTGAATTAAAAACATTTTTAACTTCCAAATATTTCTATTATTGTTAAAAGTTTTTTAGATTCTCACTAGATAACTTTTTTTTAAATTAACTTCATAAAGACTTCATTTTTAAAACAAAAGTATTAACCTAAAAGAGGCAGAATTGTGAACTCATTCTTTCAGATAGGGTTAAGAATATCTTCACCAAAGGGTCCAAGAGGTGACTGATAAACAAATACTGTACTTCTCAAATTACTTTCCTTGGAGGACCAAACAGGTGATAATGTAATGAGTCATTGATTCATAAACCAAGTACTACTTCTCAGCTGTTTGTAATCAGATACTGAAGAAACTGTCATAGAATCACTGGGTTTCCAAAGGGTAATTTTCTACTTTAAGAGAAAAAAAAAATCTAAACCTTGGCAAATTTTACATGAAAGATTTTTTCAAATAATTTTCATGGATTTTCAAAGTACCCCTTATAAATCGGTTTATGTCTACAACCATGCAGTTTTAGAGACAACCCAATACCTCATTCTGTCTTTGTTCTGAAAATTCATGACCCCTGTTCTAACATACAGAAGTACTTAGAAAACAAACTCTGGGTCTCCACAAATAGCTTGCCTCAAACAAGCCAGGGTAAGTTATGCAAGAAGGTTCTCTTTGTTTTGCTCTAGCAGTTTACAGCTAGTACAACCAGAAATTGGCAAATTAAGTTTACATCAGCATAGTTATCTGATATCCTTATGCTATTGTTGATACTGCCATTGAGTTGATTCCAACTCACAGTGAGCCTGAATAGGATTTCCAAGGTTTTAAACGGAGCAGAAAGTCTCATCTTTCTCCACAGTTGGAGGCTCAAATCGTGGACCTCGTGGTTTTGTAGTCCAGTGCTTATCATATGGAGCCACTGCACTTCCAATATCCTTATAGCACTAAATAGGATAACTTTTTAACACCTCTCTCTTCTGTGACAAAATTATTTTCAGTAATAATAAAATGAAATGAAGAATAATAATGATCAGAATAGAAATGCAGATTGTGAACATTTTTCTTTTCTTTTGTTTGTAACCATTGTTGTTGTTAAGTGCTGTTGGGTCAGTTTAGACTCATAGTGATCCTGTATAGGGTTTCCAAAGAGTGACTGGTGGGTTTGAAGCACCAGACTGGTGGTTAGCAGTCCAGTGCTGATTGTAGACAAATGTACTGAAAAGATAACAGAATTGTCCGCAATCTTTTTGGAGCCCCCCTCTTGTATGTTCGGCAACAGTCAGATTTATCAATACATCTTCACATAGTTGTCAATACATCTTCACATAGTTGATTGCATTTTTTTTTATTTCAAAACATTACTTCAAGTGAAATATTTGAAATATACAAATATTTAACAAAGATATTAAATATAAACATAAAATTGACAGATATTCATAAAAATCCCAATTTACATTAAAATCTGGCAAATGCAAAAGTATCCATCCATGTCTTAGTTCCTTGGAGATCCATTCGAGCTTTTTACCTCTGAGTCGAAAAATTTCCACTTTTCAATTTTTTACTCTTTTGCAAAAATCAGAAAAAGTGACTGAATTGCACAAGAGCAAATATCCAGTTCTTGATGAAAGTGATTTGGGCAATAAAACATTGTGATTTTGATTTCATTAGGCAATATAAGGCATTCCTCCTCAAAATATCCATTTTCTTACATTTTGTTGTTGCATAGATTCCTAGTATGGTGCTATAGGATAAGCATTGGATTGCAAACCACAAGGTCAACAGTTCAAACCCAGCAACTGCTCCTTTTTGTTGTTGTTATTGTTAAGTGCCATCAAGTCGGTTCTGACCCATAGCAACCCTGTATAGCATTTCCAAGGAGCAGCTGGTGAACTTGAACCGCGGACCTTGCAGTTCAAACAGCTTTGCAGTCTGGCGCATTAACCCATAGCACCACACCAGTATTCCAGCAGCTCCTTGGAAATCCTTTATAGTGTCACTATAAGTCAGAACTGACTCAACAGTACTTACCAACAACCACCATAATTTCAGTACACTAATCTTCAAATAAGGAGCTCTGGTAGCGTAGTGGTTACGAATCGGGCTGCGAACCTTAAGGTCAGCGGTTCGAAACTACCAGCTGCTCCGCGGGAGAAAGATGAGGCTTTCTACTCCCGTAAGGATTTACACCCTCGGAAACCCTATACAGGGTCGCTATGGGTCGGAACCGACTCGATGGCACTTAACAACAACAACAACAATCTTCAAATAGGAGTCCTAATGTGGCGCCCTGGACTAATGCACTGAACTGTAAAGTCGTTTGAACCACAAGGTCGGTGGTTCAAACTCACAAGTCGCTCTTTGGAAACCCTATACAGGGTCACTATAGGTCAGAACCAACTCGACAGCACTTAACAACAACAACAACAATCTTCATATAAGAGTTTTAAAATTTGGTATTTCACTGACATTGTTCCAGGAAGCTTCTAGCTATTTGTAAACATGCTTCTGTCTTGTTCTTGTTGTTGTTAGGTGCCATCAAGTCTGTTCCGACTCACAGCAACCCGGTATAGGGTTTCTGAGGAGCAGCGGGTGAACTTGAACTTAACCACATCTAAAACTCTACACCAGGAAACAAGAATATCGCCCACAGCAGAAAGTGACGTATTAGCTGATCCAATGCAGCCACATTTAGTTTGAATCACACACTACCAATGTTGAGATGAACTTTTAAAATTTTGTCTTTACTTGTGTCGCAGTTTATAATGAATATTCCATCTTGTCTTGGAAAGTCTCAGTGCAAATTTTTCCATTAATGAGGTGAGATTTACAAAAGCGAATAAAAAATGTTTCCAAAGTTCCAAAACTCAGCAAACATGAAGAAACACTTCCAAAAGAGTGAATTCCATGAGGTTTAGAGAATGGTTTCCATAAGGCAGAAATAAAATTTAGATTAATTTATTTGATTTTTACACAAACTCCACTGTGAATATGAGTTACATGTGCATGCAGAGGTTTATGAAACAATGATTAAAAGAAGAAAGAAACAAACAACAATCCAAATTTTTCAAGATATCCACTGTGAGTTCAGCAGCAGTCTTTCAAGAAATACAGAACGGTTCTTTATTGCAACTCTACCATCTTCTATATGCAGTCCTGGTGTGGCACTGCAAATCAATGCACTAGACAGTAAGGTCGGTTTGAGCCGCAAGGTTGGCAGTTCAAACCCACCAGCCACTCCTTGGAAACCCTATACAGGGTCACCATAAGTCAGATCCAACTAAATGGTACTTAACAACAACAGTCTTCTATATGAACACATAAAATCAATTCACACATTTGTTCTCTGTATGAAGCATCTAAAGAACTATCAAAAATAATTCTAAGGCACCATGTTTTTCAACATATGTGATCACTACAGCATTCCACTAATACCAGGATTTTACTTTCTTGATTTGGTCTTTGGCTCATAAATAAGCAACTAACAATTTTTAAAAAAAAGAATACATTTCAATTCTAACAATATTGAAATTAGTAAAATATTCCATATATAAACTAAAATTTGTATTTACCAAGTAAAATGTTATAAATCACACCCCCAGTGCACACTTTATTTCTATTTTGTGTTTTTAACACATGGGGGCACCTTGAGGTGGAATTCCACTCAACGGCAACTGACTATCAACAAATTAACTAATAACAGATTTCAAACACAAAAATCACTCCAAGGTCACAAAGAACATAATTGAAGTAACTCATGTTCAATTTTCTTGTTTATCACTGTACTATCACTGTTTCTTTTTCATCTACTTTTAAATGCAAGATACATAGTAAGGCAGAGGCTGGAGACTGAACCGCACCGTAACAAACTCAAACGAATCCAAACAGCTACATATGAGAGAAGAGAAAGGGTTGGGTCCAAAGTTTGGGGAGACTTGAAACTCCTGACCCCAAGGGGGTCCTGACCCCACTGGGGGCCAGAACTGATATGAAGTGAGGGAGAAGAGTAAAAATGCCCAAACTTGTAGATAGTACCCATTTCACCTAGCTTGATGGTTTGATGATCAGAACTCCACTAGAGGAAGATAAAGAAGTTTGATACTGGAAGAAAATGTTAATTGCTACAATTTCAGGAACTTGACCTTTGTTTATGGATGTAGTTGCTCAAAACACCAACCAAGAGGGAAGGAGAGTATTCACACCAAGGACCAAGCCTACGCCCTCAGTACACAGGGTTGATAGGGACAAGCAATTTAGCCATTGGCTACCTAAAATGGGAAGGGAGACAGCTATAAAGTCACAAAGTGACTTTCTTACAAGTTTTCAAGAGGTAATTTCATTTCAGAGTGTGCGGGGGAGGGTAGAATCCCCACTGAATAGTTTTCATCTTGTCTAGATATGTTTGGTGAAAGGAGATGGGGATAGGATTAATTTGATTCAATCGTGAGTAATTGTTATCATGACTAATTGTGACTGTCACAACTGTAAAGGTAGAAGATGTGTAACAAAACGAGGGGAGTAGCTAATTTTACATTCCAAGAACAGAGGACCCTAGGGCCATTAGGAGGGAAGAGCATGAGCAGAATGTGGGATCCTAACCAAAAAGGAGCTCTGGTAGCGTAGTGGTTATGAATTGGGCTGCAAACCTTAAGGTCAGCGGTTCGAAACTACCAGCCGCTCCGCGGGAGAAAGATGAGGCTTTCTACTCCCATAAAGATTTACACCCTCGGAAACCCTGTACAGGGTCCCTATGGGTCGGAACTGACTTGACGGCACTTAACAACAACAACAACCAGAGAAGCAGAGGCACTAGAGACGGTGGCAGAGATGATGGCATGGAGAAAGACAGTAGTTCTAGACTCATGGAAAGACAAAGGCTGGCTTACAAAATGTGCCCTTTGGTTGTTTAAATGACTATATATTCCTGTATGTTATTGTGTACATCAGGGAAGAAAAAAAAAGAGGGAATAGAGGTAAATACTATTCACTGGGGGGGGAATTAAAAAATAATAAAATGGGCATATGTCCAGCATGTTGGTCCATCTATGTTTTCAAAATCATAAAATCCAGAAACTCCTGGATCCCTGGCCCCAGAAAATCTTGCTATGTTAGTGTTGTTGTTGTGGTTATGTGCCGTGAAGTTGGTTCCGGACTCATAGCGACCCTGTACAGGGTTTCCGAAGCTGTAAATCTTTACAGGAGCAGAAAGCCTCCTCTTTTCCCCGCAGAACAGCTGGTAGTTTCAAACTGCTGACCTTGCAGTTCACAGCCCAATTCATAACCACTATGCTACCAGAGTTTTGTAAATACCCAGATAGCCCACACAGGAATCATACCCTGGGGATGTGTCACTGGGGAATAACCAAACCAAAGGACCTTCCACTGACACTCTATCAAAATTCTTATCCGCTTTGCTCTCTTTGAATCCTAACAACCTTCATAAGAACCTTTGTTCTTCCTTATTAATTGTTAGACATTATGATACCCATGGATCCAACTTTCTCTAAAACTATGATCACTGAAAGTTCACATTCTGTCTTCCTCTCTCACATTTTCTATTAAGGAATAGGAAACTAGTTCATAAATCCTAAGTACATTCCACTTACTGGACAGGAGCTAAGGGAAGAACAGATGACCAAACAGCTTTTATGAGTACACTGATTGGTGTTCTGTTGCTTCAGAAAAATCAATATGTTATCAGTTTCACATCTTAATTTTCAGGAACTATGTTGTTGTTGTTGTTATGTGCTGTGGAGTCGGTTCCAACTCATAGCAACCCTGTACAGGGTAACTATAACCAGCTTCAATTTATGGTATTGGAAAGGAATTACAGAAAATAAAGACCAATTGAAGATGGTCTTGAGAAATTATTCTCTCCGTCCTCCAGACTTCTGGCTTTCTGTTAATAAAGCTTGGATTGGATCTCTCCCTGTTCTCTCTGACAGGCGGCAA
This sequence comes from Chrysochloris asiatica, assembly GCF_000296735.1. Taxonomy (NCBI): domain Eukaryota; kingdom Metazoa; phylum Chordata; class Mammalia; order Afrosoricida; family Chrysochloridae; genus Chrysochloris; species Chrysochloris asiatica. The sequence continues at coordinate 1,842,970 of NW_006408729.1, read as the reverse complement.
GCTCTCATTTCGGTTTGGCAACATTTCTGGCAACCACGATCAGGGATTTCATGGACTTCTCTGATATTCAGACTCTGTTGACCATCCTCCTAACCAATGATGAAAGAAGGCTGGTATGAGATAAGGCACAGGATGAAGCACATCCATGGAGGAAAACCTGAATGGGACCCTTGCTCCAGTCAAGGCAATTCCTCTAGCTGACCCAAACTGGAATCTAAATGACCAGGCCTGCCGCAGCTGAAACACTATAAAAGGTGCATTCTCAGAGGTCTGAAGAAGACAGTTCCTAAACAAAAGCTCTTGAACACGGTACAAGAAGTTCAGCAGAAGCCAAATGAGAATCCTTCTGAATTCTTTGAATGAATCTACCAAGCCTACTGTAAGTACACAGACCCTGATCCTGATAACTCAGCAAATATCTGAATGGTTAACATGATTTTATCTCCCAAAGTGCCCTTCACCCCCCATGTTAGAAAGAAATTCGACAGGGTAATAGACATGAATCCATCCCAGCTGGTCAACATTGCCTTCGAAGTATATAATAGTTGATGCACAAGAAGTCTCAAGCCATTACTGTCTTCCTAAAGACCACTAGAGGTAACCTGTACCCCTTCCAGTCTAGAGATCATATCCTACTCAAAATGTAGACAAACAGACCCGACTCCTAGTTAGAAGAGAAGTGGACTGGACCTTGGGAGATACTGCTGACGACCCCCACTGCTCTCAGAGGGGTTGTTGTTGTTGTTGTCAGGTGCCATCGAGTCGGAACTGACTCATAGCGAACACATGCACAGCAGAACGAAACAATGTCCGATCCAGGGCCAACCTCACTACCGCTTCCACACTTGAGTCCATCAATGATGCCACCTGGCCAATCCATCTCGTTAGGGGTCTTCCTTTTTTTCTCTGACCCTCCACCTTACCCAGCATGATATCCTTCTCCAGCGACTGTTTCCTCTGGACTATATGTCCAAAGTATGAGAGACGAAGCTTAGCCATCCTGGCCTCCAAGGAGCACTCTGGCTGC
>NW_006408729.1:1827593-1839118 GCF_000296735.1 Chrysochloris asiatica | reverse complement strand
CTCATCTGAAACCTTTCCACCATGGGTGACCCTGCTGGTTATTTAAAACACCGGTGGCATAGCCCTCAGAATCACAGCAACTCAAACCACCACAGCACAACAGACAGACGAGTGGTGGCCGTTTTGTTTTATGTGCAATGGTAAAGACCCTTAATGCCACCTCCCAGACATTCACTGCCCTAAGTGTAAGGGCTTCTTTAAGGCAGATAATGAAATTTATTTGCTTAGTCACCTAATCTAAAGTGGCTACCAATTGTAATAGTGAGGGTCAGATATGTATTGTCATAGGAATTGTCATATGTTGTTCTATTCAATGCTCACCTTGTTGTATCACCCATTGTAAAACTTGTTTTTCACCACCTAAACTTCATTCTTTTGAACCAAGGAACAATGCCTAGGATCAAAGTAACTATTTTCATTTGAAGCAAAATTCATAGAAATCAAATCTAAAAATAAGCATGGGGAATGACAGCATGCATCTACTGACCTAAACAAAATGGAGTCACTTTAATCGGACCTGCAAATGAGGAAGTTTATAAATTAGCTAAGATGACCTTATGGTCCTAGAAGGAGAGCAGGACAAGAAGAATGGAACGTGCTTAAAACCACCCAGATAATTATCTCAGGAATTAAGCAGCTGAGACCCTGAAGATAAATTGTTTGAGGAAGTTTAGTGATTTACTGTTTCCTTGTCCCAAAGAATGCTATCTTGATGTTAAAACAGGTTAAATGTACATCCAAATGTAACTTATCCTATATACTGTGTCTGTTCTTCATATTAGACAGGATGGTCTTGAGAAATTATTCTCTTTGTCCTCCAGACTGTTGACTTTGTTAATAAAGCTTGTTGTTGTTATGTGCCATTGAGTCAGTACCAACTCATAGCGGCCTTATGCACAGCAGAACGAAACACTGCCCAATCCTGGGCCAACCTCACTATTGTTGCCACACTTGAGCTCATTGATGCTGCAACTTGGCCAATCCATCTTGCTGGGGGTATTCTTCTTTTTCTCTGACCCTCCACCTTATCAAACATGATATCCTTCTCCAGTGACTGGGCCCTCCTAACAATATGTGAGAAACGTTATTATTATTGGTAGGTGTCATCAAGCTGGTACCGCCTCATAGTGACCATATGAACAACAGAACAAAACACTGCCCGGTTCTGAGCCAACCTCACAATCGTTGCTACATTTGAGCCCATCATTGTTGTCACTGTGCCAATCTATCTCATTGGGGGTCTTCCTCTTTTTCTCTGACTCCACTTTACCAAACATGATATCCTTTTCCATTGACTGGTCCCTCCTAATAATATGTCCTAAGTGTAAGAGACAAAGTCTGACCAAACTGTCTTCCATGCAGTACTCTGGCTGTATTTCTTCCAACACAGATTTGTTTGTTCTTTTGGCAGTCAACAGTACTTTTAATATGCTTCTCCAACATCATAACTCAAATGCATCAATTCTTCTATGGTCTTCCTTATTCACTCTCCAACTTTCACATGCATGTGAGGTTATTGAAAATACCATGGCTTGGGTCAGGCATACCTTAGTCCTCAAGCTGACATCTTTGCTCTTCAGCACTTTAAAAAGGTCTTGTGCAGCAGATTTGCCCAATGCAATATGTCATTTGATTTCTTGACTGCTGCTTCCATGTGTTTATGGTTGATCCGAGCAAAACGAAGTGTTTGACAACTTCAATCTTTTCTCCATTTATCTTGAAACTACTTACTGGTCCATTGGTGAGGATGTTTGTTTTCTTTACGTTGAGATGCAACCCATACCAATGGCTGTGATACTTGATCTTCATCAGTATTTTAAGTCCTCATCACTTTCAGCAAGTAAAGTTGTATTATCTGCATATTGTAGGTTACTAATAAGTCTTCCTCCAATCCTGATGCCATGTTTCTCTTCATATAATCGAACTTCAGCATAGTCACACCAAAGTCACAAAGAAATGTAGATAGCACATTTCCCTTCACATGACTAGGACCAGCACCAATTGCTGTAAACTCTGACTCATGGAGACTTACATGTTACATGCCACAGGTTTTCAAAGCTGTGACCTTTTAAAAGTAGATTGCCAGGTCATTCTTTGAGGTACCTCTGGGTAGAATCTAACCTCAAATCTATTGGCTAGTATTAAGCACTTAACCATTTGTACTATGCAGGGATAGTAGCTACATTCTTTTTATGATCCAGTTCATTTCTGCTCCATCATTAATCTGTCCATTTTTCATACTGTGGTGGGCTTTGTTTGGGTTGCTATGATATTTGAGAGATATAACACCAATATTTCAAGTACAACAGAGTGATCAGTTTCCAGATTAAGACAGACAAGGAAGAAAGCCTTGACAATCTACCTTCAAAATGTAGCCAATGGAAATCTTATAGATCTATACTTCACAGCTATCAGTGATAGCGATGTATCAAAACATGTATAAATCAGGTGGGCATTATGCTGCACAAAATACATCAGTCTCAAGAGGCTAAAAACTGTATGATCTCACTTTTATCAAAAGAAAAGAGCAGTTATATATACAGAAATTAACATTCTTTGGTGGTTACCAAGGATGAGAGGGGGTAGGAGAAATCACTTTCTAGATAGTTGTTGCTGCTGCTAAGTGCCATTGAGTTGGTGCCAACTCATAGCAACCCTGTATAAGGTTTCTAAAGAGTGGCTGGTGGGTTTGAGCCACTGGACTTGGGCTTAGCAGTCCTGTGCTTGTCCTATAGCTCTACATCAGGACTCCCACATAAGAAAAAAATATAGAACAAAACTCATTTTATTTGGACTTATTAGATCAGTTGTTGTTGTCATTGTTGTTGTTAAGTGCCGTCGAGTTGGTTCTGACCCAGAGAGACCCTGTATAGGGTTTCCAAGGAGTAGTTGGTGAACTTGAATTGCCAACCTTGTGGTTCAAATCAACTTTGCAGTCCAGTGCATTAACCCACAGCACCACAGCAGGACTCCATTGAACCAGTAGGCAGCAGAAACTAGAGGAACTCTTAAAACTGTCACCCTGAGATGCCCTTTAAACTTAGAAGTGAAACAACTCTAGGTCCCCTTTCAGCTAAATAACAGGTCATCTTATAAAATAAACAATATTACCAGTGAGAACTCACCTCTTCTAAAAACTCATGAGACAAAATGGCCAAATCTTACCCTAAAGAAAAGATGAGAAGGAAAAGTGGGGCAGGGAAGATCAATTAATGGAAATGGAACAGACAGAATAAAAATAATGAGAATGTTGACACACTGTAAAAAATGTAACCTATGTCACTGAATAAATAATATGCACATTGTTGTTAAGTGCCATTGAGTCTGTTCAGACTCATAGCAACCTTGTATAGTGTTTCCAAGGAGTGGCTTGTGGACTTGAACCACCAAAATTGAGATTAGCTGTCTAGTGCTTATTCTAAAGCACCACATTGTGGTGGTGGTGGTGTGCCGTGGAGTCAATTTCGACTCATAACGACCCTATATAGGGTTTCCAAGACTGTAAATTTCTGTGGGAGCAGAAAGCCTCATCTTTCTTCCACAGAACCTCTGTTAGTTTCTAACTGCTAACCTTGAGGTTAGCAGCCTGACTTGTAACCACTATACTACCAGAGCTCCACATAGAAATTGTTAAATTAGAACCGAATATGCTCTGTAAACTTTCACCAAAACACAATAAAAAATTACTTTTTGAAAATCAGATGAGTTTAGATCCAGAGAGGGAAAGCGACTGTGTGCTGAAGACCTGGGGGGCACGGGGGAAGGATTGCATGGAGGGGATTGTAACCATGGCAATGAGATGATATATCATAGAATGAATGTAAAACTAATGTTCTCCCATGTAAACTATCACATAATTCACAATAAAACATTTAAGAAAAAAAAAAAAAAAATCAGATGAGATAGTCTGACACAATGACTCACTCAATAGCCAGAATGGTAGACTCGAGCATGCTGACAATAGTGAGAATGGTACAGGACCAGGCAATGTTTCATTCTGTTGTACATAAAGTCAGAGTCGACTTGATGACAGTTAACAACATTTCCGCTGAGCTGTATCCAAAATTTGTAATTTCATCAAGGCCTTTTGTCTGAGTCAAATGTGCTGCTGTCATGTGACAGTAAACAAGAAAGTAAAACATACGTATCTAATCTCAATGAAGTAGGCAAGAAAGAATTGCTAAGTGCCATCGAGTTGGTGCCGAATCATAGCAACCTTGGATAAGATTTCTAAGGAGTGACTGAGGGGAGTGGCTGAAACAGGAGGGATTTCAAGGAAATGTTTAAAAAATATTTAGAGGAACATTTTTGCATAAAGCAGGTTCAGGGATACAATACAATGAGACCAAACCATCAGGTGAGAGCAATAGAGGTGAGATAAGGAGGAATGGTGATAGAAGTTGGTGTTTAAAGTCCAGTCTGAGCATGTGGAGCAAAGGTGAATTTCACACAACCACTGTAGAAAACAGCTTAGCATTATCTGTTAAAGTTGATCTCTGCATCCTCTATGACCCAGAAATTCCACTTCCAGTAAAAATGCTGTTGGGGCACACGTGCTCCATATGTTCTATTAAGAATGATTCATACCATCATTACTGGAATAGTCATAACTGGAAACTATTCAAATTTCAAGAGTATAATGAAATATTGTGGTGGTGGTGGTTGTATTCTGTAGAGTTGTTTCTGACCCATAGCAACTCTGTAGAGTGTTCCTGAGGCAGTGAATCTTTACGGGAGCAGAAAGTCTTTCACCCCAGGACCAGCTGGTAGATTTGAACTTGTTGACCTTGAAGTTTGCAGCTAAACTAGTAAGCCACTACGTTACCAGGCCTCCTATGAAATATTATATAGCAATATAAATAAGCAAGATAGTTATGTACAGCAACATAGCTAAATGTCACAAACACTTAGCCAGATACAAAAGAATACATATTGTATATAAAGTTCAAAACCAGGAAAAATAAACTATAGTGTTAAAGTCAGGATAGTGAACTTTTGAGACAGAGGAAAGGATAGAGATTGGGAAGGTATACAAAGGCAGGGGTGCATGTGGTATTCTGAGGTTCTAGCAGTGCCTATGGTCCCTGTGTGGCACAGTTTGTGATTGACAGGTAATCTAAAAGTTTGTGGTTCAAACCCAGCTAGCAGCTCAGCTGAAGAAAGGGTTGGTGGTCTGCTTCAGTAAAAATTATAACCATGAAAACTCTATGAAGCAGTTCTACTGTGGACACATGGAGGCCATCATGAGTCAGAACTGACTTGACAGTAACAGGTTTGGTTTTGTGGTTAGCAATGTTCTATTTCTTAACTGGGATGATGTCTTCATGAGAGCTTGCTTCATCATAATTCGCTACACTTTTTCACCCACATTTGGTGTGTTTTTCTGTATGTGTGTTCTATTTCACAATATATATACTTTTAATCCTTTTCAGGCAGATTTCCATCACAGAATGTCTAGAGAGAAATATGACTAAAAGACTCCTGCCAGGACACAGATAATGATGGCATTCACATTTCTTGTTGACTGAAACAGTAGTTATCACCTGAAGAGATTAAGAAAGTTAGGATTGGCAAGAAATTGAATTCCCTGGAAAAACCTCGCTTGAGAAGGTATCTAGGTATCATCTTTCTCCCAATTCAGTTTTTGGTTGTTTCCTGGTTATGTGCTGTGGAATCAGTTCCAATTCATAATGACCGTGTATAGGGTTTCCGAGGCTGTACATCTTTACAGGAGCAGAAAGCCTCATCTTTCTCCAGCAGAATGGCTGGTAGTTTCAAACTGCTGGCCTTGAGGTTAGCAGCCCAACTTATAACGACTACACTACCAGAGCTCCTTAATTCAGTTTTTAACCTATGCTTTTTATCTGAATTTCAGAAGCAAGCATCGATTAACCCCAAACATTCAGAGAGCTCAAATTTTTGCATTGTTCTGGTTTCTCTTACAGAAGAATTTTAAAACACAAGAGATCATTCAATCCAGTCTCTACCATCTCAGTCAAATGGACATAAATACTGCTTCAAAGTTTCCACTGCAAATTAATTTTGACATGTTTCTCAGTTACCTATCTTGATAAAAAAAAAAAAAAAAAAACCTTGATGATCACAAAGCCTCTGCTATAAGCAGCCTCAATCTCATGTTCTCCACTTTAAACTGACTTCCTCCCATGTTTCTATCCCAACATAGATGAATGCAAAACTACATAACTAATCAATTAAAGAATTACCAAACATTTCCTTAGCTCATTCTCAAGTTAAGTAATCTTATTTCTTTAACCTTACTTCCTTTAATTTCCCTCTTGGCTCTTCTGACCCTTCGAAGGACCAATATACAAAACTGATTGAAATGTTTTGGTAAGGTTTTAAAGGCTAAATTAAATAGTAACTGAAAACTTTCACATGATATAGAATTAGTGTTCCTATTTCATTTTAGAGAAAAGAAAGGAATTTCAAAAACCATAGCATTAAACTCACAAATCCAGAAGCAAATTAGAAAGACACTGGGTAGCCCTAGTTTCAAACCCAAGCTTCACCTCTAAAGTATTGCTCAAATACTAGGGATTTAATTAACATATGTACAATAAGTTTGGGAGAAGGCTCAGAAGACAGCTTCACACATACCACATAGCTATAATGCTTTTAGACACGCCACTTGGCGGACTACCTTTACATGCCACAATCGGTAATTAATAGTTCATTCAGAGTCAAGAAATTCTGACACTCAGATAAAGAGATTCATAGTCTTCAATCTCAATCGTGCCTTAACTGCTGCCTACCAATCCTATTATTTTGCTGTAATCCTATCTAGCCTTTGCTCTAAAGTGACTTCCATCATTTTTCACAAATTACAGCTTGCTCCTATTTCTTTAAGAGGATAATATTGCACTTTATTTAGCAGGAGAGAAAAAGTTATCTGACCAGAACTCCCTAAAACTTCTTCATTGGGTTCTTCTTTTCCTCCTTAAACCTTTGCAATCCTCACAGAAAGAAAATATCTCTTTTAAAAATTAAAAAAAAAAAAAAAACTTTTTATTATGAACTGTGTGAAGGTTGCAGAGCAGATCAATTTTCCATTCAACATTTCATACACATTTTGTTTCATGTCATTGATTGGAATCCCCACAATGCACTATCACTTATCCAACTTTCTCTTCGTACTTCCCTTTTCCATCCCTTCTTCTTTCCTAACCCTTCTGAAATCTGCCCTTGGGCAAATGCTGCCCTTTTGATCTTAAATGATTTATTATTCTAAGACTGTGTGTACCTCCTGGTGTGGTACTGTCAACTGCAAGGTCGGTTTGAACCGCAAGGTCAGCAATATACCAGCTGCTCCTTGGAAACCCTATACAGGGTCCCTATGGGTCTGATACAACTCGACGGCATTTAATAACAACAACATTGACTTATCTATTATTTGACTGAAAATATATACTGAGTGCTCAGCTTCATGTGGTGGTGGTGTTTTGTGGAGGCAGTTCCGACCCTTTGCGACCCTATATCAGACTTCCAAGGCTGTAAGTTTTTACAGTAGCAGAAAGCCTCATTTTTCTCTTGAGGAGTGGCTGGTTGATTGTGGTTAAAGTCCACTACACTACCAGGGACCTTTAAAATCACGTCCACCCTTTCCTCCATATACTCATATGCTTTTTGGCCAGGTAGCATCAAACCTAGCATTTCTCATCCTGAAGCGAATCCATCCAACAGTGCAGTGAATGCCATCCTCTCTACATTCTCAGAGATCCTGCCCTACTGAATGAATAGCTCCTTCCTTTTCAACACTTGTCCATCTTTTCTTTCTTAGTTTCTTCCCATCAGGATTTTGTCATTGTTGTTGTTCATTCCCTTTAAGTGTCCTTTCTTATCTCAAAACAATTTTAAAGAAATTGTTTGCAAGAAAATTTACAAGAATAGTACAAAGAACTATGTACTTTTCACCTGGAAACCCAATTCAAGTTTTGTTAGTTGACTCCAATTATACGGTTTTCAAGCAAAGAAAATCCATTTAGGGTCACACTTTGCACCCAGTTGTCACCTAGCTTCCTCTCAAGTCTCTTTGACTGCAGAACGGTTCCATAGTCTTTCCTTGATATTTTTAAAGAAAGTAGTAGACTGAGTTCAATTTGAAGATTTTCTCTAATGGGCCACAGCTTTGGCTTCTCCAATGTTTCCTCATGATTATATACAGGTGGTGATCGTTTGGCAGGACTATCACAGAAGTAAGTGGAAATTTCTGTGATGCAAACAGTTAACATGGTCTACTGCTAAATGAAAGGCTACTGAGAAGTTCAAGTCCACCCAGAGGTTCCTCAGAAGAAACTCCTGGCACTGAAAACTCAGCCACTGAAAATCCTGTGGAGCACAATTCTACTCTGACACATGAGGTCACCATAAGTCAGAATCAACTCAATGGCAACAGATTAAGGCTTACTGGTCAGATAGAGACCGGTGAGACTATGTTATATTAATATGGAACTGAACTCACCCCTGTGGTTCAATTTTCAGCCAAACACCAGATAGGTCTGTAAGAGGAGCAATAACCTAGTGAAATATGCACATCTTAGAATAATCAACAATTTGAGATCAAAAATGCAAAGTTCATAAAGGTTAGAAAAGAATGAAGAATGAAATAGGAAACACAGGGAGGAAGTCAAATAAGTGATGTTACATGAAGGGGATGTAATCAAAGAGATGAAACAAAATGTGTATGAATTACTAAATATAAAACTGCTGATCTGCTCTGTAAACCTTCATCCAATTCACAATAGAAAGGGGGGGGTAGTATAACATGAATGGTGACTAGTGGGCATCACAGGAATAATGCTGTATTCTCCTTATTGCTACTTATCAGATAGACACACTATCACCTTGTCTATTATATATGGTGGTGGTGGTGGTGGTGGTGATGTGCCATAGGTAGTGATAATCATAATCACTTAATTCACACAATACCTGCTATATTTTCCCACTGTATTTTTTTTTCCTCCTTTAGAATTGATGATTTATTGAGAGATGTTTTGAGGTTACATCACTATGAGTTGGAAGCAACTCGACAGCACATAACCAACCACCACCACTAAGCATCCCATGCTGAATGCTACTTTTATCCTGGAGTTTTAGCACCTATTCATATTTCTGACCTGAATTATTTATTACTATGTTGTTTTTGTTAAGTGCCATTGAGTCCTTTCTGACTCATAGCAACCCTGAATAGGATATTCAAGGAGCAGCTAGCTGTTGGGTTTGAACCACCGGCCTTGAGGTTCAAACTGACCTTACAGTCCAGTGCTTATCCTACAGTGTCACATCATGACTCTAGTTCCATAAATCCTTCTACATCTATTAGCTGATCTCCTACTTTAAGGAACAGTCCTTCTTCCACATTTACTTATTTATATCAGTGTAGAGTTAAAAGACTTCTATTATGTTCAACAAACTATAATCTTTTACTGCATAACTTATTTTGATTTTCAAATTCTTCAAGATTTGACACTGGGATCCCCTTTAAACTGGCGTCTCTGTGCTGTTAATATACCCCATCATTCTCAAATACCTCCTTACTTTTTGGCACAGCAAGATACTCTACACTCCAGCCCTGGAATCAATCTTTTCTCCAAAGAGCCCTGATACCATTTAGGCTAGCTGTTGTTAAGTGCTGTTGATTCCGTTCCAACTCGTAGTGATCCTGTATAGAGTTTCTGAGGAGCAACTGGTGGGTTTGGACCACTGACCTAAAAGTTCAAACAGACTTTGTGGTCCAATGTTTTATTCTACAGTGCCATACCAAGACTGCAGTTGTTTAATCCAAAATTTGGGTTACCAGGAGGAAAGAAGAGGCTTTCTGCTCCAGGAAAGATTTACAACTTCAGAATCCCTGCTGTGGGTCACTTGAGTGAGAATCAACTTGATGGCAGTGGGGGATTTTTTGTTTTCTTTCTAGCTTTTTTTTTTGGTTGTTGCTGTTGTAGTACATTATCTTAAGCTGTTTCTCTAAAGAAGCAAAACCAATGAAGTTTATATACATCAAAAGATTTATATTAAAAAACAAAGCAAACAAACAATGATTTACACAATTCTAAAGGCTGACAAGTTCCAAATCTATGGGTCAGACATAAGGTGGAGTTTTCTCCTGACTTAAAGCTGAAGGGACAAAGGAATCCAAGATAAAGAGATCACACTGAAGACTGCTGACTCACAGGCTGCAGCAAGCGGTTAAGGCGATGAAACCAAGATTATCAGATAAAACAGAACACTGTAGACTCAACTCCTAAGAACCAAAGGACGGGTAATGATAGCCATATGCAGGATCCAGAGTGAGCAAAAAGCTAAAGTGTTTAGCCAGGATGTCCATATATGAATACAACAGGCCATACCCCTGAGGAGACTCATTGTACATGAGATCAGGACTATGACCAATATCAGTTTGTTACGTTCCACTCCAATACCCCTGATATTCACCACTCATCTGTCAGTTTGTCTAGTGTGGTGGCTTGGGAGTTGCTGTGATTCTGAAAGCTATGCCCACCAGTATTTTAAATACCAGCAGGGTCACCCATGGTGGACAGATTTCAGGTGAGCTTCCAGGCAAAGACTAACTAGGAAGGAGTGACGAACTACTTCCAAATATTTAGCCACTGAAAACCTTATGCATAGCAGAGAAACACTGTCAGACATAGTGCTGGAAAATGAGCCCCTCAGGTTGGAACACACTCAAAATGTGACTGAGGAAGAGCGGCTTCCTCAAAGTAGAGTTGACCATGATGATGTAAATCGAGTAAAGCCCATGGGAGAAAAGTCCGCGGGACCTTCATTTGCTGATGGGGCACAACTCAAAATGAAGAGAAACAGCTCTAAACATCCATTGAAAATCAGAACATGGAATGCACAAAGTATGAATCTGGGAAAATTGGAAGTTGTCAAAAATGATATGGAATGCCTAAGCATCAATATCTTAGGCATTAGTGAGCTGAAATGGACTGGTATTGGCCATTTTGAATCTGATGACCACATGGTTTAATTATGCTTGAAATGACAAATTGAAGAGGAAAGGTGTTGCATTCATTGTCAGAAAGAACATATCCAGATCAGTCAATATGCACAATGCTGTCTGTGATAGGATAATATCCATATGCCTACAGGGAAACCCAGTTAATACGACTATTATTCAAATTTATGCACCAACCACTGAAGCCAGTGAGGATGAAATAGAAGAGTTCTACCAACTTCTTCAATCTGAAGTTGATCAAACATGGAATCAAGATATATTGATCATTACTGGTGATTGGAATGCAAAGGTTGGGAGCAAAGAAGAATGATCAGTAGTTAGAAAATATGGAGTTGGTGATAGAAATGATGCTGGAGAACGCATGATAGAATTCTGAAAAACCAATTATTTGTTCATTTCAAATACATTCTTTAGACAGCATAAGAGACAACTATACACATGGACCTCACCAGATGGAATACATAGAAATCAAATTGACTACATCTGTGGAAAGAGATGATGGAAAAGCTCCATATCATCGGTCAAA
>NW_006408729.1:1820867-1823433 GCF_000296735.1 Chrysochloris asiatica | reverse complement strand
TGTTGGAAGAAATACAGCCAGAGTGCTCCTTGGAGGCCAGGATGGCCAAACTTCATCTCTCATACTTCAGACATATTGTCAGGAGGGACCAGTCACTGAAGAAGGATATCATGTTTGGTAAGGTGGAGGGTCAGAGAAAGAGGAATATGCCCAGCAAGATGGATTGGCAAAGTGACAGCATTAATGGGCTCAAGCGTGGAAACAATTGTGAAGTTGGCCCAGGATTGGGCAGTGTTTTGTTCTGTTGTGCATAAGGTCCCTATGAGTCGGTACCAAATCGATTGCACCTAACAACAACAACCTCTTTGCTTTCAGCAAGCAAGGTTGTATTATGTACATACTGCAGGTCATTAATGAGTGTTCCTCCAATTCTAATATCACATTGTTCTTCATATAATCCAGTTACTAGCATTATTTGTTTACTGTACAGATTGAATAAGTATGGTGAAAGACTACAACCCTGAAGCAAACCTCTCCTAATTTGAAACCATTCAGTGTTCCCTTGTTCTATTCAAATGACTGCCTCTTGGTATTCCAAAATAATCTTTCTCCACAATGCTGTCCATAACTGTTCACACAGTAGAAGGCCTTTGCACAGTCAGTAAATCACAGGTTAACATATTTCTGGCATTCTCTGTCTTTAGTCCAGATCCATCTGATGTCAGCAATGATATCTCTCGTTCCACGTCCTCATCTGAATCTGGCCTGAACCTCTGGCAATTCTCTGCCAATGTACTATTGCAGCATGTGATATTAATGATATTGTCTGCTGATTTCATCATTCCATTATGTCACTTCTTTTTGGAATGGGCACAAATGTGGATCTCTTCCAATCAGTTGGCCAGGTAGTTGCCATCCAAATTTCCTGGCATAGATGAATGACAGCCTCCAGTGCTGTATCAGTTTGTTGGAAAATTTCAATTTGTATTATCAATTCCGGGAGCCTTGTTCTTTTCCAATGCATTCAGTATACCTTGGACTTCTTCCTTCAGTACCATTGGCTTTAGATCATCTGCTATCTCTTAAAATTGTTGAGCATCCACTGTTTTTTGTTGGTACAGATTCTCTGTATTCCTTCCATCTTCTTCTGATGCTTTCTGCATCATTCAATATTTTGCCCATATAATCCTTCAGTATTTCAAGTCAAGGCATAAAATTTTTCTTCAATTCTTTCAGCTTAAGAAATACTGAAAGTATATTCTCTTTTGGTTTTCTAACTACAAATCTTTGCACATTTCATTATAATTTTTGACTTTATCTTCTCAAGCTGCCCTTTGAATTTTTCTGTTCAGATCTTTTGCTTCCTCATTTCTTCCATTTGCTTTATCATCTCTATGCTGGAGAGTAATTTTCAGTCTACTTTGGCATCCATTTTGGTCTTTTCATTCTTTCTTGTCATCTTAATATCCTTTTTTGCTTTCTTCCTGTATGATGTTCTTGATGTTATCCCACAACACTTCTAGTCTTTAATTTGCTTTGTCTTCTTGAGCTTCACTTTAAAGTCTTTTGTTCAGCTATTTTACTTGATCATTTATTCCATTTGCTTTACTTTGATCATTTATTCCATTTTCTTTAGCTAATCTACATTCAAGAGCAAGTTTCAGAGTCTCTTCTGGCATCCATTTTGGTCTTTTCTTTCTTTTAAGTATTTTGAATGACATTTTTCTTTCTTCATGTATGTCCTTGATGTCATCCCACAACTCATCTGCTGTTTAGTCATTAGTGTTGAATGCATCAAATCTATTCTTGAGATGGTATCTACATTCAGCAAGGATATACTTAAGATCATATTTTGGTTCTTATGGACTTGTTTCAATTTTCTGCAACTTTAACTTGAATTTTCATATGAGCAAGGATAGTCTATTCCTGGTCTTGTTCAGACTGATGATATTGAGCTTCTCTATTGTATTTTTCCACAGCTGAAGTTGATTTGATTCCTGTCAATATGGTGAGGTCCACATGTAAAGTTATCATTTATATTGTTGAAACACAGTCACTCATATTTAAGCTTGTCATACTGTGGTGGCTTTCATGAAGTTGTGATGCTGGAAGCTATGTCATGGTATTTCAAATACTAGCAAGGTCACTTATGGTAGGTAGGTTGCAGCAGAGCTTCCATACTAAGGCAGATTAGGAAGAAAGATTTGGCAATCTAATTCTGAACAAACTGGCCAATGAACACCTTATGAATAGCAACAGAATACTGTCTGATTTACAGCCAGAAGAAGCTGGAAGGCACTTAAAATAGGATTGCAGAAGAGCTGCCTCCTCAAAGTAAAGTCAACTTTGATGACAAGGAAGAAGAAAAGCTGTCTGGACATTCATTTGTTGTTGTTGTTAGGTGCCATAGAGTTGTTACTGACTCATAGTGACCTTATGCACAGCAGAACGAAACACTGTCCAATCCTGGGCAAACCTCACTATTGTTGCCACGCTTGAGCCCACTGATGATGCCACTTGGCCAATCCATCTCGCCGGGGTCTTCCTCTTTTTCTCTGACCCTCCACCTTACCAAACATGATATCCTTCTCCAGCGACTGGTCCCTCCTGACAATATGTCCAAAAT
>NW_006408729.1:1818256-1819557 GCF_000296735.1 Chrysochloris asiatica | reverse complement strand
GGTGAGGTTGGCCCAGGATCAAGCATTGTTTCGTTCTGCTGTGCATGGGGTCGCTATGAGTCGGTTCTGACTAGATGGCACCTGACAACAACAACAGGGATTGTGGAGTGGGACAGGCAGACTAAAAAGGAAATAAGCCAAAAATCAAATCTTGAGTTACATCACAATGACCAACAGTGGCATCTTGAAATTTCTCAGGAAGAAGAGTGAAAAGGGAAGTCCATCTCCTGATCACATCTACCCGGAGGCGATCAGAAAGCATAAAAAATACCAAAATATACACCCATCTAAGTATTAAGGCCACAGATAATTCCTGAATATGCCCTAAAAACAGAAGCAGATGACCATATCAGCACATGTCCAGAAATGAGATAAAGTGACTGAGGCAAAAGAGCTGGAAGTAGACCTACACTCCATACTGGAATATGGGCAGGCTTTGAAAATGCCTGAGAAGGAATTGAGAAAAATGATTCTAAAATGTATGAAAACACTATACAATGGAATTGAGAAAAATAAGGAAAAAGTCAGAAAAGCACTACAGGAACAATCAAATAAGGCAGATACATCATTGGAAACAATTCAAAACCTACAGAAAGAAGTCCAAATGATTAATAATAGAATATCAGAAATGGACAAGATACTGAAAGGGAAAAGGAGTAGAATTGAAGAGCTAGAAGCCAGAACTAGTGAGCTAGAAGATAAATTTCTCAACACTACTAAGAAAGAAGAACAAGCACAAAAAAGGATTTCAAAAAATCTGAAGAAGGCCTAAGATTCATGTTGGACAACATGAAGAGGAATAACTTAAGAATTATCGGCATTCTGGAACAGGATGATTCACACAAGTCCACAGACAAGATAGTTGAAGAGCTTCTGGAAGAAAATTTCCCTAACATCCTGAAAAGCAAAAAGATAAGCATTCAGGAAGCTCAACGAACCCCAGGAAGGATAGACCCTAAAAGGCAATCACCAAGACATATAATAATCAAGCTCTCCAAAATCAAAGATAAGGACAGAATCCTGAAAGCAGCTGGGGAAAAGAGAAGTGTAACATACAAAGGCAAGCAAATCAGATTAATCTCAGATCTATCAACAGAAACCATGGAGGCAAGAAGGCAATGGGGAGACATATATAAAACCCTGAAAGGGAAAAAAAAAACTGCCAACCAAGTATCCTCTACCCAGCAAAGCTGTCATTCAAATATGGTGGTGTAATCAAAATATTACAGGATAAACAGAAGCTAAGGGATTTTGCCAAAGCCACCCTGCTATGAAAAACATCCTAAAGGAAGTTCTGTGGA
>NW_006408729.1:1805732-1817272 GCF_000296735.1 Chrysochloris asiatica | reverse complement strand
AAGAATAAGCAAGCTATTCACCACAAAAACATCAAGGTAAGCAATCAAGTTCCTTTAGGACAAACGCCCCTCTAAGACTGAAACTCAAAGGGAACACACAAACAGGCATGTAAGCTTGCTGGTGACCACATTGGGCTATTGGTGAGTGGAAGAGGGGGAAAGGCAGCAATGAAGACATGGGCTGAGTTCAATCACAGTCCATTGACTCCCATTGACCGGGAGATGAGAAAAAGAAGAGGAAGGGCTGGTTGGTCCAAAGTGTAGTGAAACCTGGGGACACTTGAACCCACGGACAAGGACATAGCCATAGAGGGCTAGAGCTGAGAGTGAAACATCCAGCTGATATGAAGGGAGGGAGATGCACAAGAACACCCAAACTTGCAGACAGTACCCATTTGACCTAGCCTCGATGGCTTGATAATCAGAACTCAACTAGAGGAAGATTACAAAAAAAAATTATTTTGATGAAGGAAACAAGAGTAAATTGCTATAATTTGATGAACCTGACCTAACTCATGGAGGTAGTAACTCTAAATACAAACAGAGAAAGAAGGAGTCTTCACATCAACTATCAATGCTATCCCCTCAGTACACAGGATTGATAAGGATGGGCAACTTTGACATTGGCTACCTAAAATGAGGGGGTGATAAAGGCACGAAGTGACTGGCTTACAAGGTTTCAATAGGAGTTTAGTTTAAGAGTATGCAGGCGTGGGGAGAAAGAGTCCCCACTGAATACTTTTCATCATATCTAGACTGGTCTGGTGAAGAGAGATGGGGATAAGATTTGTATGATTCAATAGTGAATAATTGTTATCATGACGAATTGCGACTGTCGCAATTATAAAGGTAGAAGTTTTGTAACAAAAACAGGGGAGTGGTTAATCTTACAGTCCAGAAACAAAGGACCCTAGGACCATCAAGGGAGAAGAGTACAAGCAGAATGAGGGACCTTATCCAGAGAAGGAGAGATGCCAGAGACAGAGGCAGACATGGGGACACGGAGAGGGGGAGCGGCTGAGGACTCTAAATTCATGGGAAGAGAGGGACTAAGAACTGATGGCCGGGAGGTAGACTTGCAGAATGTGCTCTTTGGAGGTGTAAATTATTATATATGCCCGAGTGTTTTTGTTGTGTGTGTTTTTTTTTTTTTTTAAATGCTAAAGTGAATTGAGAGAAACACTGTTAACTAATGTTACATGGAGGGGATTATAATCATTGTAATGAAACAAGGTGTATGATTTGTTGAATGTAAAACTGATGATCTGCCATGTAAACTTTCACTCTATCCACAATAAAAACCTTAAAAAAATAAATAAATGAAGGTATATAAAAAAAATTAAAAAATAAAAAAAACATGAACAGATAACCTACAGAATGCATAAAGATTTTTAGGCACCATACATCTGATAAAAGTCTAATATCCAAATTTATGAAATACTTCTACAGCTTAACAACAACTAAAAGTGAGAGAAAATAACATAATTTTTTAAAAAGGGTGAAGTACATAAACAGATATTTCACTAAAGATAATATTCAAATGGCCAATAAGCACATGAAAAAAATGCTCAAAATGACTAGCCATTGTTGTTGTTGTTAAGTGCCATTGAGTTTTTTCCAACTCTGGTAACCCTGTATAGATTTTCTGAGGAGTAGGTGGTAGATTTGAGCCACCAACCTTGTGGTTAGTATTTCAGTGCTTATCCTATAATGCCATACAAATCAATACCATAGTGAGATACCACTTCATCCCTATAAGATGCCTTTAAAATCTTAAAAAGTAAATACATCACTTTGATGGCTAAGGGGTGCCCAGCCCAAGCATATGCTCAAACATTGATGGTACTGAAGGAAGTCCAACCTCCACTAAAGGTGGTGGATAAACACGGCTCCAGGAATTGATGAAATGCCAACTGAAATGTTTCAACAAAGACTCTACTTTCAGGGGTCATTTCTATTAGTTCATGAAATGTTCCAACAAATTTATGCAGCACTGAAGGCACTCACTCAGCAATGCCAAGAAATTTCTGCGACAGCTATATGCCCAAACAAACGAAAGAGATACATATTTGTACCCATTCGAGAGAAAGTTACTTGATAGAATGTGAAAATTACCTAACAATATCATTAATATCACAGGTAAGTGAAATTTTGCTGAAGAATCTAAAAATGGTTGCAGCAGAACATTAACAGAGCTGCCAGAAATGCAAGCCAGATTCAGAATAGGATGTGGAGTGAGGGATATCATTGCTGACATCATATGGAACTTGATTGAAAGCAGAAAATACCAGAAAGATGTTTACTTGTGTTTTATTGACTATACAAAGGCAATTGACTGTGTGGCTTATAACAAACTATGACTAACATTGCAAAGAATGGGAATTCCAAAACACTTGATGTGCTCATGCAGAACCTGTGCATAAACAAAGAGGCAGTAGTTCAAACAGAACAAGAGGATACTGAATGGTTGAAAATCAGGAAAGACGTGCAGGCCAGTATTCTTTCACCATTCTTATTTAATCAGTACTATATGAAGCTGGATTATATGAAGAAGAACATGGCATTGGGATTGGAGGAAGGCTCCGTAACAACCTGTGATATGCAGATGATACAACTTTGCTTACTGGCAGCAAAGATGATTTGAAATACTTACTGACGAAGATCAAAGAATAAAACAAAAATCTTCACCACTGGCCCAATAAATGATGTCATGATAAACAGAGAAAAGACTGAAGTTGTCAAAGACTTTATTTTACTTGGATCCACATGCTCATGAAAGCAGCAGTCAAGAAACCAAAAGGCATACTGCATGGGGACAAATCTATTGTACAAAACCTCTATAAAAGTGTTGAAGAGCCAAGATGTCAGTGTGAGGCCTAAGGTGCACCTGACCCAAGTCATGATATTCTCAATTATCTCATATTCATGTGAAAGTTGGACAATGAATAAAAAAGACTGTAGAAGAGTTGCTACATTTGAATTATGTTGTTGGCAAAGAATATCCAAAGTACATGAACTGCCAGAAAAGCATCTAAATCTGTGTTGGAAGGAGTACAACCAGAATTACCCTTAGAGGCCAAGGATGGTGACACTTAGTCTCTTGTATTTCTTTTTGCCCCCAAGGGGAGAAGACTACACAAAGATGTGAACACCAGAGGTGTAAATTAGAGTGCCCACAATGTTGGTACATGTAACTTTTATTCATTTATTTCTGTTACTATGTGGTATTGTATTGTATGCATATACCACAAAATCCTATCCATTTGAATGTCATGTTAGGATTCTGCCAATTATTTGCTATTAGAAACAGTGTCACACTCACTGGTCTTTACTGGTCTCTTCTGTACAAGGGATAAAATTCCTAGGCCCTGAAGTATATGGGATAAGCACTAGATTGCTAACCGCAAGGTCCACCAGCAGTCTCTTGTATTTTTGACATGTTATCAAGAGGGATTAGTCCCTGGAGAAGGACACCATGCTTGGTAAAGTGGATGGTCATCGAAAAGGAGGAAGACCTCCAATGACATGGACTGGCACCATAAATGCAACATCCAGCTCAAGCTGAACAACAATTATGAGGCCTGGCAGTGTTTCAATCTGTTGTACACAGGGTAGCTGTGAGCAGAACCTACTCGATGGCACCTAAGCCATGGTGTTTTCAGTTGCCTTATATACCAGCTACTCCTGGGAAACCCTATACAAGGTCACTGTGCATCAGAACCCACTCTGCTGCACTTAACAACAACACAGCAATGTATCCATGAAAAAGGAAGACTGAAGAAGAATTAATTGAAGCATTTGAATTATCAGTGCTGTGTTGTACAATATTGACTACACCAAAGACTGCCAGAAGTAAGTAAGTTTTGGAGTTAGTACAGGGAGAATGGTCCTTAGACGTGAGGATGGTGAGGCTTTGTCTTGCTTGTTTTAGACACATCACAGGAAAGAACAATCACTGAAGAAGGACATCATGCTTAGCAAAGTGAAAAAATGGAGAATTTTAATCAGGTGGATTGATACAGTGGCTGCAACAATAGGTTCAAACACAGCAAGTATTGCAAGGAAGACATAAGACAGGGCAACATTTCATTTTTTATGCATACTCTTTATGAGTTGAAGTCAACTCAGTGATATCTAATAACAACAATTATTAAGGTTGAGTATCTTTTCCTGTTGTTTATTGGCCTTCCTATTTATTTGGATTTCCTATTTGAACTTACTATTCTGTAAAATTTTTTGTGGGGTTGTTGCATTTTTCCAACAGATTTTTAGGCACTTTTTACATAGTAGAGATAAAACCTTTTATTCATCAAAAAAAGAACGTTCCAAGATCTTTCCAAAAGTGCAATGCTATCAGTGCTAGCATTGCCTATATGCATACGACTACATGGAAGATCATTTAATATGACTATTATTCAAATTTATGCACCAACCACTAATGCCAAAGACAAAGAAAATGAAGATTTTTTTACTAACTTCTTCAGTCTGAAATTGATCAAACATGCAATCAAGAATTGATCATCACTGGCGATTGGGATGCCAGAGTTGGGAACAAAGAAGGATCAGTGGATGAAAAATATGACCTTGGTAATAGAAACAACATCAGAAGCTCCTAACAGAATTTTTGCAAGATTAACAATTTATTCATTGCAGATTTCACAAACACACCTTATCCCCTCACATCCCTGGATCCTTACATACTCTTCTCTCTGCCTCGTTGCTATCTTGCCTGAACAATGCTACTTTTGCTTCATGATACATACAACACCTTCTCTAGGAATCTTCCCAGAATGTTCCTCCTCTGTGCTTCTTCAGCACTTTATTTTCCTCTGAGTGCTTATCAAGTTTTATTGTAATCACTAGTTTGAATATTTCACCTTCCAAGAAGATCTTTAGCTTTATTAAAGTCTCAGAGGGAGAAAGAAACTGTTTTTATTTTCACGATTTAATCACCATGTCCTAGCAAAGTGGCTAAAACACCGTAAGTAGTCCTGAAGTACTTACTGAGTGAAATAAGCCTCAAAAATAATCAATTCAACAGCAGCCATGGCCAAAGGGCATATTTCACATACACGTATTTACCACAAGAGTGGAGCAACATATTTCCTTCACTCTTGTTGTTGGTCAATTCCAACGGTGGCACATTTATGTGTAAAGAAAAATGATGCAGTCATATTAGCCTGAACGAAGAAGACTTACTTCCCACAAATAGAAAAACCTGGAGTTTCCTCTTCTTCCTCTGTGGTAAGTTAGAATGACTCATTGTTTTTTAGATTTTCTAAAAGACAACATACAATTTCAACATGTGTTAAAGTACAAATGCCTTGCCAAGAAGGTTCGATTAGGAGCAAATGCTTTGGCCCTTTAGAGAGCTCCAGGATGTTCTCCCATGTGCTGCGGTACAAATACAGTCTCTCAGAAATATATAACTGCAGGATTGAAGACATTTAAAAAAAAAAAAAAGAGAGAGAGAAAGAAATGAGCCCATGGAGAGCACTGAATGGGTGTCACTTAATTTTATATGCCCAAACTTAGCAATGGTGCTTAGCTCACATTTTGGTGATGCCAAAAGTGAGAGGTGACAGTCACTTGGGAAATACAAAGGTTGATGTTGGGAGAAGGAGGAAATCTATGAAGGGAGTTAATGTCATTTCTATTACTATTATAAGCCATGTTATATTTTTTCACTGCACCCATAAAGTGAAGAGGACTTAAAATATTTACTGATGAAGATCAAAGAGCACAGCCTTCAGTATGGAATGCATCTCAATGTCAAGAAAACAAAAATCCTCACCACTGGACCAATAAACAACATTCTTATCAATGGAGAAAAGATTGAAGTTGCCAAGGACTTCATTTTTCTTGGATCAACTATCAACACTCATGGAAGCAGCAGTTAAAAAATCAAATGACATATTGCATTAGGCAAATCTGCTGTACAAGACCTTTTTACAGTGTTGAAGAGCAAAGATGTCAGCCTGAGGACTAAGGTGCACCTGACCCAAGCCATGGTATTTTCAATAACCTCATCTGCATGTGAAAGGTGGACAGTGAATAAGGAAGACTGTAGAAGAATTGATGCTTTTGAGTTATGATGTTGGAGAATATTGAAAATGCGATGGGCTGCCTAAAGAACCAACAGATCTGTGTTGGAAGAAGTGCAGCCAGAGTGCTTCTTGGAGGCCAGGATGGGCAAACTTCATCTCTTGTACTTCGGACATAGTGTCAGGAGGGACCAGTCATTGGAGAGGGATATCCTGTTTGGTAAGGTGGATGGTCAGAGAAAAAGAGGAAGATCCCCAACGAGATGGATTGGCAAAGTGGCAGCATCAATGGGCTCAAACATGGTAACAATTGTGAGGTTGGCCCAGGACCGGGCAGTGTTTCGTTCTGTTGTACATAGGGTCGTTATGAGTCAGTACCGACTCAGTGGCACCTAACAACAAACAAAATTTTACATATGAAGAAATGGCACTTAAAGGGTTAGGTAAGTAACCTACAGCTAATAAATCCCAAAGGGCAGCCTTTTCCAGTTCATAGTACTGTGTCTGAAACTGGGTAGGATGTTTGCTTTCTCAATCTTTGCTTTCAATATCTCTTAGCTGAGGTTACCATAAATTCTATTCATAGATGTAGAAGCAAAACACCTTTGGATTTGTAAGTTATACCTTTAGGAAAAAAGCTTATTTTTATCCTATTTTACAAAAATATCAGCATTTGATGAATAGGGTTGAGGTGTAGGGGATAGGTCCTTTTGTATAGGTACGTTGAGAGAACTGCTTTAGAAAACAGGGAGTTGTTGTTGTTATTATTAGGTACCATCAAGTTGGATCCAACTCATAGCAAACCTGTGCACAATAGAATGAAACACTGCCCGGTCCTGTGCCATCCTCACAATTATGCTTGCACCCATTGCTGCTGCCACTGTGTCAATCCATTTCATGGGGGTCTTCCTCTATTTTTACTGACCCTCCATTTTATCAAGCATAATGTCCTTCTCCAAGGACTGATACCATGTCTTAAAAACAAGAAATCTCACCATCCTGGCTTCTAAGGAGTATTCAGACTGTACTTCTTCCAATATAGACCTGTTTAATCTTCCAGCAGTCCATGGTACCTACAATGTTCTTCTTCAATGCCACAAATCAAATGCATTGATTCTTTTACCGTCTTCCTTATTCATTGTCCAACTTTTACATGCATATGTGGCTAAAGAAAATACCATGGCTTGTGTCAGGTGCACCTTAGTCCTCAAACAAATACTTTGCTCTTGGACACTTAAAAGAGATCTTCTGCAACAAATTTGCTGAAAGCACTATGTCATTCAATTTCTTGACTGCTCCTTGCATGAGGGTTGATTATGGATCCAAGCAAAATGACAACTTCAATCTTTTCTTCATTTATCATGATATTATTTACTAGTCAAGTTGCGAGAATTTTTGTTTTCTTTACATTGAGGTGCAATCTATACTGAATGCTCTAGTCTTTGATCTTCATTAGTAAGATTTTAAGTCCTCTTCACTTTCAAAAAGCAAGGTTATGTCATCTGCATATTGCAGGTTGTTATTCAGTCTTCCTCTAATCTTGATGCTACATTCTTCTTCATATAATCCAGCTTCTCAGATTATTTGCTTAACGTATAAATTGAATAAGTATGGTGAGAGAAGATAACCCTGGTGAACACCTTTCCTGATTTTAAACCATTCGGTATCCCTTTGCTCTGCTTCAACAACTGTCTCTTGGTCTATGTACAGGTTCCTCATGAGCATGATTAAATTCTGGGATATTCATTTTTTCCAATGTTACCCATAATAGCATGTTGTGATCCACTCAGTAGAATGTCTTTGCATAGTCAGTAAAGCACAAGTAAACATCTTTCTGGTATTTTCTGCTTTCAGCTAAGATCCATAAGACATCAGTAATGATATCCCTTGTTCCATATCCTTTTGAATCTGGTTTGAATTTCTGGCAGTTTTCTGTAGCTGTACTGTTACAGCCATTATTTAATTATCTTCAGCAAAATTTTACTTGTATGTGATATTAATGATATAGTTTGATGATTTCAACATTCCACTGGGTCACTTCTCTTTGTAATGAGCACAAATATGGATCTCTTTCCATCAGTTGGCCATGTAGTGGTCTTCCAAATTCCTAGGCATAGGTAAATGAGCACCTCCAGTGCTGCATCAGTTTGTTGAAAGATATCCATTTGTATTTTGTCAATTCCCAGAGCCTTGTTTTTCACCAATGCCTACAGTGCAGCTTGGACTTCTCCCTTCAGTACCATTGGTTCTTTTTTTTTGTCCTCTCTCTCACCTTCCTTACCAGAGAAGGGAGCTGCCATAGTGAATAATAGATTTATTGTTTTTTTTTTTTTTTTTTTTCCCCATTTTAAATAAATACCTTTAATAATCTTACTGATTATAAAACATAATTGAGGAATTTAATGATCAACTGATTAGTTCTTCCTTTGAAAAGATGTTTTTTTAAAAATAAGACATTTACAGATGGTAATTGCCATACAGAAAGAATATACTCCTGTACATTTTTAAAGGTAAGTATAATTGCACTTATTTCATATAATAATTTGCATCATTATGGGATAATGGAAAACATTTTTTTGTATATAAATTCATTTTTCCAACTAAGAGTAGTTAAATGAAAAGTTTCACTAAGAGTCTGTTAAAAAAGGGGGGGAAAAAGATATATGAAAACTAAGAACACCACATTTTCACTTAAAAAGTCTGAGCTTTGGAAATATCAACTAATATTTCAATCATTGGTGACATCACATGGAACCACATTGTTTTATCATTGTTTTGTCACCAATTACTACCTGAAAATTCTTAGGACACTTTAGTTGGAGTCCCTGATGATTTTCCCTCAATATATCATTGATTCCAGTGAGTGTCCTAAATAGTGTTTTCCATTTTATAAATCCCAGTGAACTCTCAGACTTAGTTACTTATATGTTAGTTCGAATTATTACCTGTTTGAAAATAAAATCTCTTTACTTAAAAAAAAATTTACTTTACTATTTAACTCTGCTCTTCCTGTCAAGAAAGACAAAAAAAGGGGGGAAATAGAATGAATGATATCCCTCCCAGTCACCTCAATTCATTTCGGAAAGAAGGAGGGACATGCATATTCAAACTGATTCACAGATGACTCTCAGGTCTCAGCACTTAATTAAGAAAAAGTTGCCTAAATGGACTCACCTTTGGGACCCATTACATGACAGCCACAAATTAACTTACTTCCACTGCATGTATGTAGTATAATTATTTTGGTGTGTTTAATCTCTTCATTCATCTAGCATTCATTATTGTTTTTATTGCTAAGTGCTATCAAGTCAGTTCCGACCAATAACGACCCTGTATAGGGTATCCAAGGAGTGGCTGTGATCTTGAACCACCGACCTTGCAGTTCAAACCAACTTTACAGTCCAGAGCATTAGCCTACAGCACCACACCAGGACTCCAGTATTCATTATGTTGTTGTTAAGTTCCGTCGAGTCGATTCCAACCCATAGCGAGGACCCTGTATAGGGTTTCCAAGGTGCAGCTGGTGAGATTGCACCACCAACCTTGCCACTCAAACAACTTTACTGTCTGACACATTAGCCCACAGCACCACGCCAAGACTCCAGTATTCATTACATACATGCTTAATTACAATTTCCATTAGTGCTTCAAAAGAAATAATAATTATAATGAAAGAATACAAATATTTTACTAGGTATATAATGAAGACTAGTAAAATCAATGTATTCTTTCATTAAAATTATTATTTCCTTTGCAGTATTAATGGCAATTGTAATTAAGCAGGAGTAGATCTTGCTTTGCACAGTATTAACTGAAAGGAACGCAGTGGTTAAATGTTCAGCTGCTAACAAAAAGGTCAGTAGTTTAAACCCATCAGCTGCTTCACAGAACAAAGATGTGGCAATTTGCTTCCATAAAAATGTACAGCCTTGGAAACCCTATGGAGCAATTCTATTCTATCCTATAGGATCTCTGTGAGTTGTATTTGATTCCATAGTAACAAGCTTGGAGTTTTTTGGTAGTAACTGAAACTCATGCATATTGAAAACATGCAAAACAAGGTCATAGTGCCAATAGGCACACGTTTCAGTTAACACAGTGAACTGCAATGTAAGGACTGCCTGTAACTTTTGTGTAGTTACTTGCTTATTGTTTTTATCACCCACTAGTCTATAAATTTCATATGGACAAAGATAATATCTTTTTTGCTTACCACTATATCCTTAGGAGTTCTGGTGTGGCGCTGTGGTCTAATGCATCAGACTCCAAAGTCATTTGAACTGCAAGGTCGGTGGTTCAAGCTCACCAGCTTCTCCTTGGAAATCCTATACAGGGTTGCTATCGGTTGGAATTGACTTGATGGCACATAACAACAACAATGTTCTTAGCAGTGGATTATGAGCTGGGCTCATAGTCACAAGGTCATGAGTTAGAATCTACCAGTCACTTCTCGTTAGAACAATGAGGATTTTTGCTAATGTAAATATTTACAGCCTTGGGAACCCTATACATGGTTGCTATGAGATGTCAGTTTGTCGTACTGTGGTGGCTTGTGAGTTGCAGTGATTCTGGAAGCTTTGCCACTGGTATTTTAAATACCAGCAGAGTCACCCATGGTGGATAGGTTTCAGATGAGCTTCCAGATAAAGACAGACTAGGAAAAAGGAGTGACAAACTACTTCCAAATATTTAGTCACTGAAAACCTTATGAACAGCAGTGAAACACTGTCAGATACAGTGCCAGAAAATGAGCCACTCAGGTTGGAAGGAATTCAAAATGCGACTGGGGAAAAGCTGTCTCCTCAAAATAGAGTTGACCGTGATGATGCGAATAGAGTAAGGCCCATGGGAGTAAAACCACAGGATATTCATCTGCTGATGGGGCACAAATCAAAATGAAGAGAAACAACTGTAAACATCCATTAATAATCAGAACATGGAATGTACGAAGTATGAAAATTGGAAATTGTCAAAAATGAAATGGAACACATAAAAATTGATATAAGTGGGCTGAAACAGACTGGTATTGGCCATTTTGAGTCTGACAACCACATGGTTTATTATGCTGGGAATGACAAATTGAAGAGGAATGGTGTTGCATTCATTGTCAAGAAAAACATATCCAGATCAGTCATGAGATGAGGTACAATGCTGTCTGTGATAGGATAATATTCATGTGACTACAGGGAAGACCAGTTAATACCACAATTATTCAAATTTACCCACCAACCATTAAAGTCAGTGAGGTCGAAATAGAAGAATTCTACCAACTTCTTAAATCTGAAACTGATCAAATATATAATCAAGATGTATTGATCATTACTGGTGATTGGAATGCAAAGGTTGGGAGCAAAGAGGAAGGATCAGTAGCTGGAAAATATGGCGTTGGTGATAGAAATGATGCTGGAGATTGTATGATAGAATTCTGCAAAAATCAATGATTTGTTCATTTCAAATACCTTCTTTAGACAGCATAAGAGATGACTATACACATGG
>NW_006408729.1:1796390-1804242 GCF_000296735.1 Chrysochloris asiatica | reverse complement strand
ATGAAAATCAAAGAACACAGCCTTCAGTATGGATTACATCTCAATGTCAAGAAAACAAAAATCCTCACCACTGGACCAATAAACAACATTCTTATCAAGGGAGAAAAGATTGAAGTTTGTCAAGGACTTCATACTTCTTGGATCAACTACCAACACTCATGGAAGCAGCAGTCAAGAAACCAGATGATGTATTACATTAGGCAAATCTGCTGCACAAGACTTTTTAAAGTGTTGCAAAGCAAAGATGTCAGCTTGAAGACTAAGGTATGCCTGACCAAAGCCATGGTATTTTCAATAAACTCATATGCATGCAAAAGTTGGGCAGTGAATAAGGAAGACTGTAGAAGAATTGATGCTTTTGAGTTATAGTGTTGGAGGAGAATATTTAAAGCGCCATGGGCTGCCTAAGATCCATTTTGGAAGATGTGCAGCCAGAGTGCTCCTTGAAGGCCAGGATGACGAAACTTCATCTCTCATACTTTAGACATATTGTCAGGAGGGACCAGTCATTGGAGAAGGATATCATGTTTGGTAAGGTGGAAGGTCAGAGAAAAAGAAGAAGATCCCCTAGTGAGATGGATTGGCAAAGTGGCAGCATCAATTGGCTCAAGCATGGCAACAATTGTGAGGTTGGCTCAGGACCAAGGCAATATTTCGTTCTGTTGTGCATAGGGTCGCTATGAATCTGTACCATCTCGATGGCAGCTAACTAAAACAACAAGAACAGTTGGCAAACAACCATAATCTTAGCATACCATCTTACTTTGGTCATATTAGATGCTGAAATATCTGCCAAACAAAGGAACAGAGTCCTGGTGTGACACTATGGGATAAAGCACTGGACCACAAGGTCAGTTTGATCCATAAGGTCAGTGGTTCAAACTTTATACAGGGCTGCTATGAGTCAGAATCAACTCAATGGCACTTAACAACAACAAAAAAATAAAGAAGCAAAAAGTAACTAAATGTAAAAGAGGAAAGAGAATCAAATTCAGCATCAGCCCGAGGCTGATTCTTATAAGACGGAGGTCAGTCACTCTCTACACTGTTGCTCTGAAGGGTTCAATAATCTGTTATAATGGCCACAGGGAACTCACAGACAATATTCATAATTATGGGGTCTGTTTGGGGATGTTAACAGGTTCAATTCATGATCAGAAACACTCAAGATACAGTTATTCAATCAGGATAGCCTCTCCTCAGTCATATTTACAGGCACATCTCTCTGTGGACCTTGATCTCTCGACCACATGGCCCTTTGGCCTCTGCCTTCTTTAGCTCTCACTCAGTCCAAAGGCCCTTGGCCTCTACCCTGCTTGGGCAAGTGTAACTCTGCCGCTTAGGTGTCCATTCTACGAGTAAACCTCAACCAGAAGATGCACAGCTCTAGCTATGGGGTTGGCAAATTTTGTTTCCCCAATTAACTGCCTGGAAGCAACCCAGTCCACTAGCAATCCTCCTGATTGAAGGTACCCAGCTATCTCACTCCATGGATTGAGCAGCCCACCACTCTGTCTCATGTACTTGGTTCTGCTGTCTCTGCTATCATGGCATCTCTGTCATATCACTGCCATGTCTCTCACTGTCTCTAGTGTCACAACTCTCTTTCTCTTCTATTAAGGAAGTTCAGCACACAGAGCGCTCAGGATTCAAATGTCTTGTTTCACTCCAGGCTGTTCCTTCTTAATGACAATGAGATTCCCCACTTTCCACTTCTCAGATTGCTCATTTAAAACCTAGCAGGTTAGCTAAAGTGACCAATTCCTGCATTAGGGTTCCATACACCTTATTTGCATGGTCCCACCACACCTGAGTGTCATTTACATTATTTACATTATTTACATTATTAGCAAGCTACCCAATCCCCTCAGACAGTCACAAACACCTCATATTTGCATGTTCTACCCAGTCATCGAGCCTTAGTGTAATACTGTAAAATAAGTACTTGCACTGCTAACTGCAAGGTTGGACATTCAAATCCACCAGCTTCTCTCAGAAACCCTATACAGGTTTTTATGTATGAGTTAAAACTAACTGGATGGCACACAATTACAACAACAAACAGCCAAGTCATTTGGTGGAAGTTACAAAGACTGACTAAAAGAGCTGTATCAACTCACAGCGCTGCACTAAGACCCATCACAACCTTTGTTTATCATGAAATTCAAATAGTCTATATATCTTCTGGAGTCCTGGTGTGGCACTGTAAGATAAGCACTGGACTGCTAACCATAAAGTCAGCAGTTCAAACTCACCAGCCGCTCCTTGGAAACCCTATACTAGGTCACTAGGAGTTGGAACTGACTCACTAGTACCTAACAACAACTGCACATATCTTCAAGGTGATCTGGTAACACACTGATTGCTAAATGAAAGATCAGCAGTTCAAAGCCTCCAGCTGCTCTACTGAAGAAAGATGTGGTGGTCTGCCTTCATAAAAATCACAGCCTTGAAAACACTATGAGGCAGTTCTACTCTGTCCTATTGGGTTGCTATGAGTTGGAAGTGATTCTACAGCAACAGTTAATACAGCCTCCCATATCTGTTTCCAGGCTCAGCTATTTCTAAGGGACAGGACTCTTTCCACTTCCCAGAATCCCAACAGACCATCTCCTAGCATCACTTGTCATGGACAGCAAGTCCTGACAGGTGTTTGCTGGTTAATCTTGTAGCTGCCCATAAATCCCCATCAGAATGTGTGTGGTAGTGAAGACAAAACCAAGCAACAAGCAGTCAGGATTGGAGAAGAAGGTAAAAATAGGAATTTTTATTATTGTTGTTGTTGTTATATTGTTGTAAAAAAATTAATTAAATAAATAAATAAAAGCTTCACTTTCCAGCCCTTGGAGTCACAGTTTTTAAAAAAAACATATAGGTAGGAATCACTTGTTATTTACACAGTAATGGTTTGAATGTAAATTGGGGTCTGTAAAGGAGCTAGGACAATATTTCATTAGAAAACCATTTCCTCTGCCACCAAGAGAGAGGAATAAGTGAAAGGACTACTAGGAAATAATCAAAAAAGTCCAGAAAGAGAGACGTTCTTGTTAAGTGACGTCCAGTTGGTTCCCACTCATAGTGACATTGTATGAGGTTTCTAAGGAGTGGCTGGTGGGTTTGAACTGCTGCTGCTGACCTTATGGTTAGCAGTCCAGTGCTTGCTTATCCTACAGTACCACACCAGGACTCCAGAAAATGGGGTAGTCTACAAAAATTGTGCTAGACTCTACAAAGTGAATATCATAAAAAAGCAAAATCAAACAAAAGTGATGAAGGAGTTGTAGGTTAAAAAGACATAACAACCAAATGCCATGTGTCAATCACTGATGGGGTCCTAAACCATCAGATTAGTGAGCAAATCTGAGAAAGATGTGAGTAATGATTACAAGACTAGTACAAAGAGAGAATCAAAATAAGAATGCAGTAATTCAGCTTCCTCTGATAATGGCTAGGATTACATTTAAAAATATAAATATGTACAAATACATAAGCTTTTGTAGACATATAACTGTTAATAGTAATTATCTCTGGTTATACAAGTTTTGTTGTTTCCTTCATTATCTACAAAGATCTATAATGCTAGTGTAACAACAAATAAAGATTTTTAACAAAATATTTTAAAATACCTGCTTACCTTAGCTGATTTTTCAATATTTAAGTCTCCGTCAAGTTTAAAAAGAATTGTCATATTGTACCCTGTCTGATGTCCATGTCCATGAGGCCACCAAGTTTCTACAGAAACATTCTGTTAATAAATAAGTCATTCTAAGTAATCTGTGACAGACTTTCAGCCAAATAATATAATGATTCAGAGGCTTTTATCAATTTCTCATGTAGACAAGCCCAGAAATTCTGGGTTTTAAAATATGCCAAACCATACCAATCTATAGATAACATTTAAAAATCAACATGCTAGGAGTTTAGTGTAGATTAATATACCAAAGGAGTCCTGGTGTGGTGCTGTGGGATAATGCACTGGACCGAAACACCAGTTTGAACCAAAAAGCGGGTAGTTCAAATTCACCAGCCACTCCTTGGAAACCCTATACAGGGTTGCTATGAGTTGGAACTGACTCAACAGCACTTAAGAACAACAACAATATATACCAAAAGGAAAAGGAAAAGAATAACATGGGTGTTTAGAAAAACTGCTCCTATGTCTAACACTTTGAGCTTACTTTTATTCTACATTTGTTGTTGTTGTTGTTGTTGTTGTGTGCTGCTGCATCCATTTTGATTCATAGTGACCCTGTATATGGTTTATGAGAGCAGCTGGTGGGTTTGAACTGCCAACCTTGTGGTTACCATTCCAGTACTTATCTTACAGCACCACACCAGGGTTCAATTCTACATTCTTAATATGAAGAATTTGAGTTTGAGGCTGACACTTCTTTCAAGCCAAGAAGTTGTTTTAGGTTCTGGACAATTATGAGTATTGATATACTCATTCTTTCCAGTTCACAGTTATGATTAATCAAAGAGATGGAGCGGCTGGGGACTCTAGTCCCAGAGAGGGAGAGAGCACCCAGAGGTGCTGATGACCAGGGGGCAGGCTTGCAGGGTATACCCTTTGGCTGGTTGATGATGCATGGAGGGGATTGTAACCATGGCAATGAAATAATATTCAATAGGATTAATGTAAAGCTAGTGTTCTCCTATGTACACTATCCCATAATTCACAATAAAACATTAAAAAAAAAGACATGGTAAAATCCTGCCTACCTCTAGCAATGTAAGATTATGAGTTTAGAATCAGAATTCTGCAAATAGAATAATCACTAATTAAAAATAATTGACAAACACCAAAAATAATCATTACGATTTAAAAGCATTGCTTAAAATATATTTTGGATTTAAGCAACTTTAAGTGATACAGGATATTGTAAATATTTTAGAAAATCAATAGTGTACACTAACGTCTTAGGGGGAAAGAATGGCAAATTAATTACATTTTCTTCATTTTCCTAATCTTAAAATTTGGGAAAATAATTTCTTAGCTCATATATATATGAAAAATATAAGAGGTTAAAAATAGAAGAAAAAAATGAAAAAATAAATAAAGATTTTTTCTATCCTACTCAGTCCATGCTGTAAAATCAACACTAGACTGCAAACCACAAGATCTATAGCTGCTCCTTGGAAACCCTATACAGGGTTGCTATGAGTCGGGAACAACTCAGCAGCACAACAACTACTACTCAGTCCCTACTTTCTAACCATTTCTTCAGAACAGGTATTACTTTTCATCCAGTGCTCCTCTGGACGTACCATCATTTACCTTGTTAATTTTCACAAGTAGTTCAACAGTGCTTTCCCCAGGCTGAAGTTCAAGGGAATATGTCTGCTGTGTTTGCAATTTAGGGATTGCCACAATTGCTTGACCACCAATTGACTTTGAGCTGACAACATCAAAAGAAGACTCTATTTCAAGACTCCACTCCTGGGAATCTAAGGCAAAAAGAGAAAAGGAAAAAATAAAAGTATATACATATATATATATAAAGCATTATCGTTGTACTCATCAGGATTCATTGAGCATAAGCAGGTTCTAAACCAGTGAATGCTTTAAAACACTATCATGATAAAAAAAAAAAAAAAAAAAAAGTTCAATCCTTTTCATCTAAAAGTTTAATCTTTCATTCTAAAGAACAGCCAACCAAAAATACACGTTTTATGCTTTTTATATACTCTAAAAACGTTGGGTTTTTATAAATCACAAAAATCTGTAAGGACACAAACAGGAAACAACAAATGAAAAGATAACATTAATCCTCCAAGAATGATACATACACACTTAATCCTTTTTATAAAGTCAAGTAAAAATAATGAGGGTTTTAAATTCATATCATTTGCTATAGTGTGGCACTACAGGATAATCACTGGTCTGCTAAACACAAAGCTGGCAATTCAAACCCACCAGCCATTCCTCAGAAACCTGATAGAGGGCTGCTAAGAGTTGGAACTGACTTGATGGTACTTAACAAGATGGACAACAATTTAGTATAAACTTACGTGAATTAGAATTAATCAAAATGTTAAAAAAATATATATATACATATTTTAGATGTAGATAATTCATTCAAGAAATATTTACCAAGAAGCTGCTATGTGCCATGTACTTAGCTTGTTGTTAGGTGTCATTGTGTTGGTACCGATTCATAGCGACCCTATGCACAACAGAACGAAACATTGCCAGGTCTTGTGCCAACCTCAGAATCATTGCTATGTTTGAGACCATTGCTGCTGTGACTGTGTCAATCCATCTTGTTGGGGGTCTTCTTCTTTTTCTCTGACCTCCATTTTACCAAGCAATGTACTTTGCACTAAGTGATAGGAATTAAATGGTAACCAGGTTCTCTAACTCCAGATATTTGTACATTTCATTGTCATACTTGATTTTGTCTTATTGAGCCGCCCTTTGAAATTTTCTGTTCAGCTCTTTAACTTCCTCATTTCTTCCATTCACTTCAGCATGTCCACACAGGAGAGAAATTTTAGTCTCTTCTGACACCCATTCTTTTCATTCTTTCCTATCTTTTAAATGACCTTTTACTTTTTTCCTGTCTGATGTTCTTGATGTTCTTCCATAGCTCTTCAGCTCTTTGGTCATTAGTATGTAAAGCATAAAATCTGTTTTGGGGATAGATTTTATGAATTCAGGTTGGATATGTCCAAAGTCGTATTTTGGCTCTTGTGAACATTTTACTTAATTTTCTTCAGCTTCAGCCTGAGCTCGTATATGAGCAATTGATGATCTGATCCACAGTCTGCCCTGGTTTTGTTTGGGCTGAGATTTTGAGCTTTTCCACTGTCACATCACAGAGATAAGTCAATTTGATTCCTCTGTATTTCATCTGGTAAAGTCCATGTGTATATTTGTCTTCTATGTTATTTTAAAAAGGTACTTGCATGGTTTTAATGGGTAAAAGTGGGGAAATGATGTTAAGATGCTTGGCTGTTTGTTGAATCTTAGTTCCCCTTGCCTAGTATTGTAAAATAGACACTTGAAGGGAAGAGAGAGGAATAGCCAGAAACATCACCAGAGAAAGTTTATAAGTCCATCTTCAACCTATAACTGTTTGGAATAACTAAAATGGGGCTAGAACTTGCCCAGTGAAGGAGGCTCCCTGCAGAACCTTTGCACTGCACAAAACCATAGGTGGAATCTTGATCATCATCCAGAATCTTCTGAGGTGGGACATTCCCATGTAAAAGGACAAGAAGACCAGTCTAGAGCAGCTAGAAGAACAGAAGATACTTCTTGAAAGACCAGCAGTAAAAAAAAAAAAAAACATCAGTCCAATTGACTACTACAAGAACAAGCAAGTTGTTCTCCAGGGAGCTATCACGGCAAGTGGTGAGGTCCCCTCAAGGCAAACCCCCTTACAAGACTGAAACTCAAATGGAATACACTAGCAGGCAAATGGTCTTGCTGCTGACCACGTTGGTCATCGATAAGGGGAAGAGGGGGAAAAACAGCAATGAAGTTGTGAACTAAGTCCGACCACATTCAACAGACTCCTGTTAACCTGGATTGAGACCTGGATAACCAGCAGTATGATGAGACCAAGAGAGAAAAGCAAAGTGCGAGACCGTGTCCGGAAAGGCAGTGACACTAGGGATGGAGGCAGAGGCAATGACGTGGACAGAAGGAGCAGCTGGGGACTCTGGATTCAGGGAGGGAGAGGGGTTGTGTGCTGGCAGCCGGGGGCAGGAGTGTGGGGTGTACCCTTTGGGTGTTTGATGATGCATGCAGGGTATTGTGATCATTGCAAATGAAACAAAGTACGATAGGATGAATGTAAAGATAATGTTCACCCATGTAAACTAACACATAATTCACAACAAAAAC
>NW_006408729.1:1795335-1796290 GCF_000296735.1 Chrysochloris asiatica | reverse complement strand
ATTAAACACTAAAGACCGAAGACCAGAAGAGTTGTGGGATGATATCAAGAATATCATGCAGGAAGAGAGCAAAAGTCATTAAGAAGACAAGAAAGAAAGAAAAGGTCAAAACAAATGTCAGAAGAGACAATGAAACATGCTCTCCAGCTTAGAGATGCTAAAGCAAATGGAAGAAATGAGGAGGTCAAAGAGCTGAACAGAAAATTTCAAAGATCAGCTTGAGAAGATAAAGCCAAATATTACAACAAAATATGCAAAGATCTGGAGTCAGAAAACCAAAAAGAAAGAACACACTCAGCATTTCTCAAGCTGGAGGAACTGAAGAAAAAATTCAAACCTCCACTTTCATTATTGAAGGATTCTTTGGGCAAATTATTGAATGATGCAGAAAGCATCAAAAGAAGGTGGAAGGAATACACAGAGTCACTGTACCAAAAGGAAATGATTTCTGTTCAACTGTTTCAAGAGGTAGTATATGATCAAGAGCCAATGATACTGAAGAAAAAAGTCCAAGGTTCATTGAAGGAATTGGCAAAGAACAAAGCACCAGGAACTGATGGAATAAAAATTGA
Organism: Chrysochloris asiatica; assembly: GCF_000296735.1. Classification (NCBI taxonomy): domain Eukaryota; kingdom Metazoa; phylum Chordata; class Mammalia; order Afrosoricida; family Chrysochloridae; genus Chrysochloris; species Chrysochloris asiatica. The sequence goes on along the minus strand of NW_006408729.1, from coordinate 1,795,718 downwards.
AATCTTTCAAGAAAATGAGGCAGCACTGGAGGCACTCAGTCATCTCTGCCAAGAAATTTGGAAGACAACTACCTGGCCTACTGATTGGAAGAGATCAATATTTGTGCCCATTCCAAAGAGAGGCAACCCAGAGGAATGCGGAAATCATTTGATATCCTAGGCAGGTAAAGTTTTACTAAAAGTAATACAGAAGCGGCTGCAAGCATACATTGACAGAGAACTTTAGAGGTTCAAGCCAGATTCAGAAGAGGCCGTGAAACGAGGGATATCATTGCTGATGTCCGATGGCTCTTGGCTTAAAGCAGAGAATACTGGAAAGATGTTTACCTGTGCTTTACTGATTATGCAAAGGCTTTCAATTGTATGGATCATGACAAGTTATG
>NW_006408729.1:1781977-1794124 GCF_000296735.1 Chrysochloris asiatica | reverse complement strand
AAAAACTAAAAAAAAAAAAAAAAAGGTATTTGCAATAAAGAAGTCATTGTACTTGAAAAATTCTATCATGTGATCTCAAACATCATTTCCATCACCATATTTTCCAACTACTGATCCTTCCTCTTTGTTTCCAACATTCACATTTCAATCACCAGTAATTATCAATACATCTTGATTGCATGTTCGATTTCAGATTGAAGAAATTAATTGTTGTTGTTGTTAAGTGCTGTCACATCCGTTCCGACTCATAGTAAGCAGCTGATGGGTTTGAACCACCAATGTTATGGCTAGCAGTTCAGTGCTTATCCTATAGCACCACACCAGAACTCTGAAGAAGTTGGTAGAATTCTTCAATTTCATCAACACTGCTTATAGAGTTTGGTGCATAGTTTTGAATAGCAGTGGTATTAACTGGTCTTCCTTGTAAGTGTAGGGATACTATCCTATCACAGACAACATTGTACTTCAAGACAGATTTTGAAATGTTCTTTTTGATAATGACTGTGACGCCATTCCTCTTCAATTTGTCTTTCCCAGCATAGCAAACTATATGATTGTCTGATTCAAAATTATAAATACCAGTACATTTTAGCTAACTAATGCCTAGGATATAGATTTTTATTCATCCCATTTAATTTTTTACAATTTCCAATTTTCCTAGATTCATACTTGATACATTCCATGTTCCAATTATTAAGGGATGTTCACAGCTGTATTCTCTTCTTTTTGAATTGTGCCCATCAGAAAATAAAGGTCATCAAAGCTTTACTCCATTAGCATCATCCTGGTCAGCTCTGCTTTGAGGAGGCAGCTCTTCCCAGTCGTATTTTGAATGCCTTCCAATCTGAGAGGCTCACCTTCTTATACTATATCTGACAATATTCTGGTGCTATTCCTAACGTTTTCCTCTTTCAACATTGTATTAGACAATGTTCCATTGTTATTTGTAAAGTTTTCAGTGTTTAAACATTCAGAAGTAGTCTGTCTTTCCTTCTTTCTAGTCTTAGTCTAAAAGCACCAATGAAACCTGTCCACCATGATAGACCCTCTGGTATTTTAAAAACTGGTAGAAGAGCTTCCAGGATCACAGCAACATGCAAGCCACCAGAGTACAACAAACTGACAGAAGAGTAGTGCACCAGCCATACTGGAGGGTTCCAGTCTCATCACACCCTTGCAAGCATTTGCTGTTTTCTTTTTTTTTTTTTTAACTTTGCTATTAATGCTGGGGTGAGATAATATCTTATTGTTGACTTGCCTCTCTCCAATGGCTGCATTCATTTTTTACAGTGATTATAAATATACAAATAAAAACAGCAATGAGATATCATCTTTCCCCAGCATTAATAGCAAAATTTGAAAAAGAAAACAGCAAATGTTGGCAAGGGTTAAGGGGAGGATCAGCCAAAAGAGTAAAACCCCCAGTGAGATGGATTGGTACAGTAACAGCAGCAATGAGCTCAATCGTAAAAATTGTGAAAATGGGACAGAACCAGGCAGCATTTCATTCTGTTGTGTATTGGGTTACTATGAGTCAGAATCCACTCAACAGCACTTAACAACAACAACAGCATTGCTAGTGGGACTGTAAAATAGTGCAACCACTGTGGAAAATAGCGCTTCCTCAAAAATTTGGAAATAGCAATACCATATGATCCAGCATTATCTTTGCTTGCTATTTCCTCAAGAAATAGCAGCCACGACACAAGAAGATACATGCACACCCATGTTCATCATGGCACTATTCATAATAGTAAAAGGATGGAAACAACTTAAAGGTGCTCAGTGATGGAAGAATGGATAAACAAACTTTGGTACACACATACTATGGAATACTACACAACGATGAAGAAAAATGTTTAATTTGCAAAACACCTCATAACATGAACTTGTAGAATGTTGTTTTTGTGGTTAAGTGCCAACGAATTGGCTCCGACTCATATCAACCCTGTATAGGATAGCCGTTACTTGTCAGGCTGCTAACTCATAGTCAGCTGTTTGAAACAACCAACCAGTGGTTCCATGAGAGAAAAATGAGGTTTTGTGTTCCCATAAAGATTTACAGCCTCAGAAACCCTATACAGCATTGCTATGAGTTGTAACCGACTCCACGGCACACCACCACCACCATAGGCTGTCCAAGGAGCACCTGGTGGGTTAGAATCACTGATATTGTGATTAGCAGTCCAGTGCTTATCCTATAGCGCTACACAAGGACTGCTGGAGGATATTATGCTGAGTGAAATTAATCACAAAAGGACAAATATTATATAAGATCACGTCGTGAAAAATCAAGAAACATTTTTATTCTTTTTTTTATTTTATTTTATTCATGATAAAACAAATATTCTTTGGGAGACTTTCAGCAAGGTGGTCAACTAAGCAGATGCACCCTCTACAACAAAGATATGAGAGACAAGATAAAACAGACAGATGAAAATTCTGGCAACCTGAACTTCAGAAGAAAGGTTAGAGAGGTGGATGGAGTGCTTGTAGGAAGGAGAGGCCATGCGGAGACAGCAAGACAAAGAGACTAAGTGGTGACCAGCTAGCCAGACACACCTCAACCATCTTGTGAGCAGATGTGGCAGCAGAGAGAGGCCTGGCAGAGCAGGAAAGATGCAATTTCTTCTTTTTCCCCCATGCTCCCTTGATCCCCAGAGATGTACCCAGCTCCCACCCTCATTCATCGCCAGTGCAGAACATGCTTTCTGGAAGTTCAAAGCCACATGGTTGCAAGCCACACCAGAGTGAGTTAGTGGCCAGCTGAGCCAATTTAGTGTGCCAGTTTGGTGCCTGGACTCAGGTAGGTTGCACTCTAGATCTACAAAACGTATAGAGCCACCAGATCAACATTTAACCAGTCACCCTGCCCCCAGCTATCTTGTGGTCCTAACAAACAGTGAAATCAGCTCCATTATGGGTCCTCACAGACTACTGTGGGATTGAGTGCCTTGAAAATATATAACATAGAGGCCAATGGAATTCAATATAAGTCCAAGAACTCTGCTGTTACAACCCTTCTATAACCACCTCATGAGCCCCTTGAATTGCAGGAGTCCACCTGAGAATTCTCCCCTCCATATCCAACAACTGCACTGTTTGTTTTTACAAATATGACAACCCTACAATGTAGCATAGTGGTTATGAATTGAGCTGTGAACCGCAAAGTCAGCAGTTCGAAACTACCAGCTGTTCGCGGAAGAAAGATGAGGCTTTCTGCTCCCGTAAAGATTTACAGTCTCGGAACCCCTGCACAGGTTGCTATGAGTCGGAACCAACGTCACAGCACATAACAACAACAAAGTCTTGGAGACTACAGACTATTTTAGTTCACACAAAGAAACGAGAGAAAATGGTTCAAAAAAATAACCAAGATACAGAGCCAGAAAATGTTTCTGAGAAAAAAATTGTTGTTGTTGTTTTAGGTGCCATCGAGTAGGTACTTACCCATAGTGACCTTATTATGCACAGCAGAACGAAACACTGCCCGATCCTGAGCCAACCTCACTACTGTTGCCATGCTTGAGTCCATCGATGCTGCCACTTGGAAAATCCATCTCATTGGGGGACTTCCTGTTTTTCTCTGACCCTCCATCTTACCAAACATGATATCCTTCTCCAGCAACTGGTCCCTCATGACAATTATGTCCGAAGTATGAGAGACGAAGTTTAGCCATCTGGGACTCCAAGGAGCACTCTGGCTGCACTTCTTCCAAAATGGATCTATTGGTTCTTTTGGCAGCCCATGGCACTTTCAATATTCTCCTCCAACACCATAAATCAAAAGCATCAATTCTTCTACGATCTTCCTTATTCACTGTCCAGATTTTGTATGCATATGAGGTTAATGAAAACACCGTGGCGTTGGTCAGGCAGACCTTAGTCCTCAAGCTAACAACTTCGTTCTTCAACACTTTAAAAAGACCTTGTGCAGCAGATTTGCCTAATGCAAGACTTCATTTGATTTCTTGACTGCTGCTTACAAGACTGTTGATAGTTGATCCAAGAAGAATGAAATCCTTGACAACTTCAATCTTTTCTTTGTTGATAAGAATGTTGTTTATTGGTCCAGTGGTGAGGATTTTTGTTTTCTTTACATTGAGATGTAATCCATACTGAAGGCTGTGCTCTTTGATCTTCATCAGCAAATATTTTAAGTCCTCTTCACCTTCAGCAGTCAAGGTTGTATCATCTGCATATCACAGGTTGTTAATGAATCTTCCTGCAATCCTGATGCCAAATTTTTCTTCCTGTAACCCAGCTTCTCATATTATTTGCTCATCATACAAGTTGAATAAGTATAGTGAAAGAATACAATCTTGACGCACACCTTTTTTCATTTTAAACCATTCAGTGTTCCCATGTTCTGTTCGAACAACTGCCTCTTGGTCCAGGTACAGATTCTTCATGAGCACAATTAAGTGTTCCAGAATACTCATACTTCTCAATGTTGTCCATAGCTTGTCTTGATCCACACAATCGAAAGCCTTTACGTAGCCAAATAAAGCACAGGTAAACATCTTTCTGATATTCTCTGCTTTGAGCCAAGATCCATCAGACATCAGCAATGATATCCCTCATTCCAAGGCCTCTTCTGAATCCAACTTGAACCTCTGGAAGTTCTCTGTCATTGTATGATTTTAGCCGTTTCTGTATTACCTTTAGCAAAACTTTATTAGCTTGAGATATCAAAGAGATTGTCCGATGATTTCCGCATTCTGTTGGGTCACCTCTCTTTTGAATGGGCACAAATATGGATCTCTTCCAATCAGTAGGCCAGATAGTTGTCTTCCAAATTTCTTGGCAGAGGTGAGTGAGTGCCTCCTGTGCTACCTCACTTTCTTGAAAGATTTCAATTATTATTCCATCAATTCCTGGTGCCTTGTTCTTTGCCAATTCCTTCAACGCACCTTAGACTTCCTCCTTCAGTATCATTGGTTCTTGATCATATGCTACCTCTTGAAACGGTTGAACATGAACCATTTCCTTTTGGTACAATGACTCTGCATATTCCTTCCATCTTCTCTTGATGCTTTATGTATCATTCAATAATTTGCCTAAAGAATCCTTCAATAACAAAAGTTGAGGCTTGAATTTTTTCTTCAGTTCCCCTAGCTTGAGAAATGCTGAGTGTGTTCTTCCTTTTTGATTTTCTGATTCCAGCTCTTTGCACATTTTATCATAATATTTGGCTTTATCTTCTTGACTGATCTTTGAAATTTTCTGTTCAGCTCTTGTACCTCCTCATTTCTTCCATTTGCTTTAGCATTTCTAGGCTGAAGAGCAAGTTTCAGTATCTCTTCTGACATCCATTTTGACCTTTTTCTTGTCTTTTTAATGACTTTTTGCTCTCTTAATGTATGATGTTCTTGATGTCATCCCACAACTCTTCTGGTCTTCGGTCTTTAGTGATTAATGTATCTAATCTGTTCTTCAGATGGTCTCTAAATTCAGGTGGGATATATTCAAGGTCGTATTTTGGCTCTGGTGGACTTGTTTTCATTTTCTTAAGCTTCAGTTTGAATCTGCATATGAGTAATTGATGGTCTGTTCCACGGTGTGCCCCTGGCGTTATTTTCACTGATGATATGGAGCTTTTTTATCATCGCTTTCCGCAGATGTAGTCAATTTGATTTCTATGTATTCCATCGGTGAGGTCCATGTGTATAGTCATCTCTTATGCTGTCTAAAGAAGATATTTGAAATGAACAAATCATTGGTTTTGCAGAATTCTATCATGCATTCTCCAGCATCATTTCTACCCCCAAGGCCATATTTTCCAACTACTGATCCTTCCTCTTTGCTCCCAACCTTTGCATTCCAATCACCAGTAATGATCAATACATCTTGATTGCATGTTTGATCAATTTCAGATTGAAGAAGTTTGTAGAATTCTTCTATTTCATCCTCACTGGTTTTAGTGGTCAGTGCATAAATTTGAATAATAGTGGTATTAACTGGACTTCCCTGTAGATGCAATAAAAACTTTAAATAAAATTTTTTAAAAGATTACAGTCTTGGAAACCCTCTAGGGTAGTTCTACTCTGTCTTGCCAGGTTGCTTATGATTTGGAATCAACTCAACCATAAGGGGTATGGTTTTTATATTTTTTTACTTAGTATATTCCCACAACCTTACTAAAAGTTCACAGAATTAGTAAATCATCACTCTCAATCAATTTTAGGGCCCAATGTGAACAATTCATGTAGGGTTACAAATATGAAAATATGTAGCACATTGGTGGGTCAGTGGTAGAATTCTTACCTTCATTTCTGACTAATAAACCTCAAGCATAGCCACTACCCATATGTCAGTAGTGGCTTTTGCATCCCTATGATTTTGCACCAGTTTCAGCAGAGCTTGCAAATTAAGATGAATGGGGAAGAAAAGCCTGACAATCTACATCCAAAAAAAAAAAAAAAATCAGTCAATAAACACATGGATCACAACAACCCAATCCCCAACCAATCGTGACAATGGCACAAGACTGGACAACATTTAGTTCCTTTGTGCATGGAGTCATCATAAGGCAGGGCCAACTCAATGGTAGCTAACAACTACAGAGAAAATTATTAATAAATGAATCTATGGTTCTGCATGTCTGTTTCTCTCTCACACACTTACATACACACCTGCATTTCTGGACAAGTCTAAAAGTATTGCTATTATGGTTTCAGTTTATACATACATGGGTTTATTCCAAACAAAACATATTTAAACATGTCTCTGCAATCAGTGGATGGGTACAGACAAATTTTCTCAGTAATACACTAATCTAAGTCTCATTAAGGTGCCTTCCAAAATAAACGTCCAATCAAAACAGTGGCTTCCAAGGGGATGCACTGGGCCAGTTAAATTCAAGGCAGAGAGGTTTGTTCAGAAGGTAAGATGATTGATTTGAGGGGTAATATTATTTTTTTAAAAGCTAGCTATTGTTGTTATTGTTAGGTGCTGTTGAGTCGATTCTGACCCATACCGACATTGTATAAGGTTTCGAAGGAGCAGCTGGTGAGTTTGAACCACCAACCTTGCAGTTCAAATGATTTTGCAGTCTGACACATTAGCCCACAGTGCCACACCAGGACTTTTGTTAATATATAGTAATTTTAATAAATTATACTAAAAGCTAGTATAACTTATTAAAATTACTATACATTAACAAAAGTAAACAAACTTCTATATGGACATTGGTTGTCCTTGGTTTGGTATTTTGTATTTTCAAGTTGTCTGAAACTTAGTTGTTTTTTTTAACATTTTTACTGTGAACTGAGTGATAATTTACATGGGAGAACATCGGCTTTATACCATTGTTTCATTGCAATGATTGCAATCTCCTCTGTGCATCATAATTCAACAACATTTGTTTCCATTCCCTCTTATTTTGGGGTGTGGGATGTGGGATATACACAGAAAAAATCAGGAATATATAATAATTTTAAACAACCGAAAAGCACATTCTGCAATCCTGGCTTCTGGCCGCTAGCACCTAGTCTTCAGGGGTAATCTTGATAGGTTTTCTCAAAGGATACAAGGTTTATTATGAAGAAGTTTAAGAAAACTGAAAAAATACATTGCTGAGAAAAAATCCAGATAATTTGCATGGAGAAATTTTTTTCCATCATGACATTGCATCTGCTAATTCTTTGAGGATAGCCAGGGCTGTCCTATGAGGATTTGATTGGGAATCTTATTCCATCCACCTTATAAGGCTATAAGTCTGTGCAGAAGCAGGCGGCCACATCTTTCTCTCGTGGAACAGCTAGTGTGTTCAAAACACTGAGCTTTCAAATAGCAGCCAAGTGCATAACCACTGCACCACTAGAGTTCTTCAAGGAGGGCAGAGAGAACCCTCAAATTTGTAGTAAATAGGTCAGTGATTTTAAAAGTCCTGGTGACTTTCAAGCTTACAACTGGCATCCTGAAAAGATAGAGGGGAAACCCCCAATTTGTAGCCTACAGGTCCAAAGTAAGGGTAGTCTGAAGAGTCCCATTTGGGGTTTTGGAAAAATTTGGTGATCTGGATGACTGTGCCCTTAAACTTGTAAAGTCTGACCTAACTACAGGGGGGTAAGGTCAAAGAAAGAAATGCCACATGGGTAGCTTGCTAACACATGTGAAATAGAGGCGAGTAGATTTTATAAATTGCATTGACTTGAGAAGTGGGATTTTTGACTTTTTCCATGCAAAATTTAAACATCATTTCTATTTATTTTATTAAATAAAATTCACTTATCATTGTTGTTGTTAAATATCATCATGTCGGTTTCAATTCACAGTGACCCTGTGTAGAGTTTCCAAGGAGCAGCTGGTGAGTTTGAACTGCTAACCTTGCAGTTAGAAGTCCAGGGCTTATGCATGTTGTTTAGTGCCATGAAGTCAGTTCTGACTCATAGCAACCCTATATAGGGTTTCCAAGGAGTGACTGGTGGGTTTGAATCACAGGCCTGGCAGTTCTAACCAACCCTGTGGTCCAGTCCTACAGCATCACAGATAAACTCATATATTCAGGAAGAATGCTTAGCTTCATACTTAATTTTCTATTAAACTACAACACTGTGATTTAAATTTTTCCAGATACCTGGAATCCATAGTAATATTTGCAAACTAAAACCTAAAATAATGATTAAGCTTCCAAGCAAATAAAATACATTTTTTTGTTTGTTTGTTAAGTGCCATTAAGTTGGACCCTGTGCAGTGTTTCCAAGTAGCAGCTGTTGGATTTGAACCACAAATCCAGTGGTTCTCAGTCCAGTGCTGATCCTACAGTGCCACAACAGGAGTCTTCACATATACCTGAGAAAACTTTTGGGTAGGAGTGGGAGGATGGGGAAGAATAAACCATTATACGATTTTAGCACCCAAAATCCTCAGTTCAGGTTACAATTCTTCAGAATAGTTTGAAAAACGCTATATTAGAGAACTATATATTCAGCCACATTTATATATGCAATTGAATTCAGATCTCTTAATGTCTTTTTAACAGTGTTTAAAAATACCAACAGCACCAAATAACCTTCTCAATTACTAGCCATCTGTGATTTGCTTTTGTCATCTGCCTTTAGAATATACAGATTTGGCTCAACTGAATGGCAATCTAGGGGGAATAGAGGCCTAATGATAACAGAATTCTTATACCGACACACCACATTCTTTCTTACTGATTTCATCTCCTCAATCCTGTGCATAATTGGGCTGAGCATTGTGCATTATCCATTAAGGCCCCATTTGCCTGCACTGACGCCCTAGATTTTCCTAACTTCTCCATTCCTCACTGACCTTGATTTTCTGAACAACTGTGGCTCTCATCCTAGAAGACGAATGCACAGTCTGTATTGCTTAGTGATTGCATCTTCTCTTGTGACCCCCATTGATGTGTAGCTCATTAAGGCCCAAATACATATTCAATGTTTCTTTTCTAAGCACTGTGCTATGCAAAGAAATCAACCAGCATTTAACAGATTCATTGACATTTGTGAGAGTTCTGAGGTTTTTCTTCAATGTGCCTTTTTAGTGAATTATTCCTTCAACTGAAAAAGCAGTTTGCCGATGGTGCATGGAGGGGATTGTAATCATTGCAATGAAGCAAAGTATGATTGGTTGAGTGCAAAACCAACTTTCTGCAATGTAAACTATCACTTAATTCATAATAAAAGCTCTTTAAAAAATCACAGCAGCATATATTATATTTTCCACTTTTGTAAACTGAATGTGTCACAAAATTTAAAAATAAAAACCTCACCTCTAATGTATGTCTATTAATTCAAATTGTAAACCCAATTTTTATAATAAGGGGGACGCTCAAAAAGAAAAAAGAAACCATACCTCTTATCTTACCATATATAGGGGAAAATGTGAAGTAGTTCAGATTACAAATATTATAGGCTTCGATTCTAACATCTTTCCAGATTCCCTGGGTAGGAAATGAAGGCCCCCAGTCCCAGCTAAAGGAACACTGCTCCTACAATATCAAGGGGTGGGGGGAAGATATATTCTGAGTATCACAAAATTTAAGCAGGAAATGTCTTTTCTTTAAAAACATTATATCATTATATTACTTAGATTTTTTCATACATAGTCTCTAAGATGCTCCCCAGTGATACCCTCTTAGTCTTTATGACCTTGTACAATCCCTTATATTTAAATATGCATTAGACATATTATATCACTTCTAACCAGTAGAATACAGCAGAAGTGATAGGTGGGAGTAACTTCCAAAATTAGGTCATAAAAGACTTTGTCTGTCTACTCTACTTTGGCTGTAAGGCAGCCCTATGGAGAGGCCCATGTAAAGGAACTTGGATGCCAATCTTCTGAGGCCGGTCAATAACCAACCATGTGAATGAGCTTGGAAACTGACTTTTAACCCTAGTCTAGCCTTGAGAGGAAAGCAGCCCAGCCCTAGCTGACTATAGTTTCAGGAGAGAGCTGGAGCCAGAGACACGCCGCTAAACCAGGATAATAAGTGTTGTTTTAAGCTAAATTTTAGGGTAAATTGTTTCACATCAAGAGATAAGTAAAACTATATATAATATCTCAATTCATGTAGCAGTTTAATTGACAAAAATAAAATCTAATTACGAAGTTGTATGTTTATTTTTCAAAAGCAAATTATATTGAACAACACAATAGTTACTCTCTGAACTTAAAGATCTCTCTGGACATAATCTTTCTATGTGTATTAGAAAGGAGGGCCGATTGTTGTTAAGTGCTGTACAGTCAGTTCCAACTCATGGTGGTGATGGTGGTGGTGCACTGTGAGTCAGTTCCAACTCACAGCAACTCTGTATAGGGTTTCCAAGGAGAGGCTGGTGAGCTTGAACGTCTGACCTTGCTGTTAAAACTCACCTTGCAGTCCAGCGCATTATCCCACAGTGCCACACCAGGCACTGTGCTGTGGTGTCAGTTCCAACTATAGCAACCCTATACAGGGTTTCTGAGGCTGTAAATCTTTTCAGGAGCAGAAAGCCTCATCTTTCTCCTGTGGAATAGCTGGTAGTTTCGAACTGCTGATCTTGAGATTCGCAGCCCGATTCGTAACCACTACGCTACCAGAGCTCCTCTACTAGCTACAAATTCAAATGGTGCATTTGTGACTCCTGACTTAACGTCTAAATCCAGTCCCTTTCTACTGGACCACATCAATCTCACTAGAAACATTAAAATGCAATTCGTTTTTCTGGGAAGTCAGTCCCAGGGCTAGTGTTCTAGCCACTGTGACAGAAAAAAATCTGGGTTTGATTCCTAATTTCAATGACAAAAAATTTGATTCTCTATCTAGGTAACTCAAGAGTTTGTTTTAAATTAAATATTACATGGATATGTAACACATACACTACCTTAATTGACATTCAGAAAATAGAACTGTATCTATTATTTTCACATTGTTTTTGTTGTTAAGTATCCTTGAATCAACTCCAACTCATAGCGATCCTGTATAGGGTTTCCAAGGAGCAGCTGGTGGGTTTGAACTTCCAACCTTGTCGCTGACAGTTCAGCGCTTATCCTACAGTGCTACACCAGTAGTCCCGATTTAAACAGAAGGCTAAAGACAGAAGGAGTCCTGATGTGGCACTGTAGGATAAGCACTGGACCACAAGGTCAACTTGACCCATGGGACCAAGGTTCAAACTCACCAGCAGTTCTTTGGAAAACTCATTTAGGTTCACTATGAGTAGGAACCAACTCCATGGCACTTAACAACAACAAAGATGGAAAGGAGTTCCTGGGTGGTGCATATAGTTAACTCACTCAGCTATTTTGAGTCCACCCAAATATGCCTCAGAAAAAAGTCCTAGTGATATGTTTCCAAGAAATCAACCAATGAAAATCCTATGTCGCATAATTCTACTCTGATGCATAAAGGGTAACTTTGTGGCATTCATTTTTAAAAACAGAAAGGTAGAAGAAGAACATGCAACCTCTAAGATTCAAACCATTGTGCCCTTTGAAGCCAACAGGGAGGGAAAAATCCAAAGATTAATCCTATAGAGAATGGATGTGTACCATACAGTACTTGACTACTGAGTATTATCACAGAAATATTCTAACAGTGTTGAATCACAGCAGTATGAACAAATGATTAAAAAATCATTGACAAAAGTTTTGGTGTGTTTGCAATCATCCATCAACCATCATAGGCTTTAT
>NW_006408729.1:1780261-1780762 GCF_000296735.1 Chrysochloris asiatica | reverse complement strand
AAAAAAAAAAAAAAAAAGTTTCGGTGTGCTGCAAACAGGAGATGGTATAATTTTGACCTCAGTACCTATATAAGTGGAGTTCTGTTATGGCACTGTAGGATAAGCACTCAACTGCTATCCACAAGGTCAGTGGTTCAAGCCCACCAGCTGCTCCTTGGAAACTATACAGGGAGCCCACTTGATGGCACTTAATAACAACCTGTATAAGAACCATTGTTGTTATGTACAGCCACATCAATTCTGACTCATGGCAACCTTATGATGTGACAGAGTACATAACACAAACACTAAGGTGACTCCACAGGATAAATACTGGACTGAAAACCACAAAGTCAGTGGTTCAAACTCACCAGCCACTCTGGGGAAAAAAGATAAGGCTTTAGGCTAGCATAAAGATTTACAGCCTCAAAATCCTATAAAGACTCAATATAAGTTGGAAATAAATATTACAAAAAACTATGCAAAGATCTGGAATCAGAAAACCAAAAAGGAAGAACACGC
>NW_006408729.1:1776920-1778751 GCF_000296735.1 Chrysochloris asiatica | reverse complement strand
ACCCCCAAGGAGATGGATTGGCCAAGTGGCAGCATCGATAGACTCAAGCGTGACAACAGTAATGAGGTTGGCCCAGGATAGGGCAGTGTTTCTTTCTGCTGTGCTTAAGGTTGCTATGGGTTGATACTGACTCAATGGCACCTAACAACAACAACTCAACAGCACTCTGTCTCAAAAGGCTACCATGAGTCAGAATTGATGAAGTGGTACACAACAACCATTCTTATACAGGTTGTTGTTTGCAGCCTATCCAAGCATTTGTCAATTATTTTTTAACCATTCTTCTATAGGTTGTTGTTGCAGACCACCACATCAATTCTGACTCATGGTAGGCTTATGTGACAGAGTAGAACTTTCCCATAGGGATTTCTAGGATACAATCTTTACTGGAGCAGATTTCTAGATCTTTTCTACCATGAAGCTACAGGTGGGTGGGTTGGAACCCCCAACCTTTCATTAACAATTAAGTACTTTAACCATTGTGCCACCAGAGCTCCTTATATAGGTACTGCTGCCGTTGTTATTGTTGTTAAGTGCTGTCTAGTCATTCCAACTCATAGTGACCCTGTATATTGTTTCCAAGTAATGGCTTATGAGTTTGAACCACTGACCTTGTGATTCAAACGATTTTGCGGCCTAGCTCTTATCCTAAAGCACCACACCAGGACTCCTATACAGGTACTAGAAAGCATAATTTAACAGTAAGATCTTCCAATCAAAAGAGTCCCACTTAACTTGTCATAAATAATCAGAATTTATCAGCTGACATCTTACCTAAAGAATTCTGGTGGGGGGGACACTTTAGAATATTCACAATTAATCCAAAAATTCATTTGCTGGTAAAATTAAATATCATGATAGGATACTATTTCAACCATGCATTAGAATAAAACCAAATCACTTAGACCTAAGAGAAAAATATTGGATTTTATTAAATTTGTTATATTGGATTTTATTAAAACCTAGCAGTAAATATGAGAACACATCATAGTAACTATGCTTCCTAGTAATAAGAATCACTAATGAATGTGAACCTCCCCAGTCTGGTGAAAAGTTGGATAAACCTATATGTTACCAAATAATTTATAGTTATATCATCAGTTGCATATTTTTCTTCTTTTTCTGATGTTACATAAGTTCTGAAACATGCTTCTGAAAAAATTAAAACTAGAAAGGTGAAGATTCTCCACAAAAATTCAAATAATCTTTTGATTCTTATTTCAGATTTTCAAATCCCACTGAGGTGGGCAGGCAAGAAATGCCCAACTTCTGAAATGCCATTGGTGTCTTCAAGAAAGCATTTTATATACAATTACAGCCAATTCTCACAGATCAAGCTCCATCATTTCAGAGACCATTACCTTCCGAATAAAGTTGACATGGCATTCACCCTTCTGCACACTCGGAGGGCAGTCTGGGGGCACCTGGTAGCCAGTATGATCTTTGCTCTGCTGTGCTGCATACAACACTGCTGACTGGAAATATATCTCAATGATGTTCTTGTCTCTGACCACATTGGTGATATCAAAGCTCTGAATTAAGAGGAAACAATACAGATAAACTCATGATGTAGAAGTACTTTCCTGGGAAAAATTGTAGATACAGGCACAATATAAGATAAAATTATGCATAAGATAAATAAAATGTATATAAGTTTAGCTTCCTTACAGTAGGAAACAGCTCCTCTCATACCCACCCACCCCCAAAAAATAACTATATACAGGGGGGCAGAGGGCTACAAAGGCAAGAAGTGACTGGCTTACAAGCTTTCAAGAGGGAACCTAGATCCAGAGGGCCTGGAGGAAGGTAGAATCTCCAGTGAGTAGTATTC
>NW_006408729.1:1753000-1776595 GCF_000296735.1 Chrysochloris asiatica | reverse complement strand
AATGAGACGATATGCGATAGAATGAATGTAAAACTAATGTTCTCCCATGTAAACTATCACATAATTCACAATAAAACATGTAAAAAAAAAAAAAAAAAAAACTATACACATATACAACCAAGCACATTCTTTTACACAGGCAGGTATCTCTAGGTTTCTCCTTCTATTTTTACTGCCAGACTGATGATCCTTGAGGAACGGGGTAAACAGTAAATACTTCTACTCTAGAATATCTGCTCTGCCTTTGGATGCTCATGACCACATTCCTCTGTGGTATGAATAGCATGTATTTTTCTAAGTCATGAGTAATTTTTGTTTTAAAAGCCTACCCTTGAAAATGAAGGCAGATCTGTGTATAATTTCTTTGTATAATTATTCCAGAAAGAAAAGAACAGTTTATTTTTCTTCCCTTTTTTGTACTTTTTGTTATTGTAAAACTATATATAACAAAACATTTATCATTTTAACATTTTACATGTGCAATTCAGTGTGATTAATTACATTCATCATGTAGTACAACCATCACCACTATCTGCTTCCAGATCTTTCCATCACCCTTAGCAGAAACTAAGTGTCCACTAAACAAAGGAATGCTTCCTTTTAAAATACTTTGTCAATTCTGTAATCCCCATAAAACTGTGATGTTTATTA
This sequence comes from Chrysochloris asiatica, assembly GCF_000296735.1. NCBI lineage: Eukaryota > Metazoa > Chordata > Mammalia > Afrosoricida > Chrysochloridae > Chrysochloris > Chrysochloris asiatica. The sequence continues at coordinate 1,775,944 of NW_006408729.1, read as the reverse complement.
AATGCTAACACAGAATCCTCCTTGTTGTACATTCACTGGTACCACAGTTAATGCGAACAGTCACTTTATGGAAATACATTGTGCAACTGGAGAGATCAATGCCTTTGGACAAACAATACCAGTTGCCATGGAATTAATTCTATCTCATGGCACCCATGTATATCCGAACTGTGCTCCATAGGATTTTCATTGGTTTGTTTTTCTGAAGTAGATCACCAGGCCTTTCTTCTAAGGGACATATAATAGATCTGCTAACCACAAGGTCAGTCGTTCAAATCCACCAAGCACTCCTCAGAAACTCTATACAAGTTTGCTATAAGCCATAACCAACTTCAGGCACATATCAATAACAACAACGTATAATTTGGAGTCCTGGATGATGCAACAGTTAGCAGGTCAGTTGCTGACCAAAAGAAATAAAGGTGTGCATCCACCTAAAGGCACCTCAGAACAAAGGCCTGGCAAACTACTTCCAAGAAATTAGCCATTGAAAAACCTATGGAGCATAGTTCTACTCTGGTACACATGGAGTCAACATGAGTCAGAATGAACTCAATAGCATATCTAACTTTCAAATGATCTCACTTCACTTTCCTCCTCTCCATACTAGGTAAACTCCACCTACATCATAAGGATGTTTTTAAGTTTATCTTAATTGAGATTATACATGAAAGGCATTTCACATATATTATGCACTTGCATATAAAACTTCTGTTTTCTCCCTTCACCTCCCTCCCTGACTCTACACCTTGCTGTGCTATGTTACACCAAAATACCTTACACTGGGAGCTACTGAGTACAACATGATCTATTAAGGGTGATTTTCTCAGAGGTACCCCTGGTGAGTAATATTGGAATACCAGATGAATAAATGAAGAATCTCATGCATGGGACACAACAATAATCCAAACAAACTGATCTCGGTATTGTTAATATCCACCACATTGAAAATGTTTACAAATTATCAAGTTGAAGAGTTAATTATCCAGTTAGAGGAAATACTTATTTTTCTCTACAATTCAGAACAAGATTTGTTTGAAACACTATTTATGTGTAATAGCAGTGACATTCATTATACTCTATAGAATTATAAAATTTGAAAAGACTCTGGATAAAAGCAGTTGCAGGCAAGAATCTGTTAGCAGAGTTGTTCACTAAATAATCTGTCATTACAATAATGTTGTTGCTATTGTTGTCAAGTGCTGTTGAGTCCTTTCTAACTCATAGCGACCCTTTATAGGGTTTCTGAGGAGCATCTGGTGGGTTTGTAGTGCTGACCTTGTGGTTCACAGACCAGTGCTGATCCTACAGCACCCCACCAGGAGTCCATTACAATAGTTGTTATTTTTAAGTGTCATCGAGTCGATTCCAACCTATAGTGACCCTGTGTAGGATTTCCAAGGAGTAGCTGGTGAGCTTGAACTGCCGACCTTGCAGTTCAAATGGCTTTACAGTCTGGTGCATTAACCCACAGTGCCAGACCAGGTTAAATTCATCAAATTTATCAGTCAAAAAGAGTGCTTTTTCTAAACATTTTCTTAGTGCTTTTGAAAACATTATAAACTATGAAATACTATGAAACTCATAATAAATTTTAATACTCAGTAACAGCATTTCAATGGAAACTTTTTAAATGTTATAGTTCAAAGTATATTCCAGATATTCCAAACAACAGAGAAACAAACAGCATTTAATGAACACTTTCTATGTGCCAAGCACTGTGATAATTATTTCATATAATGAGTTTATTAAATTCTCACAATAACTCCAGAAGGTATGCAGTATTCTCATCATTTTTACAAATGTAGCAACTGAGGCTCAGAGTTACTTACCTAGTAATCCATAGAGCTTGAATTTATCTGCATGGCCAATTAAACACTTACCTTTCCCTACATCCAATGACAATTCATAAAAACACACATACGTGACTTGTTTTTTTAATTGCATATCATTATATACTTACATATCTATTGAACATGTTGTCTGTTTTCCCAATAGTGACATAATTAAGCAGGATTTTTGTCACTGTATCAATGCCGTCAAAAATCAGATTTACTTTTTGCCACTTGCTAAAAAAAAAAAGAAAATATTTTTAAAACAAGATGTATATAACATTCACATAGGAAGGACTTATTTTATTAGTTAAGAACTAAGGGAATAAATATTTCCCAGAAAATATACTTTAGTAAAAATTCTTCATGAAATTTTCAAAAGTATATTGTTTAACATACTTTTTGTGTTCTTTGAGTGGTCCAACTTATCTCTCTTCATAATAAACCAATCTTTATAAAACCAGAAGCACAAAATTCCCTAATTTCTAGTGACTTCACAAAGTTTTCATGAGAACCAAGTAAAAGAAAAGCATTTTCACAAAATATTAAAGTTACTGACATATATGAGAGAACACATTAACCAATAACAAGTATTCTGAGAAAATATTATGTGCCCGGCACTCTGCCAAGTCTTATGAAGAACTAAAATAAAATAGTCTCTGTACTTAAGGAGTCAGCAATCTGGTTGACTTTGAAGTCTAAAACAGAAAACAAGCAGAAAACTCTCTATGTGCTCTATTATGTAATCTGATCCTGTTGGACAGGATATAAGTACTATCAGAGTCAATGTCATAAGAAAAGACTTTAAGAAAGAAACAGAAACTTAAAGATGGGTAAAATAGTTACTGTATCTGTTACAATTGGGTATTATTCTACAATAAAAAAGAATGAAGTAGTGATACATGCTGCAACATGGATGAACCTTGCAACATCACTATGCTTACTAAAAGATGCCAGTCATGTAGGATAATATATTGTATGATTTCATTATAAGGAAAGTCCAATAGAAGTCAATCCATGAAGACAGAATGTAGATTTGTGATTGTCTAGGGCTGAATTGTGAGCACAAGGATGGGGAGAAGAATGACTACTAATAAATATAGATTTCTTTTTGAAATGATGAAAAATTATCTAAAATTGTAGGGTGACTGTACAACTGGGTGAATATATCAAAACCATTGAAATGAACACCTTAAATGGATAAACAACTAGGTATATGCGTTATATCTCAATAAAGGTGCTTTAAAAAAAAAAAAAAAAAAAGATAAGTATAAATGCCTAGGTAGAGGGTTGTTGTTAAGTGCCGTTGAGTTGGTTCCAACCCATAATGAACCAGTATAGGGTTTTCTAGGAGCAGCTAGCGAGCTTGAACCGTCAACCTTGAGGTTCAAGCGGACTTTGCAGCCCAGCACCTTAACCCACAGTGTCACAATAGAACTATTTAAAATACTCTGAAGCACAGTAACTCCATGATATTAAGCCCAAATATTCTGGCTTCATTTTTCCTTTATGAGACTAGTAAATAGTTGTAGTCTTGGTGTGGTGTTGAAGGATAAGCATTGGACTGCTAACTGCAAGGTCAGCAGTTCAAATCCACCAGCTGTTCCTTGGAAAGCCCGCACAGGGTTACAACAAAGTGGTGGTATGTCTGGGTTACAGTCTACCTCACCTGGAAATAACTGCTTATAATAACATAGAGAGTAACTGTAAACAATGCCCATGCTTTTCCTTATGGCCTGACAAATAAGTTCAAAGACATAGTCTTAATCTCTGGTTAGCACTATACAGAACAAATGACATTTACTTAGGATATAATACCTAACAATATTGTAATCTATACACTATTGATTCCTGAAGGAAGTCTGGTAGCATAATGGTTACAAGTCAGGCTACTAATTTCATGGTGAGTAGTTCGAAACTACCAGCCATTCCACGGGAGAAAGATGAGGCTTTCTGCTCCTACAAAGACTTATAGCCTTAGAAACCCTATACAAGGTCACTATGAATCGTATCCAACTTCACAACACACAATCACCACCACCACCACTGAGGACTGAGAAACAGAGGAGGAATTACAGACAAAAGAATGTGACAGTGGCTAAGAGATATCATTACCACTACTAGAAAAATAACTCATGACTAACTCATGACACCCAGCCACCTGAGAATAGCGTAGTGATTACAAATCAGGCTGCGAACCACAAGGTCAGCAGTTCGAAACTACCAGCTATTCCACGGGAGAAAGATGAGACATTCTGCTCCCATAAAGATTTACAGCCTCGGAAACCCTATACAGGGTCGCTATGAGTCGGAACCGACTCCACGACACATAACAACAATAACAACAAGTATTGCTAACACCTTCCTAATACACAAACCAAAACATGAATCTATGTTAATTTTTATAGTACAAGGCTTTAATCTGACTTGACTCTCTAAACAAAGCAAAACAAAAGATTATGGCTTAAATTAAAAAAAAAAAAAAAAAAAAAAACTCTTTAAATTCAATAAAATACACATACCTAAGATCAAAGGGTATTTGAAATTCCTTGCTATAGGTCCAGTTATCCAAAGAGATCCATCTGTAGTTAAGGTCATTAAATCTATAGTAAGGATCCTGTTGATACAAGGTACAAATGATGGTAGATGATTAAACATATAAATATATAAAAATAAGCATGAAATAAATTATTAGCAGTCACTTCTTGTTGCTGTTGTTAAATACCGTTGAGTCAGTTCCAACCCATAGTGACCCTGTATAGGGCTTCCAAGGAGTGGCTGGTGAGCTTGAACTGCCAACCTTGTGGTTCAAAGCAACTTTGAAGTCCAGCACATTTAACTCACAGCACCACACCAGGACTCCAACAATCACTTCTTCTTGTTGTTGTTAATTGCCTTCGAGTCAATTCCGACCCATAGCGACCCTGCACAGGGTTTCCAAGACTGTAAATCTTTACGGGAGCAGAAAGCCTCATCTTTGTCCTGCGAAACAGCTGGTAGTTTCGAACTGCTGACCTTGTGGTTCACAGCCCAATTCGTAACCACTACGCTACACTTAGCACCTACAAATTAATGAGCTTTTGGCCTAGGCATACAAAAGATTCATATCATTAGCACCAAAAAAATCTAAGAAAAAATAGCTGAAATGAAAGAGTATATGTAAATAGTATAGTTTCATTATCAAAGAGCATGTGTGGAGGTTAACATGGGTTTCCCTTGTTAAAATCCAACTCAGAGCCTCCACGATATTAGCAAAGATTGGAAATCGGAATTCCTGATGTGTACCTCTCACTTTTGCTTATATCAGCCACTACCTTAGCTTGCCTCCAGAAGGAATCTTCTTCTTTTTGCCCAAAGGTCAAAAATGTCCATTCCAGGTGGAATTCTAAGAAGATGGTAGCATAAACAAACCATCATTCCAACCCTCCCCAACAAATACTATAACAAGGAAATGCTATACATCTTTGAAAGATTCTGAATTGGGGACCAAAGGAAAGGGTTAAGTGCCATTGAGTCAGTTCTAACTCATAATGACCTTATGTAGGGTTTCCAAGAAACAGCTGGTGGGTTTGAACTGTCAACCTTGAGGTTAGCAGTCCAGTACTTATCCTACAGCATCACACCAGGACTCCTCCTACACATCTCATAGTCAGGCTGATTCAACTAGATGATTTAACTAGGATCTAGCGCTGCAAGATAATGCACTAGACCACAAAGTCTGTTTGAACTGCAATGTCGGTGGTTCAAACCCACCCATCACTCCTCGGAAACCCTATACAGGATCTCTATGGGTTGGAATCAATTCCACAGCACTGAACAGCAACAACACTGGCTTCAGTCAGCCAGACTCCATAGGTCATATGCTTATGAATGTGTAAACAGTCAAGTTGTCAAGAAGAAAAAAAGATGAAGATTTTAAAAGGGATTACGTGCTTATTTCAACTAACTGTGAATATTTAATGTTTCTCTTACCTAGTGTTGTAAAACAGACCTAAATTCATTATAGAAATGAACATTGAGTAAATAGATTATAGAAAACTAGGGTTTGCCTGGAAAAAAACACAGGCTGTTTTTTTCAATCAAGTTAACTCCTATGTAGAAAGTATTGGAGATGTAGATTGAAAATCCAAGCCCCATTCAAAACCTTTGAAGTCAGAAAATTTACATTTCAAAAATCATGCAGACTTATCCAGGAAGAACCTATGGGGGGGGAGACTGTTTGGCTTTTTTAATTTCAAGCAAGTGATTTATCTTTGAGTACATTAAGGTAGGAAAGTCAGTGCCCATCAGAACACCATTCCAGGAGCCAGAGAGCAGATGGCCTGGTATGCTTACTGTGGTAACCATCTGGGTCCACTCAATGAGTAGAAGTGGGAGAAGGGGGCACAACAATGAAGAGATCAACTAGGTTAGGACATGTTCCATTGAAACCAGTTTACCTAGCTCACAGAAACTAAAGGTGAGAGAGAGAAAGACTGACTGGTCTGAAGTACAGAGTTATATGCACTCCTGAATAGATGGATGGTGTCCACTGATCAAGTCCACGGGGGTTAAAGATGAGTGAGAAAGAGAAGGGGCTGGTTGGTCTGAAGTGCAAGGAAATGTGCTAGTACTCACTGAACTAAATTAACTGATCAGAAACCAACTGAATGAAAAGAAAAATGTGAGCTGGTGCAAATTACTGCAATTTGATGGTTTGATCTGGACTGGACTTTACTTATGGATGCAGATGCTCAAAATTGTAATCAGAACAGAAGACAAAGTACTCATTTAATAGGAATGGGCAATTTAGAAATTGGCTGTGGAAAATGGGAGGAAATAAGGGCATAAAGTGACTGGCTTGTACACTTTCATGGGTCTGCTTACTCAAACTGAGGGGAACAAAGGAGAATTACCATAAAATAGTTTCCTCTTTTCCTAACGGGCCTGAGGAAGAGAGGGTTGGGGAAGATGCTGGTACAATTATATGATTCATTTGTGAGTGTTAAATGTTAACAAGGTTAACTGTGATTGTAAAAACTATAATTGTAAAAGTAGTTGTTTTGTTATTGTTGTTGTTAAGTGCCGTAGAGTCGGTTCCCACCCATAGCGACCCTGTATAGAGTTTCTGAGGAGCAGCTGGTAAGCTTGAACCACCAACTTTTCAGTTCAAATGGCTTTGCAGTCTGGTACATTAACCCACAGTGTCAAGAGAGGACAATGAGCCCCATCCAGACAGAACCTTCTGAGGTGGGACATTCCCAATGGAAAGGACATGCAGATCAGTCTGGAGGGGCTAGAGGAACAGAAAAATCAAAAACAAAAACAGCAGTGAGATTGGCTGCTACAGCAACAAGCAATTTGTTCGCCAGGGAGCCATCAAGGCAAGCAGTCAAGTCCCTTCAGGCAACCCCCAATCCAAGACTGAAACTCAAAAGGAACACAGAAAGCATGTAAGTTTGCTGGCAATCACCTTGGTCTAGTGGTGAGTGGAAATGGGGGCAAGGCAGCAATGAAGATACGGGATGAGTTCAACTATGTTCCATAGATTCCTGTCAACTTGGAGATGAGAGAGAGAAGAGGAAGGGCTGATTGGTCCAAAGTGTGGTGAGACCCGGAGACTCCTAAGCCCACAGACAAGTACCTAGCCATGGAGATCTAGAGCTGAGAGTGAAGCATCCAGCTGATATGAAGTGAGGGGAGATGCACAAGAATGCTCAAACTTGCAGATAGTACCCATTTGACCTAGTTTTGATGGCTTGATAATCAGAACTCAACTAGAGGAAGATAGAGAAATTTGATAAAGGAAACAAGTGTAAAATGCTACAATTTGATGAACTCGATTGACCTATACTTATGGATGTAGTAGCTCAAAATATCAACTGAGAGGGAAGGAGTCTTCATATCACGGATCAAACCTATCCTCTGTGCATACAGGGTTGATAAGGACTGGCAACTTAGACATTGGCTACCTAAAATGCGAGAGCTATAAAGATATGAAGTGGCTGGCTTACAAGTTTTCAAGAGGGAGTTTAGTTTCAGAGTGTGTAGGAGAAGGTACAATCCCCACTGAAAAGTTTTCAACTTGTCTAGATGAGTCTGGTGAAAGGAGATGGTGAGAAGATTCTTATGATTCAATAGCAAGTAATTGTTATCATGACTAATTGTGATTGACACAACTGTAAACATAGAAGTTTTGTTACAAAAATGGGGGAGTATTTAATCCAACATTCCAGGAACAAAGGACCCTAAGACCATCAAGGGAGAAGAGCATGAGCAGAATGTGGAACCCTGTCCAGAGAAGCAGCACCAGAGATGGAGGCAAAGATAGAGTAGTTGAGGACTCTAGACTCATGGAAAGAGAAAAGCTGTGTGCTGGCATCCAGGAGGCAGGCTTGCAGAATGTTCCCTTTGGTTGTTTAAATTATTACATGTTCCTGGGTGTTTTTGTATACAACAAAAAAAGAGAGAATAGAAGCAAATACTGTTGAATGGTGTTGCATGGAGAGGATTGCAATCATTGCAATGAAACAAAATACAGTAGGATAAATGTAAAACCGGTGTTCTCCCATGTAAATTATCACTCAATTCACAATGAAAGCTTATTTTATAGAAACAGAGAGGACTAATGAGTAATAATCTTCTCTCCTTCAAATTTTATCAGAGGCTAGAAAGGGTGAAGCTCAGATGACTTTTGGAGAACCTGGCCAGATGAGCAGAATTCTTCCAGAATTCCTGAATGACTAGTATCTGACTACCTCATCCTGAGGACTCTGCCCTACTGAATAATTCATTGTTAATGCCTGTTTTAGATGGGTAAAATGATTTGGAGGGGACAGTTAATCCTTCAAGTATGAAAGGGTCAATGACTAGAAGAGGCAGGGAATTGTTTAATATAGCCCTTCTAGCTATAGTCTTTGTAACTTCCATCAAATGACTAGATAAGACTATGTAACTATGAGGTGCTTGTGGCCCACAAAGAAAATTGGATAGCTTGCAAATAATTTAAATATGGTAGGACCTCGCAAGCAACAGTATACAGATCCCTAGTGTGGAGATAGGTCAGTTTTGTCATCTTACTAGTCTTAAAAGGAGCCATCCCAGAGGTGGCAAGGGGGACCTCATGACCAAGAAAGAAGAACCAGGTTGGACCTGGGGTCACTGTGCTGGGAAACTCCTCAACCCAGGAGACAGAAAGAGAAAGAAGAGGCTATTATGATTAAAGAACTGTATCCTGAGTCATTTCTGGTTCTGAATTATAACCTACTTCTTCCCTAATAAATTCCATAATCATGAAAAATAAAAAAACTAATGTTTAGATATCACAGAACCATAAACACAGAACCATAGATTTCACAGAGCCATAAACCATAGAATGTCATGGCTATTTGAGTACTTGCCTAGGGCACAAATCTGTGAGAAGCACTAAAACATCACTGGGTATGTATCAAGATGGAAAGAAAGGTACCTGCCAGAAACTGCTCTTGATTAGAAGAGATATTTTGATAAACTAATTGGACAGAGGGGTTGATGAGATTTAATAACAACAGACGATCAAAAACTAACTTTTAAGATCTAGTTAATAGTGAGATTTTATTCCACTAAATGAGGTATGCCAAATTCAGCCTACTTGTTTCCTTTTTCTGTTCTTCTCAGCCTCTCCTATGACTTAATATGGAACAAATATTTAAGGACACAGGTTTGAAAGGGTGCCTAATTAGTAGCCTGCACACATGTCTCTTTCCAGACCTATTTGTAATTCTACACTGTAGGCTTAGTCCAATACAGTTAAAAATATCTTGAGAAGGAAGACGTGTTGCAGCCGTAACACATCAATCTGCTAAACTCAGCCTAGGGCTGTGTGAGGATCTGGCTGGCTGGGCAAGAGTTCCCTTCCCACTTCCCAGCTCCCTAAAGTTTCATGTTGAGTTTGAGAGTATACCTTTTCTAGATAAACAAAATTAAAGTTTTAATATGTTCTCTCACTATAGGAAAATACCTTAACTAGAAAGAAAAAAAATGTTTGTTTACAGGGACTTAGATTACATTTGGAGTCCTGTTGTGGTGCTGTGGGTTAATGTGCTGGACTGTAAAGTCGGTTTGATCTGCAAAGTCAGCAGTTCAAGCTCACCAGTGGCTCCTCAGAAAACCTATACAGGATCCCTATGGGTCAGAAGGCACCTACCAATAATAACAACAGATTATATTTACATAATTATTTCAAATGCTAATTAACCAACCTACTTTGGTTCCAGGTTAGTCAGGCCCTCTTGGTTCCTATTAAAATTCTTCATCCTATTTAAAGTAACCACATACTCTAAAAGGTTCCTCTTACAATGAGTAAAACCAGTACACTGGTTGATGTTGGTTTTGACTCATGGTGACCCCATGGGTGTTAGGGTAGAAGAACTGAGTGCCATAGAGTTTTCAATGACTGGTTATTGATCACCAGGTCTTTCTTCTGAAAGATCACTAAGTGAATTCAAGCCTCCAACCTGTCATTTATCAGTTGAGTATATTAACCATTTGTATACCCAGAGACTCTTAAAAAGATTAAGAATCCATATAAATCATTGGAGTTGATAAGCAAATCCATGTATCCTCAAAAAAATAATAGTATCTTTTGTTGACCTTTTATTGTATATCAGCCTCTGATAGGCACTCCCATACTCACATATGCAGCAAATACCATTACACAGAGGAGGAAACTAAGGCTCCAAATGGTAAAGTAACTTTCCTATATCTCTCTACTAAATAGAAACACAAAAATGAGACCAACTCATACTAACATCAATGTCTGCATTATTTCAACTCTGCCACAAGGCAACAACCATATCCACTTACACTTTTTCTCCAGCTGATCACTATAACAATAACAATGGCTAACAGCTACTGTCTGAGACCCTATGTTGCTGTTAAGTGGCATCGAGTCAGTTCAGACTCATAGTGACTCTGCATAGGGTTTCAGAGGTACAGTTGGTGGGATTGAACCACTGAATGCGTGGTTAGCAGTTCTGTGTTTTTCCTCTGACCTCTCTGGAGTCCAGTGTGGCACTGTAGGATAAGCACTAGACTGTGACCTTGCAGGTTAGCAGTTCAAACACAGCAACCACTCCTTGGAAACCCTATACAGGGTCACTATGAATCATAAACAACTGTATAGCACTTAACAACAGCAACATATTACCTTCCTACTCACTAACAGTCAGAGGCTCAGAGTTGACTGAGAAAACACTGGTGCTTTTATAAGGAATGAATAAGCCAAGAGAGGTTGAGGTCTGGTGTGTAATGCTGCAGGATAAGAACTAGACTACTAAGAGCAAGATCGGCAGTTTAAATTCATCAGCTGCTCTCAGAAACCCTATACAGGGTTGCTATGAGTCAAAACCAGCTTGATGGCACACAATAACAACAAAGATGAAGAGGACTAAGAGAAGAAATATTTGGGCATATTGAGTTTTATATACCATGCAAACATTCAGGTATTAGAGTGATGCAGAATTTCCAGCTGTAATTCAAGAGAGAGGTGGGAGTTAGAGAAACATATTTGAGTAATTTTGGCAGAGGTGATGGTTGATATTTTGGAATCACAAGAGATTTCCAAGGGACAGAGCACAGAAAAAACAACTGATATGTGGATTGACTCTCAAGGAATACTTGTATTCATGGAGAAAATAACAAATGGAGGGTGTCTAATGATATAATGGAGTCTTGGTGTGGCATTGTGGATTAATGCGCTGGACTGTAAAGTTGGTTTGATCCACAAAGTAGGTGGCTCAAGTTCACTAGACCCCTCCTTGAAAACCCTATACAGGGTCACTACGGGTCAGAACTAACTCGACGGCACTTAACAACAATGATGTAATATAAATAATAGTATATATTATGTTTAACAAAAGATACTATGATTCTTTTAAGGATGTATAGGTTTACCTAACAACTCTAGTGACTTATTTAGGTTCTTAGGCATTATAAAAGTACCTGGACATACAAATGGTTAACATACTTGACTGCTAACTGAAAGGTTGGAGGATTGAATACACCCAGAGACACATCAGAAGAAAGACCTGGGGATTGACTTCTGAAAAAACAAATCATTGAAATCTTGTTACTTTTTTTTTATTGGACAGGTTAAAGTTAGAATTGGTCCCTTTGCTGATTCATATTCTTCCCGCTAATAGGAAGCATGGGATGGTACAAAGAAGAACTAGGTTTGAATCCTTGCTTCACCATTTAGCAGATGTATGAACTTGTTCAAATTGCATAACTTCTCTAAGCTTCTGTTATCCCAGGGTTGTTATGGGAATTATGTAAAAGAATGTACAAGAAAAGGCAAGAATACTGCCTTACATGTAGAAGACACCAAAGAAATATTACTTAAAGATAATTTCATAGTCTAGGTTGAAGACATATAGTCTAAGTATAAGGTATATAAGGACTGGCCAGCACACAACTAAAGATACAGCACTCAAACCCATGAAGGAAATCTTCAGATACCCTAAACATGTCTCCTATGTCGTTAAATGGGGAAAGAAGCACATACCAAGGCTTAAGAATCAGGCTTTAACAATTTTTTTATTGCTTTATATGAGGGCTTAAAAACCTCAGAGCTCTCTCTTCTCAAATACTGAGTGACACTGTTAATTGATGACTATTTCTATTCAAATTCAAACTTCAAACACACAGCTATTAGTTCATTTATCTTCTGCATGTCACACATGGTTTAATTAGTCAAACATACAGAAGAAGAAATATGAATCTGTAAATGAATCCTTTCTTAAAAGCTTTTGAGACGATTTCATTCATAAAGTGATCAAATAAAGCCATACATCCCAGTCTTAATAGCTTTAAAACATTTAAGGAAGGTTCACACTGTGACCAGAATAAGTATCTCCCATTTTAAGAAAAAATTTTATGCTTAGTCATTTTGGGGGCCATAGGTATGAGACTCCCTTCTCCAAAAACACATAAACATATTCACATGGAAACTGCCTCTTTGCTACACAAATAGTACAAAAATACACAGTTTGTTATTGTTGTTGTTAGGTGTCATCGTGTGGATTCAGACTCATAGTGACCTTTTGCACAACAGAATTCAACACTGTAAGTCCTGCATCATCCTCACAATTGTTGTTACCTTTGAGCCCATTGCTGTTGCCACTGTGCCAATCCATACCATTGAGGGTATTCTTTTATGCTGAGACTCCACTCTACCAAGCATAATGTACTTCTCAAGGGACCAGACCTATGTGATAATGAGAGACAAAGTCTTGCTATCCCTGCTTCTAAGGAACATTCTGGCTGTACTTCTTCTAACACAGATTTGTTTGTTTTTCTGGCATTCCATGGTACTTTCAATATTCTTCTCCAACATCATAACTTAAATACATCAATTCTTCTAGTCTTCATTATTCATTGTCCAACTTTCACTTGCATATGAGGCTATTGAAAATACCATCGCTTGTGTCAGGGGCACCCTGATTCCCAAACTGGAATCTTTGCTTTTAAACACTTCAAAGGGGTCTTGTGCAACAGATTTGCTTAATGTAAGATGTCCTTTGATTTCTTGACTGCTGCTATCATTAATGTTGATTATGAATCCAAGGAAAAGGAAATCTTTGAAAATTTTAATCTTTTCTCTGTGTACATGGATGTTGCTTATTGGTCCAGCTGGGAGGATTTGTGTTTCCTTTACATTGTGATGAGGAGTCCTGGTGTGGCACTGTGGGTTAATGTGCTGGACTGCAAAGTTGGTTTGAACTACAAGGTTGGCAGTTCAAGCTCACCAGCTTCTCTTAGGAAATCCTATATAGGGTTGCTAAGGGTTGGAACCAACTCGACAGCACTTAACAACAACAACAACACTGAGGTGCAATCCATACTGAAGGCTGTGGTCTTAGATTTTTGTAAGTATATTAAGTCCACTTCATTTTCAACAAGCAATGTTGTATTATATGTATATCACAGATTATTAACGTGTCTTCCTCCAATCCTAATGCTAGGCTCTTCTTCATATAATGTAATTTCTTGGATTATTTGCTCAAAATATAAATTGAATAAGTATGGGAAAAGAATAAAACCCTGGCACACAGCTTTCCTAAATTTAAACCATTCAGTGTACCTCTTGTTCTATTCAAATGACTGCCTCTTAGTCTATGTACAGGTTCCTCATAATATACAATCAAGTATTCTGGCATATCCATTCTTTGCAATATTTTCCTAACTTGTCATTATCCACACAGTCAAAAAGTCTTTGCATAGTCAATAAAGCACAAGTAAACAGTTTTCTGATATTCTCTGGTTTCAGCCAAGATCCATCTGACATCAGCAATGATATCCCTCGTTCCATGTCCTCTTGTGAACCCTGCTTAAGTTTCTGGCAGTTTCTGGTTGATATACTTTTGCAGTCATTTTTAAAAATTTTCTTCAGCAAAAATTATACTTGGATGTAACATTAATTATATTGTTCAATGATGTCATTATTCTGTTAGGCCACCCTTCTTTGGAATGGGCACAAATATGGATCTCTTCCCATCGATTGGCCAGATATTTGTCTTCCAAATCTCTTGGCAAAACTGAGTGAAGTCCTCCAGTGTTATATCAGTTTGTTGAAAGATTTCACTTGGTATTCTGTCACTTCCTGAAGTTTTGTTTTCACCAATACCTTCAGTGTAGCTTGAACTTCTCCCTTCAGTACCATCAATTCTTTATCATATGCTATCTCCTGAAATTGTTAAATATCGACCATTTCTTTTTGGTATAGTGACTTCTGAATATACCTTCCACTGGGGACTAGAGTGCAAAGTGAAGTGGCCAGCTAATATTAAGTGGGGGAGAAGGGCAAAAATGCCCAAACTTGTAGATAGTACCCATTTGACCTAGCTTGGATGGTTTGATGATCAGAACTCAACTAGAAGATAAAGAAGTTTGACATAGGAAGCAAGTGTAATTTGCTACAATTTGATGAACTTGACCTCTCTTATGAATGTAGTTGTTCAAAATACCAACTGAGAGAGAAGTCTTCACATCAAGCTTGAATCAAGTCTATCCCCTCAGTACACAGGGTTGATAGGGATGGGCAACTTAGACATGGGCTATCTAACTTGGGGCAGGGGGCTATAAAGTGGCTGGCTTGCAAGTTTTCAAGACGGAATTTAGTTTCAGAGTGAGACAGGGAGGGTAGAATCCCCACTGAATAGTTTTCAACTTGTCTAAATAGGTCTAGAAAATGGGAATATGGGAATAGGATTCTCTTGATTCAATAGTGAGTAATTTTTATCATGACTAATAGAGATTGTCACAACTGTAAAGGTAGAAGATATGTAACAAAAAGGAGGTAGTAGTTAATCTTTCATTCCAGGAACAGAAGACCATCAAGAGCGAAGCGCATAAGCAGAACGTGGGATCCTAACCAGAGAAGCAGCAACACCAGAGATATAGGGAGAGATAGGTTATGGCATGGAGAGACAGTAGCTGAGGACTCTAGACCCACGGAAAGGCAGTGGCCAGCATGCAGGAGGCTAGCTTGAAAAATATGTCTTTTGGTCATTTAAATGAATATATATTTTCTGTGTGTTTTGTGTACATTAAGAAAAGGAGGGAATAGAGGCAAATACTGTTAACTGGTGGTGTATGGAGGGGATTGCAATCATTAGTCATTGGAGAGATGCAAATCAAAACAACAATGAGGCATCATCTCACACCAGCAATAACAGCAGAAGTTCAAAAAAGCAGAGGACAATAAATGCTGGCAAGGATGTGGAGAGACTGTGACCCTCCTACATTGTTAGTGGGGATGTAAAATGGTTCAAAAACTCTGGAAAATGGCATGGCACTTCCTCAGAAAGTTGGAAATGGAAATACCTTATGATCCAGCATTTCCTCTACTTGGTATATATCCACAAGAAATACAAGCCAGATTGAGTAGATATATGCACAATGGTGTTTACCACAGCACTATCCACAATAGTAAAAAGATGGAGACAACCTAAGTGACCATCAATAGGAAAATGGATTAACAAACTTTGGTACATACACACCATGGAACACCATGCTACTTTGAAGAACATTGATGAAGCTGCAAAACACTTCATAACATGGATGAACCTTGAGGACATTACACTGAGTAAAATTGTCAGTCATAAATGGACAAATATTGCATAAGACCATTGCTATAAAAGCTTAAGAAAAGATTTCCACACTAAAAGAAAAAAAAAAATCTTTGATGGTTACCAAGGGAATGAAGGAGGGACAGTAAGGCACAGTTTAGGGGAGTCTCATCATAACTCAGGTGATAGAGAGGGCAATATATAAGGAAGGGGAGGGCAACACACAAGAGGAATAGGGATGTAAGAACAAGGAAGACAGGGACCACACAGGTAGATTTGCATGGGCAAACAGAGGTAAATAGTGATGTATATTCAACCTTGGAACAACAGGGCTCTGTGATACAGGGATCGAAGCACAGTCTGAATGGGTTTAAAAGGGGAAATAATGTTAAGGTGCTTGACTGTCTTGTGGATATTGGTTTTCCTTGCCTACTATTGTAATACAGACATTTAAGTGGGATAGGAAAAAATATTGGGAAATATGATTACAGAAAGCTAGTAAGCCCATCTTCAGCCTATAACTGACTGGAATACCTAAAAAAGGTTCAAGAATTTGCCCAGTGAAATAGGTTACTTGAGGAGCCTTTATCGGGTATAGGGTCTTATTAGGTCAAACCCTGAGCCCCACCCAGAACCAACTGATATGGGACATTCTCACTTAAAGGGACATGTAGACCAACCCAGAGTGGTTAGAGGAACAGAGGATAGTTCTTGAAAGAAAGACCAGCAGGAAAGAAAAAAAAGACTGTTTCGTTATTACAAGAACAAGTAAGCTGTTCACCTGCAAGCCATCAAGGCAAGAAAAGTCAGCCCTTCAGGACAAGCCCCTTTCCAAGATTGAAACTCAAAGGGAACACACAAGCAGGCTTGTAGGTTCACTGGTGACCACCTTGGTCTACTTGTGAAAGGAAGTGGGGGAAAGGCAGTAATGAAGACATGGATGGAGTTTGTCAACCATGTTCCATAGACTCCAGTCAACCTTGAAATGATAGAGAGAAGAGGAAGAGCTGGTTGGTCCAAAGTTAGGGGAGTCTTTGGAATTCATGAGCCCATGGACACTGACGGAGCCACTGGGGGCTAGAGTTGACAGTGAAGTGGCCAGCTAATATGAAGTGGGGGGAGAAGCTCAAGAACATCTGAACTTGCAGATAGTATCCATTTGACCTAGCTTTGATGGCTTGATGATCAAAACTCAACTACAGGAAGATAAAGAAGTTCAATATAGGAAGCAAGTATAAATTGCTACCATTTGATAAACTTGACCTTTGCTTATGGATGTAGTTGCTCAAACCACTAATCAAGAAGAAAGGAGTCTTCACATCAGGGATCAAGCCTATCTCCTCAGTACACAGGGTTGATAGAGACAATGGCTACCTAAAATGAGAGAGGACTGGGCTATAAAGGCTCAAAGTGACTGCCTTACAAATTTTCAAGAGTGAGTTTAGTTTCAGAGCAAGTGGGAGAGGGGAGAATCCCCACTGAATAGTTTTCATCTTGTCTAGATGGGTCTGGTTTAAGGGGATGGGGAAGGATAGTAATAGTATTCTCTTGATTCAATAGTGAATAATTTTTATCACAACTAATTGGGATTGTCACAACTGTAAAGGTAGAAGATGTGTAACTAAAAGGGGGTAGTACTTAATTTGGAAGACAGCTACCTGGCCAACTAATTGGAAGAGATCCATATCTGTGCCCATTCCAAAGAGAGGTGACCCAAAGAAATGCAGAAATCGAAGAACAATATCATTAATATCACATGTAAGTAACATTTTGCTGAAGATAATTCAAAAATTGCTGCAACAGTATATCAACAGGTAACTGCCAGAAATTTAAGCCGGAATTTCTGAAGAGAACATGGAACTAGGGATATCATTGTTCACATCAGCTGGATCTTGGCTAAAAGTACAAAATATCAGAAAGATTTTGCTTGTACTTTATTGACACTTTTGAATGTGTGGATAGCAACAAACTATGGATAACATTGTGAAGAATGGGTATTCCTGAACATGATTGTGTTCATGAGAAACCTGTATGTAATCTATGAGGCAGTCATTCAAACAGAACAAGGGAATACTGAACGGTTTAAAATCGGGAAAGATGTGCACCAGGGTTGTATTTTTTCACTATATTCATTCAATCTGTATCTTGAATGAATAATCCATGAAAATAGTTTATATGAAGGAGAGTGTGGAATCAGGATTGAAGGAAGACTCATTAACAACCTTCAATGTGCTGATAATACAACCTTGCTGGCTGAAAATTAAGAGGACTTAAAGTACTTACTGAGGAATAACTAAGACCACAGCCTTCAGTATGGATTGCACCTTTTTGTAAAGAAAACAAACATTCTCACAATTAGACCAAAATAACATCGTGATTAATGGAGAAAAGATTTTAGTTGTCAGAGACTTCATTTTGTTTGTATCTGCAATCAATACTCAGGGAAGCAGCAGAGAAGTAATTAAATGATGTATTGTATTGGGCAAATCTGCTGCACAGGACCTCTTTAAAGTGTTCAAGAGCAAAGATGTCAGTTAGAGGACTAGGGTTTGCCTGACCCAAGCCATCATATTTTCAGTAGCTTTATATGCATGTGAAAGTTGAACAATGAATAGGGAAGGTCACAGAAGAACTGATGCATTTAAATCATGGTGTTAGAGAAGAATATTGAAAGTATTAAGGTGAACAAATCTGTTTGTTATCCGAAGTACAATCAGAATGCTCCTTAAAAGCAAGGCTGATGAGACTCCAGAAGGGACCAGTCCCTGGGGACATTATGAAGGGTCAGCACAAAAGAGGAAGACCCCTAATGAGATGGATTGGAACACTGGCAGCAGTAATGAGGTCAAACGTAGCAATAATTGTGAAGATGGCACAGGATCAGGCAGTGTTTCCTTCTGTTGTTGATAGGGTCTCCATAAGTCAGAACCAACTCAATAGCACCTAACAACAACAAAAATTCACCATGTTTTCATCTTTAGGCACTACATCTAAAAACGTTCCACTGCTATTCATAAGGTTTTCATTGGCTAGATCTTTAGAAGTAATCAGCCTGTCCTTAGTCTTAGTCTAGAAGCTTTGCTGAAACCTGTCCACCACGGGTGACCCTGGTGGTATTTAAAATACTAGCGGCATAGCTTCCAGCAACATGCAAGTCACCAGAGCACACAAACTGGCAGACGAATGATGAAAAAAATATGCTTACTTTCACATATTTTAACAGACTATATTTATGGTTAATAATTTGTTTATAGGGCCTCCATGGATAGAGTCATGGCTCCTTAGAACAAAGAAGATGAACTTGCTAGAAATGTTTTTTAAAAGATTATTTTATAAGAAGTCATATTCTAGTTCCTATAATATAATCTTCTAGTTTATATTAATTTTATAAACTTACCCATTTTTAAAATGTCCTTCTCTAGTCATCTATCCCAAATACAAGTGAAGAATGTAAGATAAGAAATTTTAGAGACAGGACTGACTGACCAAGTAAATCCCAGCCCCTATGACCCTGAAACCAAAAGAACTAAATGGTGTCCAGCTATCACTGCTAACTGCTCTAAAAGGAATCACAGGAGGTAAGGGGTAAATGTGGAGCAAAATTCAAAATAATAATGGAAAAACAACGGGTCTTAAGGGCTATGTGTGATACCACAAAAAGAACAACTTATGGGTGTTTAGAATTCCATAACAGGAAGAGACAAGCACAGAGAAAATTGTCAAAGAGTTGTTGGAAAAAAACTTCCCTTACATCATGAAAGATGAGAAGATAAGAAAACAAGAAGCTGAACAAACCACACAAACAGAATAAATCCTACAAGAACATCACCAAAACATATCATAATCAAACTTTCCAAAATCAAAGACAAGGAAAGAATACTGAGAGCAACTCAGGAAAAACAAAAAGTTACCTTCAAAGGAGAACCAATAAGACTAAGCTCTGGTGAAAAAAAAAAAAAAGACTAAGCTCTGATTTCTCAGCAGAAACCATGCGGGTTGAAAGGCAATGGGGTGACATATGCAAAACTCCCAAAGAATAAGATTGCCAACCAAGATTTATATATGCAGCAAAATTGATCATCACATGTTGTTGTTGTTGTTAGGTGCCATTGAGTTGGTACCAACTCACAGTAACTCTATGTACTACAGAATGAAACACTGCCCAGTCCTGGGACAATGTCACAATCATTGCTTCACTTGAGCCCACTGATGCTACCACTGTGTCTATACATCTTGTTGGGGGGGTCTTCCTCTTTTTCCCTGACCCTCCACCTTACAGAACATGATATCCTTCTCCAGTGACTGGTTCTTCCTAACAATATGTCTGAAGTATGACAGATGAAGTCTGACCATCCTGGCTTCCAAGGAGCACTCTGGCTGTACTTCATCCAACACAGATCTGTTTGTTCTTTTGGCAGTCTATGGTACTTTCAATATTCTCCTCCAACACCATAACTCAAATGCATCAACTCTTCTATGGTGTTCCTTATCCACTGTCCAACTTTAACATGCATATAAGGTTATTGAAAATACCATGGCTTCAGTCAGGTGCACCTTAGTCCTCAAGCTGACATTTTTGCTCTTCAATACCTTAAAAAGTTCTCATGCATCAGATTTGCCTAGTGCAATACATTGTTTGATTTCTTCATGGCTGCCTCCATGATGGTTGATCCAATTAAAATATCTTTGACAACTTCAATCTTTTCTCCATTGATAAGAGTGTTGTTTATTGGCCAAGTGTTGAAGTTGATGCAATCCATACGGAAGGCTGTGTTCTTTGATCTTCATCATCAAATCATCAAATACAACAGGAAAATTAGGTCATTTCTTGATTAACAGAAATTAAAGAAATTTTTAATGACCAGACGAAAGTTACAAAAAAAAGTTAAAGGGTGTACACTGAACTGAGAACCAACAACAGCAGAAAAAACCCTGAAATTATCATACACGACAACGCCACCCAGATCTCACTCAGATAAAGAAGTATTTAAAAGAAAACAAACCTACAAGACTGAAAATAGGGAACCAGAGATATCAATGCATAATGAAGTCAACTACAAAGCAAAAAAAGGGAAGAAATAGAGTAAATAAAGAACTTCCAAATAGCAAGATAGTCAAGTATATTTCAAGATAAAACAGAGTGTTTAAAACAGGAAAAAATTATTAAATTACACGGCAACTTCAAAGAAAAATAATACATTTGCACATGAAAATTTAAAAAGAGGAAAATCAGAAAGATTTAGTAAACATTAATACAACAGAAATGAAAATGACAAGAAAACCCACAAACTGAACTCAACATAGAAAATTATATGGTACAAAGGATCCAGTAGTACAATTAAAAAAAAAAAAAAAAAAAAACAGAAAAATAGCATTAATTCATACCTACTGATAATTACAATGAATGTAAATGTATTAAATATACCAGTCAAGAGACATAAAAGCAGAATGGATAAGAAAATAGAATCCTTCGATATGCTGTCTATAAGAGTCATATCAAAAAGATGGAGACAGCCTAAATGCCATCAACAGGAGAATGGTTAAACTAATTTTGGTACATACACACAATGGAATACTACAAAACAATGAAGAATAATGATGAATCTGTGAAAGACCTCACAGCATTAACCTGAGTGAAACTAGTCAATCGCAAAAGGACAAACATTGTATGAAACCAATGCTGTAAAAAGTTTTTTGTTTTGTTTTGTTAAAATTTTTTTTTTTTCTTATTGATAAAAGAAACAATCTATGATGGTGGGAAGGCAAGGGAAAATTATTCATGGGCTACAAGGTAAACACATGTTAACCTGGGTGATAGGCCTGCAATATTCCACAAGAGGGAGGTTAACAGAAGAAGTATGAATTTAGGGAGAAACACATGGAGGAATGCAATAATTATAGTGAATAGAGGTAAATGCTCTGTTGATTCATGGAAGGGATTACAATCATGTAATGAAGTAAACTATGTGATGTGTTGAACGCAAAATTGATGATCTGCTCTGTAAACTTTTGCTAAATTCACAATAAAAAGTTTAAAAAAACAAAAAAAAAAACAGGCTTACTGATCCAATAGAGACTGTTAGAACCTCTCAGACAATAGCCTTTAGACACCCTTTAGGCCTGGAACTGAACTCATTCCCATTGCTCAAATTTCAAACAAACCATAGACAGGTCTGTGGCAGGGTAGGATAAGCACCAGATTTCTAACCTTAAAATCAGTGGTTCAAACCTATCTGCCACTCCTTGGAAACCCTATGCAGGGTTGCTATGGATCAGAACCAACTCCATAGCACTTAACAACATAAGAAAGGAGTTCTAGTGTGGCACTGTAGGCTAAGTACTAGATTGTTTAACCAAAAAGTCAGCAGTTCAGATCCACCAGCGACTCCTTGGAAACCCTACACAGGGTCACTATGTGTTGAAATCAACTGGATGTCACTTAACAACCACATAAGGTGAACAATAACACCAGGGAGGTGCAAATTTCTTAGAACCATCAACAATATGATCAAAAGAGCAGCATTTGCCCAGGGATAAAACTCGGAAGGAAGGAAGAGATAGGGAAAAAGACAAATGAAAACCACAAATACAGAGAGGAAAAGAAAAATATATATGTTATATTCTGGGGACTGCAATCATTGTCACAAAACAAAATGTGTATGAATTGTTGAATGGAAAACCAATTTGCTCTGCAATCTTTCACCCAAATCACAATGAAAAAGGTTTAATGAAAATTTAGAAACAGATAAACTAAACTTCTGGCACCCACCATTTTAAAATATATATTTATAGTATGTCTTCTTATATTTTATAATACATATTTTTATTAAGAACACATCTTTATAATGGCTTCTATTTATACTGAGCAAATAATCCCAGAACATGGGTTATATGAAGAGCAACACGGCATAGGGATTAGATGAAGACTCATTAACTGCTAGGGACAGCATACGCAGACCCTGGGTTGATCAGTGGCAGCCCCATTAAACCACCTCTGAATATAATCAGTTTAACCCAGATGCTCT
>NW_006408729.1:1750807-1752365 GCF_000296735.1 Chrysochloris asiatica | reverse complement strand
CCCACACTTCCTTGTCAAGGCGGGACCCCAACATAGGACCTCGACAATTAACAATGTGAAGGATGACACAATCTTGCTTGTCAAAATTGAAAAGGACTTAAAATACTTACTGATGAAGGTCAAAGACTATAGTCTAAAGACTTGGCTTGCACCTCAATATAAAGAAAACAAAAATCCTCACAACTAGAACAATAAATAACATCATGATAAACAGAGAAAAGACTGAAGCTGTCAAATACTTCATTTTGCTTAGACCCAGGAAGATAGACCCTTTTCTAAGAGGTATAAAGTCAATAAATCAAAGGATGTATTGCATTAGACAAATTTGCTGAAAAGACCTCTTTAAAGTTTTAAAGAGAAAAGATAGCAGTTTGAGGATTAAGATGCGTCTGACCCAAGCCACAGTATTTTCAATCACCTTATATGCATGTAAAAGGTTGACAGTGAAAAAGGAATCTATCAATGAAAAGTCAATGCATTAGAATTATGGTGCTGAAGAAGAACATTGAAAGTACCCTGGACTGCCAGAAGTGTTGGAAGAAGTACAAACATAACGCTCCTTAGAAGTGAGGATGTTGAGGTTTTGTGTCTTTCTTTGCATATTTTGTCAGGAGGGATCAATCCTTGAAGAAGAAGGACATCATGCTCAATGAAGTGAATGGTGGACGAAAAAGAGGAAGACCCCAATAAGATAGAATGACACAGTGGCAACAACAATGGGCTTAAACATAACAACAATTGTGAGGATGGAAGAGGCCTAAGCAGTGTTTCTTTCTGTTGGGCGTAGGGTCACTATGAGTCAGAACCCACTTGACTGCACATAACACAACACATACACATTCAGTTACTAAAATTATGCTGGATCTATGTTTATAAACACAAAAAGACATTCACCATATACCTTAAAAGAAAAGGTATCATACAAACCATCTTAGGGAATTATTTCATTTTTATATTATTGCATTTCTTTGTATATACTAGGAAAAATTTGCTTCCTAGGATTATGTGTAGGGCTTTTTTCTTCTTTATATTTTTCTGCATCCATTTTTTCTACCATTAGTAATTAACTTTTATAATTCAGTTTTAAGTGCTTAAAAGAAGGAGTAAGAAAGATAATTAAAATATGAGAACATAGTGTATGATTCAACATTAAGGTATTGATTATAAATTATGATAAATATATAAAATGGATTTTAAAAAAGAATCATTAAACATGGTTTATATTTATATGTTTACTACTAGAATTCTGTAAAATCAATGATTTGTTCCTTTCAAATACCTTCTTTAGAGACCATAAGAGATGACTATACACATGGACCTTGCCAGATGGAATGCATATAAATCAAATTGACTACATCTGTGGAAAGACACAATGGAAAAGCTCCATATCATCAGTCAAAACAAGGCCAGTGACAGATTTTGGAGCACACCATAAATTGTTCATATGCAAATCCAAACTGAAGTTGAAGAAAATGAAAACAAGTCCACAAGAGCCAAAATATGACCTTGAATATATCCCACCTGAATTTAGCGATCATCTGAAGAACAGATTTGATAC
>NW_006408729.1:1741280-1741836 GCF_000296735.1 Chrysochloris asiatica | reverse complement strand
AGGTGCATTGAAGGATTTGGCAAAGAGCAAGGCTCCAGGAATTGATGGAATAAAAATCAAAGTCTTTAAGGAAACTGAGGCAGCACAGGAGGCACTAACTCATCTTTGCCAAGAAATTCGGAAGACAACTATCTGACTGACTGACTGGAAGAGATCTGTATTTGTGCCCATTCCAAAGAGAGGTGACCCAATGGTATGCGGAAATCATCGGACAATATCTTTGATATGCCATGCGATGGCATAGCTTTACTCAAGGTAGTACGGAAACAGCTGCAAGCATACGTTGACAGAGAACTTCCAGAGGTTAAAGTCAGATTCAGAGGAGGCTGTGGAACGTGGGATATATCATTGCTGATGTCCGATGGATCTTTGCTGAAAGCAGAGAATATCAGAAAGATGTTTACCTGTACTTTATTGACTATTCAAAGGCTTTCGATTGTGTGGATCATGACAAGTTATGAACAACATTGTGAAGTATGAGTATTCCAGAAAACTTAATTGTGCTCATAAGGAATCTGTACATGGACCAAGAGACAATTTTTCGAACAGAACATGG
>NW_006408729.1:1733304-1740975 GCF_000296735.1 Chrysochloris asiatica | reverse complement strand
AACAACATTCTTATCAACGGAGAAAAGATTGAAGTTGTCAAGGACTTCATTCTTCTTGGATCAACTATCAACACTCATGGAAGCAGCAGTCAAGAAATCAGACAACATATTGCATTGGGCAAATCTGCTGCACAAGACATTTTTAAAGCTTTAAAGAGCAAAGACGTCAGCTTGAGGACTAAGGTGCGCCTGACCCAAGCCATGATATTTTCAATAAGCTCATGTGCATGTGAAAGTTGGACAGTGAATAAGGAAGACCATAGAAGAATTGATGCTTTTGAGTTACAGTGTTGAAGGAGAATATTGAAAGTGCCATGGGCTGCCAAAAGAACAAACAGATCTGTGTTGGAAGAAATGCAGCCAGATTGCTCTTTGGAGGCCAGGATAATGAAACTTTGTCTCTCATACTTCGGACATATTGTCATGAGGGACCATTCGCTGGAGAAGGATATCATGTTTGGTAAGGTGGAGGGTCAGAGAAAAAGAGGAAGACCGCCAGCGAGATTGTCAAAGTGGCAGCATCAATGGGCTCAAGCGTGGCAACAATAGTGAGGTTGGCCCAGGATCAGGTAGTGTTTTGTTCTGCTGTGCATAAGGTTGTTAAGAGTTGGTACTGGCTCGATGGCACCTAAAAACATGTAAAATGATCACAAACATTTTGGTCACAAAATACTGGTATCTATAGAAAAGTTAAGTTGTATATTTTAAGACTTATACACGTATAGATAAGAGTCATGAAGTGGTAGGATAAGCACTGAACTTCTAACAGCAAGACTGGCATTTCAATCCCACCAGCTGCTCTTTGGAAACCTTACACATGTTCGCTATGAGTCAAGACCAAATAAAGGCACTTAACAAGGACAACATGCACACAAAAAATTGGAACAAATATCCTATATTTTGAAATTTTGGTGGTTATTTTTGGAAGCCAGATTCCCAATGCTTTTTCTTTCTTATCTATGTTTTCTAACTTTAACACACTGAGAAGTGTTCAGAACATATACAAGTGAGGACTTGCACAGAAAAATCTAAGAGCAAGAGTTCCCTTATCAGCAATTAGCATACTGTTGTTATTGTTAAGTACCATCGCTTCAGTTCCAACTTATAGCGACCCTGTATAGGGTTTCTGAGGAGTGGCTGGTGAGTTTAAATCACCAATCTTGCAAAGTGACCTTGCAGTCCAGTACTTATCCTACAGCACCACATCAGGACTCCTCTTACCATATTGTTGTTGTTGTTGTTAAGTGCTGTTGAGTTAGTTTCTACTCATAGCAACCCTGAATAGGGTTTCCAAGGAGCAGCTAGTGGGTTTGAATTGTCGACCTTGTGGTTTGCAGTCCAGTGCTGATCCTACAGCACCACACCAGGAGTTCTCTTATCATATTAAATGGTAATTAATTAGGTTTTCTGTCTCACATGAATGTGGCCTCCCACAGAATACTAATTTTGGGCACTATAGAATAAAGCACTGGAGAAAAGTAGGTTTGAATTGCAACTGATAGTTCAAACCCACCAGCCACTTCTTGGAAACCCTAAACAGGGTTGCTATGAATCAGAAATGACCTGACAGTACTTAACAACAACAAAGATGATAGTGGTCTGTGAAGGCCAGGGTAGCACAAATGGTTAAGTACGCCACTATTAGATGAAAGATTCATACCCATTGGTGCCTTGGAAGGCAGGCTGGGCTACCTGCTTCTGAAAGGTTGTTGTTGGTTGTTAAGTGCCGTTGAGCTAGTTCTGACTCATAGAGACTTTGTATAGGGTTTCTAAGGAGTGGCTGGTGACCTTATGGTTCAAACCGACCTCACGGTCTAGTGCATTATCCCACAGTGCCACGCCAGGACTCTGAAGGGTAATAACCTTGAAAAGCAGTTCTACTCTACACACATGGGTTCACCATGAGTTAGAATCAGCTAGACTGTAAGTAACACCATCTTCCTCAGAGAGATGATGGTTGTGTGCCATGGAGATAGTTCCAACTTTCCAGCTCATAGCAACCTGTATAGGGTTTCTGAAGCTGTAAATCTTACAGCAGCAGAAAGCCTTTCAGTTAGGAGTACAGCTCATAATCCAATATGCTCCTTGGGCTCCTTCTTCCTATTAGTGGTGGTAGTGGTTTACAGTAGAGTCAGTTCCCCCTCACAGTGACCCTGCATAGGGTTTCTGAGGCTGTAAATCTGTACAAGAGCATAAAGCTCATCTTTCTCTGGTGGAAAAACTGGTAGTTTCGAACTCCTGACCTTGAGGTTAGCAGCCTGACTCGTAACCACTATGCTACCAGAGTTCCTTTCTTCCTAATTTGTTGTTCTTGTTGTTGTTGTTCAGTGCCAGCGAGTCTGTTCCGACCCACAGTGTCCCTGTATCGAGTTTCAGAGGAGCAACTGGGGAGCTTGAACCACTGACCTTGTAGTTCAAACCAACTTTGCAGCCCAGCACATTAACCCACAGCACCACACCATGGCTTCTTCTTCCTAATAGTAGGCAGAATAAATTATAGCCATTAGCAGGAAGCTTAAAAGGCTTTTTACGGCTCCTAAAATTTTAATTCTGGAGTCCTGGTGTGGCGCTGTTTAAGGGTCAGTGTTTAAATCAACTAGCCCCTCAGTGCCCCTCATCAGAAACCCTATACAGAGGCCCTAGGAGTAGGAACTATCTCAATGACAACAAGTTCCTTACTGGCAACAACTTTCCCACTGGCTCACAGGGCTACAGTCAGACTGTTGTTGTTGTTATGTGCTGTTGAATAGGTTCCGACCCACAGTGACCCTGTATAAAGTTTCCAAGGAGCAGCTAATGAGCTTGAACTGCCAACCTTGTGGTTCAAACCAACTTTGCAGTAGTGCATTAACCCACAGCACTACACCAGGGCTCTTCCAGTCAGGTGGTTACGTGCCATGGAGTCAGTTCCGACTCATAGTGACCCTGTACTAGGTTTCCGAGGCTATCAATCTTTACAGGAGCAGAAACTCTCATCTTTCTCCGGTGGAACAGCTGGTAGTTTCAAACTGCTGACCTTGAGGTTCGCAGTTCAATTTGTAACCACTACCTACCAGAGCTCCTGCCAGTCAGACTGGCCTCCCTATAAATCCTAGAATTTGTTAAGCATTTCCCGACCTCAATCCCTGTCCTCACACCACACCCCTCTTTGTTTCCTCACAGTAGAGAATGCTTCTCTGCTTAAAAGTCACCATATCAAAAAGAGCTCTGCTTAGACTTGCAGGAGACAGCATGGTGTGCTTAACTGCCCACAGAGTGAGAAAACAATGCTTGAGGGCTGGCTAGCTGGCCTCCTTAGTACCTCTGGGCACTTATCACCTGAGCTAAAAGAGCTTTGTAACTTTTGCCCAAACAGAGCTAAGACAAGAGCCAGAGAGAGGCATGCCTGCTGGGCATGATTGAGAAGTGGAGAAGAAATTGTCCTGATTGAAGAACTGTATCCTGAGTAGTTTCTGATTCTGAACTGTAAACTGCCACTTAATTTGAAAACTAAGGTGTGCTGGACCCAAACCAGGGTATTTGCAACTGCCTTATATGCTTATGAAAGTTGGACAATGAATAAGGAAGACTGTAGAAGAGTTAATACATTTGAGTTATGGTGTTGGAGAACAAAAAAAGTACCATGGACTGCCAGAAGAACAAAAAAATCTGTTTTGGAAAAAGTACAACTGGAATATTCCTTAGAGGCCAGGATGGCGAGACTTCATCTCTCAGACTTCAGACATACTATCAGGGAGGACCAGTCTCTGGAGAAGGACATCATGATCAGTAAAATGGATGGATAAGCAAAAAAGAAAACCCCCAATGTGATGGATTGGCACAGTGGCAGCAGCAATAGACTCAAGTGTAAAACCAAGCTGCATTTCATTCTGTTTGGAAATGACTCAAGGACACCTAACAACACTTTCCAAATAAACAGCTTAAACTCTGTGTGTGTGTGTGTGTGTGTAAAATTGCTGCTTCAAAGTCAGCTTATCTAAAAGGTTGTCTTTAACCACGCTCTTTTAATAGCAATGCTCCCCAGCCAGCATCTCTTCCTTCACTCTCCTTTATGTGGCTTTGTAGGATAAGCAGTGGACTGCAAACCAAAATGTCAACAGTTCAAACCCACCAGATGCTTGGAAACCCTGTCAGAATTGACTTGACAATTCTGTACTTAACAACAATGACAATTTTCTTAGTACATAACCAGTTATTTCATTATCTATTAATTAGTGTGTTTGTCTCCTCCACTAGAATGTCCACTGAAGAAAAGGCTTTGTTTTCTTCATCGCTCCATTTCAAACACTTAAAATCGTGCCTGCTGCACACAACCAACAACAACAACACATTGTTGGACAGTGATTCAAACTTGCCTGTCAATCTTTAGAAACACTATGTAGGGTCATTATGTGTCAGGACAGACTCCACAGCAATTAACAACAATGTTGTAAGTAAGGATAAAGGAGTCCTGTGTGGTGCTTTGGGAAAAAGCACTAGACCTCAACGTCGGTTTGAACCATGATTTTGGCGGTTCAAGCTTACCAGCCACTGCTTGAAAACCCTATACAGGGTCATATGGGTCATAATCTATTCAACAGCATTTAACAATGATAGCTCATAAATATTTATTGAATAATTCATTAGGTGACTAGATGAATAAATGAATGACTTTAGCAAAAATTATTCAAATTCTCATATAAACACAGTATTTTGCCCAGGATCTGGTATAAAATGTCAAACATTTTCTGCGGTGACACGCTAAAGGTCAACACAGGGATAACACCCAAAAGCAAATGGAATAACAACAATTACTATCATATTATTCAATAACAGTAAATAGGCTAATAATTCTTTTCCAACAGGCCTGCTTTTCCACAATCACCAAAAGGTTTCCTGTTTCTCACAACTGAATAGAATTTAAGACCCATATCCACTGTATTGAAACAGACTTTCTAAGAAATTGTTAAGAGATATAACAAACGTTATAAGTGATTTCCAGTGAGGAAAATTCAGTTATTTCATATTATAAACAACCTAAATCTCACTTGGTGACAGAAATGATAGGGGAGAGCACAAGTTAGAATTCTGCAAAACCAATGATCTGTTCATTTCAAATAACTTCTTTCGACAGCATAAGAGACAACTATACACATGGACCTCACCAGATGGAATACACAGAAATTAAATTGACTACATTTGTGGAAGGAGACGATGGAAAAGCTCTATATCATCAGTCAAAACAAGGCCAGGACAGACTGTGGAACACACCATCAATTGCTCATATGCAAATTCAAACTGAAGATGAAGAAAATGAAAACAAGTCCACCAAAGCCAAAATATGACCTTGAATATTGTTGTTGTTGTTGTTGTTAGGTCCATCGAGTCTGTACAGACCCATAGCGACTTTATGCACAGCAGAACGAAACACTGCCTGATCCTGGGCCAACATCACAATTGTTGCCATGCTTGAGCCCATTGATGCTGCCAATTTGCCAATCCATCTCATTGAGGGTCTTCCTCTTTTTCTTTGACCCTCCACCCAACCAAACATGATATCCTTCTCCACTGATCCCTCCTTGACAATATGTCTGAAGTATGAGCCACAAAGTTTGGCCATCCTGGCTTCCAAGGAGCGCTCTGTCTGCACCTCTTCCAACACAGATCTGTTGGTACTTTTGGCAGCCCATAGCGCTTTCAATATTCTCCTCCAACACCATAAGTCAAAAGCAACACTTTTTCTATGGTTTTACTTATTCATTATCGAGCTTTTGCATGCATATGAGGTTACTGAAAATACCATGGCTTAGGTCAGGTGCACCTTAGTCCTCAAACTGACATCTTTGCTCTTCAACACTTTAAAAAGGTCTTCTGCATCAGGTTTGCTTAATGCAATACATTGTCTGATTTCTTGACTGCTGCTTCCATGAGAGTTAATAGTTGATCCAAGAAGAATGAAGTCCTTGACAACTTCAATCTTTTCTCCGTTGATAAGAATGTTGTTTATTGGTCCAGTGGTGAGGATTTTTGTTTTCTTTACATTGAGATGCAAGCCATACTGAAGGCTGTGCTCTTTGATCTTCATCAGTAAATTTTTTAAGTCCTCTTCACCTTCAACAGGCAAGGTTGTATCATCTGTGTATCACAGGTTGTTAATGAGTCTTCCTCCAATCCTCATGCTGCATTTTTCTTCATATAACCCAGCTTCTTGGTGGACTTTGAATATATCCCACCTGAATTTAGAGATCATCTGAAGAACAAATTTGATATATTAAACACTAAAGACTAGAGAGTTGTGGTATGACTTCAAGAAGAAAGCAAAAAGTCATTAAGTGACTGGAAAGAAGGAAAAGGTCAAAATGGATGTCAGAATAGACCATGAAACTTGCTCTCCAGAGTAGAGATGCTAAAGCAAATGGAAGAAATGAGAAGGTACAATAGCTGAACAGAAAATTTCAAAGGACAGCTTGAAAAGACAAATTCAAATATTACAACAAAATGTGCAAAGATCTGGAGTCAGAAAACCAAAAAAGAAGAACATGCTTAGCATTTCTCAAGCTGGGGGAACTGAAGAAAAAATTCAAGCCTTGACTTTCGTTATTGAAAGATTCTTTGGGCAAATTATTGAATGATGCAGAAAGCATCAAAAGACGATAGAAGGAATACACAGAGTCACTATACCAAAAGGAAATGGTTGGTATTCAACCATTTCAAGAGGTAACATATGATCAAGAGCCAGTGATACCGAAGGAAAAACTCTAAGGTGCATTGAAGGAATTGGAAAGAACAAGGCACCAGGAATTGATGGAATAAACTTTGAAAAGCATTCAAGAAAGTGAAGCGGCACAGGAGACATTTATTTGTCTATGCCAAAAAAATTTGGAAGACAACTATCTGACCGAATGATTGGAAGATATCTGTATTTGTGCCCATTCCAAACAGGTGACCCAACAGAATGCAGAAATCATCGGATAATATCTTTGATATCCCACGCGAGTAAAATTTTACTCAAAATATTACAGAAACAACTGCAAACATACATTAACAGAGAAATTCCAGAGGTTCAAGCCATATTCAGAAGAGGCCGTGGAACAAGGGATATCATTGCTGATGTCCGATGGATCTTGGCTGAAAGCAGAGAATATCAGAAAGATGTTTACCTGTGCTTTATTAACTACACAAAGACTTTCGATTGTGTGGATCATGACAAGCTATAGACAACATTGTAAAGTATGAGTATTTCAGAACACTTCATTGTGCTCATGAGGAATCTTTACCTGTACCAAGAGGCAGTTGTTCAAACAGAACATGAGAACACTGAATGGTTTAAAATTAAGAAATGTGTGCAACAGGGTTATAGTCTTTCACTATACTTATTCAACCTGTATGCTGAGCAAATAATCCAAGAAGTTGGATTATATGAAGAAAAACATGGCATCAGGATTGGAGGAAGACTCATTAACAACTGCATATGTAGATGATACAACCCTGCTTGCTGAAAGGGAAGAGGACTTAAAGTATTTACTGATGAAGATGAAAGACCACAGCCTTCGGTATGGATTGCATCTCAGTATAAAGAAACTGGACCAATAAATAACATTCTTATCAACGGAGAAAAGATTGAAGTTGTCAAGGACTTCATTCTTCTTGGATCAACTATTAACATTCATGGAAGCAGCAGTCAAGAAATCA
>NW_006408729.1:1723259-1733012 GCF_000296735.1 Chrysochloris asiatica | reverse complement strand
TCCTTGGGGGCCAGGATGGCCAAACTTCGTCTCTCATACTTTGGACATATTATCAGGAAGGACCAGTCACTGGAGAAGGATATCATGTTTGGTAGGGTGAAGGGTCAGAGAAAAAGAGATGGATTGGCAAAGTGGCATCATCAATGGCTCAAACGTGGCAACAATTGTGAGTTTAGCCCAAGACCAGGCAGTGATTCGTTCTGTTGTACATAGGGTCACTATGAGTCGGTACCAACTCAATGGCACCTAACAACAACAATTTTCATGAAGCAACCAAACATTATTAGTCCTATAGTAAAAGTCAATATTCAATTTTACTAAAGTCATTATTTATTCCCCATTGGATTAATTCTGTCAATAAAATGAAACAAAGAGAAAAATATATCAAATCCATTGTCATCAAGCTCATTCCAACTCTTGGCAATGCCATATGTTTCAGAGTTAGAACTGCTCCATAAGGTTTTCTCAACTATCATCTTTACGGCAACAGATTTCCAGGCCTTTCTTCGGCAGCACTGCTAGGTAGATTTAAATCACCAAACTTCATGTTAGTTTTTGTTGTTGTGTGCCATCGAGTCGGTTCTGACTCACAACAACCCTATAAAGGGTTTCCAAGGAGCAGCTGGTGAGCTTGAACAATCGGCCTTGTGGTTCAAACTAACTTTCCAGTCCAGCACATTAACACACAGCACCATACCAGAACTCCTTTAGGTTGGTAGTCAAACAAATCTTTTGTGCAACCCAGGCACCTAGAAGCAAGGAGAGGCCCTGCAAAATAAGCACAGGCACTATTAATGCATGTGTTGGTTGTTCAAACCCAACCTTTGTAAACTCTGTGGGAGAAACTTGGCAATCTGCTCTATAAGAACTGAACCACCAACCTTTGGTTTGCATTTAAAGCGCTTCACCATTACCCCAAGGAGCTCTGGTAGCGTTGTTGTTGTTGTTAAGTGTCATCGAGTTGATTCCAACCCATAGTGACCCTGTATAGGGTTTCCAAGGAGCAGCTGGTGGACTTGAACCGCCGATCTTGCCGTTCAAACGGCAGGTGTATTTGCAGTCTGGCGCATTAATCCACAGCGCCACACCAGGACAACTTCGGTAGCATAGTGGTTACGAACTGGGCTGCTAATCTCCAGATCAGATGTTTGAAACTACCAGCTGTTTGGCAGGAGAAAGAAGAGGTTTTCTGCTCCCGTAAAGATTTACCTCTGTAAAGATTTACAGCCTTGGAAACCCTATACAGGGTCGCTATAAGTTGGAACCGACTCCCCTGCACATAACGGCCGTCATCACCATTGCACCACCAGGCATCGTGTCATAACTCCATTATTGTTGTTGTTCAGTGCCATCAAGTCATAGAGTCCCTGTGTAAAGTTTCCAAGGCGGTAAATCTTTGCCAGAGCAGAAAGAGTTAGAGTCATAATTATAACTCCTGGAGCGAGGCTGGTGAGCTCGAATCACCCATATCCCATAAAATCCCGACAAGAACACGCATTCCATAGAATTGGTTAAGAGTTGGGTTAATGCATGCAAACCATTTGTCATGCACATCTTGTCCTAAGGAAAAACAATAAAGAACAAGAAAACGACGTGCAGCAGGTGGGATCGCAGCAGCTGTGAAAAGATAGAAGTCTGCAAACCTATGCACAGGCTGCCAAACAGGAAAGCTTCTTCCATTAGCCGCTGTTCACATTGCCCCCGGAGTCTAGAAATTGGAGTATCTACTGGACACACATATATTCTGAAAGCAAACAGCACCTTTATTTACATCCCAGTTAGCTTTAAAAATTGCTTAGCCTTTACCTAGCACTGCCAATCCCAACTTTATCCTTGTAGCTCGCATTCTCCACAACCTATGTGTACTATCAGTAAAAAACCTGACTCCTTGTGACTTAAAAAGAGAAAATAAATACCTAAGACGTTGCTGGATATAGTTAAACCTTCGTTAGCAAGTCGAGGCAGTAATCCCCACTTTACGCTTTACCAGTGACAGCATGGCTTTTATATACACTGCACAATCGAAAACTGTAACAACAAAGAAACCACTGGTGAAATACTGTTTTCTCTATATAAACTTCCGCCTTCTAGAATTACTGTTGCTCCAACGTGAGTTGGTCAGACTCGATCTAGCCCCATACCCCAAAGGTGCTCTTTGCCAACAGTAGATAAACTGCCACAAACCAGTAGAGTCCAACATGAAGTTAGTGGCAACAGTGACAATAACAGCCATGGGCTCGGAAGCGTTCAGGCCATTTCTGAGCCCCTCTCACTACCGGGGGAACGCGGACGCTGGCTCGCTGCGGGTCGACTACAAACAGTACCTGTATCAGGCCCTGCTGGACCAAGGCGCTGTGCACACAGCCAGGGACAGTCCCCGGCAGCTTCAGCGAGCCGTTAGCATTGCGGATCGACCAGCTCCCCTGCAAGCTGTAGCTGTGCAGCCCGGCAATGCGGTACGCCTGGAACAGCGCGAGCAGCAAGAGCAAGTGAAGACGCATCTCGGAGCGGGCGCTGCTGGGACTGAAATGAGTGGGATCCCAGAGCTGCAAAGTGCTGTGAGGAAGCCGCTTGGCCGTCTCAAAAGGAGCTGAGGAACAAGCTTTCTCCGCCCCAGGGACGGGCCCGCCCCCAGGTCAGCTGAGCTGTCGGAACCCCTAGAGGCTCAGGCTGAGCAACCGCGCTGGGAACGTCACGGCTGCCGGCGCGGCCGCCTCTGCAGATGCCTCCAGATCTGCGCCTTCTTTTAGCCTTTAATCTCGCCGCCAGACTGTGTGATCGGCAGCGAGACGTTGCGAGGTAATTAGGTTTACCGATTTCTAAGCGCAAAGTGCTGGGACGTTGGGTGGAAACATCCACGAAAGAAGGTCATCACGGTTCACAAACACTGAAACAGTCCCCTTACTTCCGGTCCCTCAATATAGAGACCTCAATATAAAGCCCATCTGGCTCTCAACCCGCTGTTCTGGTAGCGTTATCCTTGTGTTGCTAATTGCCGTCGAATCAGTTCCGACCCATAACGACCTTGTATAGAGTTCCTGAGGAGAAGCTGGTGAGCTTGAACCACCGACCTTGTGGTTGAAAACGACTTTGCAGCCTAGCACATTAACCCACAGCGCTGCACCAGTACTCCATATCTCTCTCCCTTTAAAAAGTAAACAATGTTTACCAATAATAGTAAGGGTGTTTTGAGAAGTAACTGAAAAATGAGTGCATAGCGTGTAGCCTATGCTATTGTTATTTGTGGATTTTTGTCCCTCAGGTTTAAAAACCTCCACAGATGAAGGTTTTGAGGATTAGAGCAGGCAAATGAGTTTTAAATTCTTTGCCTCTCAGTAACTGTGAGACTTGGCTGCAAAAATCTCTAATATCTGTTTCCTAAACTCCAAAAGGTAAACAACTCCAAGGTTTTTGGATGGTTGTAAGCATGAAAAAGGTTTAACATACCTAACTGTCCCTAACAAGGCCAGGACCCAAAGAAGTAGCACAGATTTTGTTCTTTGGTGTGACATAGTAACAGAGGCTGTAACCATGTACCCAGGAAGCTTTTGTAAGGGGCAAAGACTTTGTGCAAAATCTTATTCATGATTACTGTATTGGATGTTTTGGGCTTTTTGTAATATCGATGTCGTTTTCAGTGAAGAATCTTTTGAAAAGTTAGTAAATTCTTTTTGTGAATCTGGGATTTCACACTACATGAAATAGACTGGCATCCATGTGACTACAGATTAACACATGGAGTCATGTTAGTTGATTCATGTTGATGTTATATTTGGTTCATTTCAGTACTTTGTTGTTGTTAAGTGTCATGAAGTTGGTTCCAATTCATAACAACCTTATAAAGAGTTTCCAAGGAGCAGCAAGTGGGTTTGAACCACAGACCTTTGGTTTGCAGTTCAGGGCTTATTCTATAGTGCAACACCAGAAGTCCATTTCAGTACTTAGGAAGAAGTTGGATAAGCACTGGACTGCTAACAGAAATGTCAGTGGTTCAAAGCCACCAACTGCCCCTCGGAAACTCAATACAGAGTCACTATGAGTCGGAACCAGCTCGATGACACTTAGCAACAACATTTAAAAGAGGTACTCACCAGCAGAGGCTCATGGACTGAGAAAGCAGTGTGCCTGCGAGTAGAAGGCTGACTTGTAAAATGTGCCCTTTGGACATTTAAACGAATATGTATTTTCAATGTGGTATGTGTACATCAAAAAAAAAAAAAAGGAATAGAGGTAAATACTGTTGGCTAAGGGTGCATGGAGAGAATTGTAACCATTACAATGATTTCTTGAATGTAAGACTCATGATCTGCCCTGTAATCTTTCACTCACACAATACACAATAAAAGCTTTTAAAAAGGGGGGGGGGGGAGGGGCTCTCTCCTCCTATCAAGTCTGAATTTTGTTTTGCCTTATAGCAGTCCTGAAATTGTCTTAATCTGTAGGCACTGGGCCATATCCTATTTTGCAGAAAAATATTCAACATTTTTCACCACCATGTTTCTTGACTTTAGGAATATTATAGATCATCTAGTCCAAAAATTGGATTTATAGCTGAGAGAGTTGGGGGTAGACAGGTCAACTGATACACTGACAAGAACCTTCCTTCCCAGCTCCGGGACTCCTTGCAGTGGAGTCCAGTGTCTTACTTATATCAAAGCCTTCCTCACTCCAGAAACTTTCATACTTTTGATATGAACAAAGCTCTCATATCAAGTTATATGTCATAAATTTTGTTTTCAATGGCAAACCAAGGTCTGTTCAACACAGATAACAAGGCTTACAGCAACAAGAGCGTCAACAGCATTTTTCCATTAAGTCAAAGCAGGAGAAAATTCATCCTAGCCAATGTTTCTCTCATGCTCTAATTACCAGCTGTTCCACAAGAGAAAATGAGGCTTTCTGCTCCTGTAAAGATTTACAGTCTCAAAAACACTGTATAGGGTCGCTATGAGTTGGAACTGACTCCACGGCACATAACCAACCAAGCAACCAATATGTTTGGACATATTCTGTTTTCTATGACGAAATATTTGAAGGAAATTTTTTTATTATTATTATAAGGAAAGAGACATCATTCCTCCTTTCATTTCATGCTGTTAGGATGACTTCATTTGAGGTTACTTCAGTTTGAGAATAGAAATTGTTCAAAAAAAGCAAAGTCCTGAGGTAGCTAGGGAGTTGGTGCAGTGAGATTCACCATCAGCAATACCACAGAATACCAGGTAAAGCAGATTCAGGGCAAAACTTCAACACTGGGAACCCCATAGGTAGGAATATTAAAAAGTTTGAAGGCTTATAGCTAGTGGAACTTGTAGAGAAAGTGAGAAATTCTGTACTTTTGAATCTGCCAAGCTCGGTGGCCCAGAGCTGACAATTTGGGTGAGAACAAATGGCAAGACCAAGCGGGGAAGCAGATACGCCATAGAAAAACGCCACGGGAACCTCAGAGCAAAGGAGGACAATACACTTTGTCAGTTTTGCTTTGTTCTGATTTCTTTTCTTGATATCTGTTCATTGCCCTCCCCGCCCCCCATTGTTTGAGAACCTCCATTCTGGTGACTAGAAGGGGTGCCTGGGTGAGTGGACAGCCCCCACCCTCAACACTGGTGGATTCTTCTGCCACGCATATGTACAGATGCTCTCAGTCCAACAGCCAGCCCTGAACTGGTTTTTTTTGTTGTTGTTTTTTTTCAATACAGAAAAGGGAAAGAGAGTTTAAAAACAAAACAGGTCAAAATTAAATTAAATCCTGAAGTACAGCATAACAACCAACAGTGGCATCTTGAACTATCTCAAGCAGCTTTGACGGCAAGAAGCTGAAAGAGGACATTAAAGCCAGAGCTCTGGTAGCATAATGATTACGAATGGGACTGCAAACTGTAAGGTCAGCAGTTTGAAACTACTAGCTGTTCTGCTGAAGAAAGATGAGGCTTTCTGCTCCCGTAAAGATTCACAGCCTCAGAAACCCTGTACAGGGTCGCTATTAGTCGGAACCAACTCCATGGCACATAACTACCACCACCATATTAGGCTACTGATTTTGTTTTTCTTCTCTCCCTCCTCTCCCTTTTCTGTGATTATAGACTATAGTATCCAGTCTAGTTTTTTTGTTGTTATGTTGTTGTTTTACAGTCTCAAAAACACTGTTGTTTTGGTATTTTGGTGTTTTTTTCCTTTTGCTCTTTTATGCTCCTCCTTCTGCCTTTGGGGGACTCTTTCCCTATATTACCCAAGAAAAGACAGCAACACCTGACAGATAGTCAAGCTACTATTACACTCTATAAAACACCAAATCCAGGAAAGAAACAATACCAACTGCCATATGTCAGGGAGGCAGACAACACCTGTGAAAGTTACTCTGAGTTAAGCAATAAGAAGAGTGAAAAGGGAAGTCCACATCCTGATCACATCTACCTGGAAGCAATCAGAAAGCATAAAAAAAAAAAAAAAAAATCAAAACACACACTTGATTAAGTATTAAGGTCACAGATAAACACTAAACATGTCCAAGAAGGAAAACAGATGACCATATCAGCACATGTCCAGAAACAAGATAAAATGTCTGAGTCAAATGACCTAGATGACCATATCAGCACATGTCCAGAAACAAGATAAAATGTCTGAGTCAAATGACCTAGAGGTAGACCTGGACTCCATTCTGGAAGGAGGGCAGGCCTTGGAAATCCCTGAGAAGGAATTCAGAAAATGATTATAAAATGTATCAAAACACTTTTCAGTGGAGTTGAGAAAAATAAGAAAGAGTCAGGAAAGTGCTACAGGAATAATTAAGATAGATACAGCATTGGAAACAATTCAAAACCTACAGAAAGAGGTAGAAACGATCAATAATAGAATATCAGAAATAGACAATACACTGAAAGAGCAAAGCAGTAGAATAGAAGAGATAGAAGGCAGAACCAGTGAGCTAGAAGATACATCTCTCAATACCACTAAGATAGAAGAACAAACACACAAAAGGATAAAAAAAAATCTGAAGAAGGTCTAAGATTCATGTTGGACAACATGAAGAGGAATAAATTAAGAATTATCAGCATCCCAGAAGAAGAAGAATCACACAAGTCCACAGAGGAAACAGTTGAAGAACTGCTGGAAGAAAATTTCTCTAACATCCTGAAAAGTGAAAAGATAAACGTTCAAGAAGCTCAACGAACCCTGGAAGGATAGATCCAAAAAAAAAATCACCGAGACATATAATCGAGCTCTCCAAAATCAAAGATAAGGAGACACTCCTAAAAGCAGTAAGGAAAACAGAAGTGTTATGTACAAAGGCAAGCAAGTCAGATTAAGCTCATATCTCTCAGCAGAAACCATGCAAGCAAGAAGGCAATGAGGAGACAGATATAAAACCCTGAAAGAAAAAAACTGCCAACCAAGAATTCTTTATCCAAAAAAAAAAAAGAATCCTTTATCCAGCAAAGCTATCAGTCAAATATGACAGTGTAATCAAAACATTCCAGGATAAACAGAAGTGAAGGGATTTTGCCAAAGCCAACCCTGTACTACAAAACATCCTAGAGGGAGTTCTGTGGACTGAGAACCAACAAGAACAGACAACAACCAGAGATTATCATATGTGTCAGCACCTCCCAGAACTAAATTGACAGAAGGAAGAGTCAAGAACAGAACAAAACTATAAGAACAATTTCAGAGAATCTGGGAGGTCAGTCTATGATCAAAATAATTACAATGTAAATGAAGGTAAACACGTAGGTACAGATATCCAGATGGTGAGAAGGTCAGGTGGATTAAAGGATAAAATAGACTGCTCTAAATGGAGGGAAAAGTTAATGGACTATAAGGTAACCTCAAAGAAAATTAACACTTAACAACATACCAAGAAACTGAAAATCCAAGAAGAATATTAGAACTATAAGGAAACTCACAAGAAAGAACACAAAAATCATGAATTCAACAAATGAAGACACATAGAACAAAGCAAGCAGGAACACCACCAAAAAAAAAAAACCATAATGGCAGGAATTAATCCATACCTATTGATAATAGGGTCACTATGGCATGGAACCAACTTGATGGCACCTAACAGCAACAAATCGATTACACTGAATGTAAATGGGTTAAATGCACCCGTTAAGAGATGGAAGGTGGCAGAATGGATAAGAAAATAAGATCCTTCAATATGCTGTCTGCAAGAAACACATCTCACACACAGAAACAAAAACAGAACAAAAGTCAAAGGATGGAAAAAAATATACCAAGCTAATTGCACTCAAAAACAAACAGGAGTGGTAGTACTAATCTCTGATAAAATTAACTTTAAGGCAAAAAACAGCATAATAGATAAAGATGGACATTATCCTATGATTAAAGGGACAATTGAACAGGATGACATAACCATAATAACTATCTATGCTCTGAACGAAAGAGCTCCAAAATATATAAAGCAAATTCTAATAGATTTGAAGAAAGAAATAGACGAATCTACAATAGTAGTGGGTGATTTTAATACACCACTTTCAAAAATGGATAGAAAAACCAGAAAGGAACTTGACAAAGACACAGAAGAAATAAACAACACAATCAGCCAACTGTACCTCATTGATGTGTACAGAGCATTCAACCCAACAACGGCACAATACACATTCTTTTCCAGTGCCCAGGGAACATTCTCCAGAATAGACCATGTCTTAGGCCACAAAACAAACCTCCATAAATTTACAAATATCAAAATACTACAAAGCATCTTCTCAGACCATAATGCAATCAAATTAGAAATCAACAATAGGAAGACCAAGGAAATACAGTCAACTACATGGAAACTGATTAACACCTTGCTGAAAAATGACTGGAGAATAGAAGAAATTAAATGTGAAGTCACAAATTTCCTAGAAAAAAAATGAGAATGAAAACACAACATATCAAAATCTTTGGGACATGGTGAAATCGGTGCTGAGAGAACAATTTATTGCAAAAAAATGCACAAATCCAAAAAGAAGTCACCAAAATTAACACAGCATCTACAATAATTAGCAACAGACCAACAGAGGGAAACTACAACCACCAAAAGAAAAGAAATAATAAAGATCAGAGCAGATATAAATGAGGTAGAATACAGAAAAACTATAGAAAAAATCAACAGGACAAGAAGCTGGTTCTTTGAAAGGATTAACAAAATTGACAGACCATTGGCAAACAAATAACACGCACACCCTCGGAAACCCTGTACAGGGTCACTATGGGTCGGAACCGACTTGACGGCACTTAACAACAACAACAACAGAAACCACATGGTGATATCACAATGGAACCAAAGGAAATCAAAATGATAATAAGAGAATACTAAGAAAAGCTGTAGTCCAACAAATTTGAAAACTTAGAAGAGATGGATACATTTTTGGAAAAACATGACCTACCTAAACTCACATAGAGTGAAGTAGAAAACCTGAACAGACCAATAACAAAAGAAGAAATTGATCAGGTCATCAAAAAACTCCCAACCAAAAGAAGTCCAGGCCCAGATGGCTACACTGGTGAGTTCTACCAAACATTCAGGGAAGAGCTGCCACCAAGTCTACTCAAATTATTCCAGAATGTAGAGGATAGAAAACTTACTAATACATTTTATGAAGTAAGAATAACCCTCATACCAAAACCAGGGAAGGACATCACTAAGAAACAAAATTATAGACCAATATCCCTCATGAACATAGATGCAAAAATTCTCAACAAAATCCTAGCCAACAGAATCCAGCAGCACATCAAAAAGAGAATACA
>NW_006408729.1:1721059-1722239 GCF_000296735.1 Chrysochloris asiatica | reverse complement strand
TGGAACAGAATTGAGAATCCAGAAATTAATCCATCCACATACAGCCAACTGATTTTTGACAAAGTACCTAAATATATCGCATGGGGAGGTTATAGTCTCTTCAACAGAGGGTGCTGGCAGAACTGGAACACTATATGCAAGAGATTGAAACAAGACCTTCAACTTATGCCTTATACAAGAACCAACTCAACATGGATTAAAGATCTAAGTGCGAATCCCAGAATTATGATGGCCATCAATGAAAAAATAGGGACAAATGTGAGGGCACTAATTCAGGGAATATACAGACTACCAAACATTTTGAAAAGTACACAAACAAAAGTAGACAAAATAGATGATTGGGACATACTAAAAATTAAAAACTTATATGCACCAAAAGACTTCACCAAAAGAGTAAAAAGGAAACCCACAGAATGGGAACAAATCTTTTGCAATGATACATCAGACAAACGACTTATTTCTAAAATATATAGGAAACTACAACACCTCTACAAGAAAAAGACAAATAACCTAATTAAAAAATGGGCACAGGACATGAACAGAAACCTCACCAAGGAGGAGTTCTGGGCAGCCAACAAATATATGAAGAAACGTTCACGATAATTAGCATTAGAGAGATGAAAATTAAAACAACAATGAGATATCATCTCACATCAGCAATAACAGCAAAGATCAAAAAAGTAGAGGACAATAAATGCTGGAGGGGATGTGGAGAGACTGGGACAATCCTGCATTGCTGGTGGGATTGCAAAATGGTCCAACCTCTCTGGAAAGAAATATGGTGCTTCCTCAGAAGGTTGGAAATAGAAATACCTTTTGATCCAGCAATTCCTCTACTTAGTATTTACCCACAAGAAACAGGAGCCATAACACGAGTATATATGCACACCAATGTTCATAGCAGCACTATTCACAATAGCAAAAAGTTGGAGACAGCCCCAGTGCCCATCAATGGAAGAATGGATAAAAATAAACTGTGGTACATACATACAATGGAACATTATGCTACATTGAAGAATAACAGGATACTGCAAGCCAGCGCATAACATGGATGAACCTTGAGGACATTATGTTGAGTGAAATTAATCAGTCACAAAAGGAGAAATACTGCATAGGACCACTACTGTAAAAGACTAAGAAAAAGAATCCTTACTAAGCGGGGAGGCAGGGGAGCTTCTTT
>NW_006408729.1:1719761-1720959 GCF_000296735.1 Chrysochloris asiatica | reverse complement strand
CATGGATGAACCTTGAGGACATTATGTTGAGTGAAATTAATCAGTCACAAAAGGAGAAATACTGCATAGGACCACTACTGTAAAACACTAAGAAAAAGAACACATACTAGAGGGGAGGAGGGGGATTCTTTGCTGGTTACCAGGATGTGGGGGGTAGGATGAGGGGAGGGAAGGGAAGGTGGAGCACAGGGTAGGGAATAGACACAGGATAGTTTAGGTGCTGGAGAGGGAAGCAATACACAAGACAGGGGAGGGGAATGGAGGAACAAAGGGGATGGGAGAACAGTTAAGTAGGTTTAAATGGGTTAAGTGGGACAGCTATAAATAATGATGTATGCACAGCCTTGGAACAACAGGGCTCTGGGATACAGGGATTGAGACATGGTTGGAATGGGGAGAAGGGGGGAAATAATGTTAAGATGCTTGGATGTCTTTTGAACCTTGGTTTCCCTAGCATACCATGGTAAAATAGACACTTGAGGGGGAGAAATGGGAATAGCTAGAAATATCACCATAGATAGCTTATAAATCTGTCTTCTGCCTATAACTAACTGGAAAACCTAAAATAGGGCTACAACGTGCCCAGTGAAGTAGGCTGCCTGCGGAGCCTCTGCATTACATAAGACTATAGGTAGAATACTGAACTGCATCCAGAATCTTCTGAAGTGGGAAATTTCCACTTGAAAGGACAAGCAGACCAGCTTGAAGCGCTAGACTGACAGGAAAAATACAAAACAATATAGGCAGTTCAACTGATTACTACAAGAACAAGCAAGTTGCTCACCCAGGAGACATCAAGGCAAGTGGTCTGGTCCCCTCAGGGCAAACCCCCTTCCAAAACTAAAACTCAATGGGAATACATGCTCTGATTGGTGACCATGTTCGTCACAGATAAGAGGAAGTGAGGGAAAATAGTAATGAAGCTGTGAGCTAAGCCCTACAACGTTCAATAGACTCCTGTGAACCAGGGTGGAGACTTGGTTGGGCAGTTGTGTGGCAAGACCTGGGAACTCTTGGGCCCAGAGCCAGTGACATAGCCACAGAGGACTAAAATGGAGAGTGAAGCATCCAGCTGATGAGAAGAGAGGGCATATGCATAAGTACACCCACATTTGAAGATAATATTACTTGACCTAGCTTCAATGACTGGATGATCAGAGCTCAACTAGAAGAAGAAAGAAGAGGAAAAAAAGAGTAA
>NW_006408729.1:1710411-1719576 GCF_000296735.1 Chrysochloris asiatica | reverse complement strand
GTGCAGAGGAAGCTAGAATCTCCACTGAGTAGTATACAATCTGTCTGGGCAGGGTTGATGAAAAGAGAAGGGGATAGGTCTCT
The DNA here is from genome assembly GCF_000296735.1 of Chrysochloris asiatica. Lineage (NCBI taxonomy): Eukaryota > Metazoa > Chordata > Mammalia > Afrosoricida > Chrysochloridae > Chrysochloris > Chrysochloris asiatica. The sequence goes on along the minus strand of NW_006408729.1, from coordinate 1,719,493 downwards.
TATGGTACAACAGGACTGACTGTGAGGGTTTGAAATGTAAAGGTAGACATTCTATAACAAAAGGTGGGGAGTGTTTGACTTTGCAGTCTAGGAGTGGAGGTCCCTGGTACCATCAAGGGATAAGAGTGGAGAGGGGAACCCTACCCAGAGAAGCAGTGACGCCAGAGATGGAGGCAGAGACAATGACATGGAGCGTTGGAGCGGCTGGGGATTTTAGACCCAAAAAGGGAAAGGGGCTGTGTGCTGATGACTGGGGGGCAGGCTTGCAGTGTATCCCCTTTGGTTGGTTGATGATGCATGGAGGGGAGGGGATTGTAACCATGGCAATGAAATGATATACGATAGGACAAATGTAAAGCTAATGTTCTCCCATGTAAACTATCACATAATTCACAATAAAACATTAAAAAAAACGTAAAGTCCTAGTAAGTGCTCTGCCTAAAATTATAATGGCACAGATAACATGATTATCTCATATAGCATAAGTTTTTGTCCATGATTTCCAGTAAAAACAAATTATATTTTAAATATTTATAAAATTCTTCATTCCATATAATATAAAGTCACAATGTCAAATACATTTTTAAAAGAACTTTACGTACGTTAACTTTACACTATGTGAGCACATTTTATTTTGATTATCTCATTTGATGCTTTTCCAAACTCAAATTATTTGGGACAAGTGATCATTTGCTGTCAAAGAAGAAACAAATATAGACATTAGATGGTATGTGAGGTTAGTAGTCTGCTGCACCAGGCCAGTAGTAACTTTTTGACCCATTGCCATGTGACAATGCTTCCTTCATCTCTAAATATATGAAGTTGCTAACTAAGCTCATTGAAAGGCTGTACCAAGGCCTAGAATGTTTAAATCCTATGAGATAATCTGGTAAATTCTAACAAGAGGAAGAAAATGAAAGTATAATGGGAAGTCTCTTTTAAGAGTATTTTCCTTTAAATTCAGAGTGCCGAAACGAGGGTCATTTGTATTGACCTCAAAAGTTTCACTAAGAGATAGCCAAAAGATTCTTTTGACTCTTGCTCTAACAAAAGATTATGTTTATAAGGACTTTGGCTTTCCTCAAGTCAATTGGGGAGAAATGACTCAAGATTACTGCTTACAGCTGGTAGGGTTCCTAGAAGAGGAAGTAATTTGGCACCTCACCTAGGAGCCAGATCCTGGACAATTCATACTCATAAGCCCACTAGAATGACAAAATAGAGCCTAGTGAGGGTGCTTTGGAAAGTTTGACATAGTTCCCTACAGTTTGAGGCCCAAAACATTTGAGTAAGGAGAGACAGTAGCAGTGGGAGAATGCTAGTGTACGACTAGTACAGGTAGGTCTTGATTCATTCTGACAGCTCCAACATAGGTCTGTGTTTTAGTTTTGCTTTATATTTCATTATTATTGCTTATTATTTAAGTGTCTTTATAAATCATAACAGTGACTATCTGTGGGTAAATATCTGAGAATGATATCATCAGCAAATTACCCACTTCAACATTGTTTTTAGTATATATTACTAATAATAAAATGTTAAAAAAAACCAAAAACTATCATTAGTATCATTAGTGCAGTTCATCATGTTGTTGTTGTTTTGTGCCATGGAGTCGGTACCGACTCATAGTGACCCTGTACAGGGTTTCCGAGGCTGTAAATCTTTACGGGAGCAGAAACTATATTTAGTGTGTCAGCAGATTACCCACTTCAACATTGTTTGTTGGTTTTATACTCATCCTACTGAATTTTGTTTCACTGCAATGATTACAATCCCCTCCATGCATCGTCATTCAACAGTATTTGCTTCTATTCCCTCTGGTTGTATTTTTAGCTGTACACAAAAGCACTTAGGAATATATAATCATTTCCAAAGAACACATTCTGCAAGCCTACCTCCTGGCTGCCAGCACACAGCCTTTCTCTTTCCATGAGTCTAGAGTCCTCACCTGCTTTATCTCTCTCTCCATATCATCATCTCTGCCTCCATCTATGGTGTCATTGCTTCTCTCCAACATTCCGCTTATGTTCTTCTCTCTTGATTGTCCTAGGGTCCACTGTTCCTGGACTGTAAGATTAACTACTCCCCTCTTTTTGTTACAAAACTTCTGCCTTTACCTTTAGGGTGTTTTGAAGCACTGGGTTGGCTTTGGTCAAAGCCCTTTAGCTTCTGTTTATCCTAGAAAGTTTTTATTGCACCGTAGTATTTGATTGACAGCTTTGCTGGATAAATGATTCTTGGTTGGAAGTTTTCTCCTTTAAAGGTTTTATATATGTCTCCCCATTGCTTTCTTGCCTGCATAGTTTCTGCTAAGAGATCAAAGCTTAATCTTATTTTCTCTGCTTGTAAGTAACACTTCTCTTTTCTCTAGCTGCTTTTAGGATTCTCTCATTGTCTTTGATTTTGGAAAGCTTAATTATGTCTTGGTGATTTTCTTTTGATGTCTATCCTTCCTGGGGTTTGTTCAGCTTCTTAAATGCTTATCTTTTCATCTTTCAGGATGTTATGGAGTTGTTCCTCTTCATTTTGTCCTTAGACTTTCTTAGAATCTTAGACTTTCTTCTTTTTTTTTTTTTTTTTTTTTTTTTTGCTGTAAAAGGAAGCTTTATTGTTTTTATTTGGTCCATGGCTTGGGATAAGAGGGGCTCCAGGGCATTGACTATGCTGCCTCTGTGTCTGGAGAGCAAGGTTCAGGCAGAAGGTATGCGGAGAGCAGGGGAATGCTGAAATGCCCTTCACAGGTTGTAGGGTTCCACAGGCTCTTCCTAGTCATGCTTGAAAGTGACCTCTTGAAGAGGTATTTGCCCAGCCCTGGCTGGGGACCAGCCATCCTATGGAGGTTGGTCAAGTGATAGCCCATCTTCTTGATAATGTTCACCTTCTCGTTGAGGAAATGGTTCTCCAGAAAGTCACAGAGGTGGGGGTCTATGTGGGTAGCACCCATAGCATGCAGATCCAGAAAAGACTGGTTCAGGTTCTTCTCCAGGGCCAGGTTGGCTTCCATGGCATCCAGGGTTCTTCCCCACTCATCTTGGGAGGGCTTCTGCATATCTTGGAAGAGTGCACAACCACCATGCTGGTTTTGCAGTTTCGAAAGACGCTCAGCACCATCATGCTTCTCCTTCACCAACTCACAAAAGAAGTGTCCCACACCTTCCAAAGCCACATTATCGTAGTCGAAATAGAAGCCCAGAGAGAGGTAGGTGTGAGATGCCTACAGATGCAGATTAACAAGATGGTTGACGCCGGCCTCCGCTTCAGTGGAATAATTCTGATGGATCTGAGAGCTCATGGTTGGTTGAAGGTTTGGAGTTAACCACACACACAAACACAAAAATGATATTTGGCTGGTCCCAGTAACAGGGAATGCTCAAGAAGATGGTCCTGGAGAAAAGAGATTGTGCCTAAAGAAGTTGTTAGAGGTGGTCTGAGGCTGGAGGTGGGGGAGTCCCTGGATCTGCTCCATCCAAACACTGCTGAAGGAAGGCACAGATCCACGGGACCTCAGCACGAACTTCTATTCATATTTTTTAATTCCTTTATCTGCTTGTTCTTCTATCTTAGCAGTTTTGAGAGACTCGTCTTCAAGCTCCCTGGTTCTGGCTTCCATCTTTTCAAAACTACTCCTTTGCCATTTCAATGTACTGTCCATTTCTGATATTTTATTATTAATCATTTGGACTTCTTTTTGCCGATTTTGAATTATTTACAATGCTATTTCTATCTTATTTTAATGTTCCTGTAGCACTTTCCTGACTTCTTCCTTATTTTTCTCACCCCCTCTGTGGAGCGTTTGGATGTACCTCAATATCATTCTCCTGAATTCCTTATCAGGCAGCTCCAAAGCCTGCCCTCCTTCCAATGGGAAGTCTATATCTACCTTCAACTCATTTGTTTCAGCTACTCTATCTGGTGTCTGGACATGAGCTGAGATCTTCTGTTGATTTTGGGGCAATTTTCAAAAATTAAACGTATTTTCAGTAATTAGATGAATGTATGTTACTGTGTTATTAAGCTTTCTGATTGCCTCCTGGTAGATGTGATCTGGAGATAAAAGGGCTTCCCTTTCAACTTCTTCTATTACTCAACTCAGAGTAATTTTAGCAAGTGTTGGCTATCTATCTGGTGTATAGCAGCTGGTATTGGCTCTTGCTCAGATGGTGGGATTTTATATGATGTGATTGTAGCTTGTCTGTATGACTGAAATTGCTGTCTCTTGTTGGGTAACATTTGGAGAGAAAGAGTCCCTGATAAGGTAAAAGGGGCACCAAAAACAAAACAACAAAAAGGAAAAAAAAAAAAAAACTGGACACAAGTTTATAATAACCAAAAAAAAAAAAAAAACCATAGCAAAATATGAGTAAGACCTTAATGCTCCTTTTTCGGCTTCTTGTCTTCAAGACTGCCTGAGAAATTTCAAGATTTTACCATTGCTCCTTATGATGTAACTCAAGATTTATCCCTTTTTGTCTATCTCTCCTTTCCTCCTAGTGAAAAACAGCCCAGGACTGGCTAGAGCCATTTTTTAAAACCCTCCCATTTTAAGCTGTTCCTGTTGACTCCTCCCACTTCTTTGATTCTAGGCCCAGTGGTCTTTGCTGAGCAGATCCATGCACATTCATGTGGGGGAGGTGTCCACTTGCTCAGGCACCCTATCTAGTCACCAGAGTGGATTGCACAAGGAGAGACAAATGAACAGATAAAAATGTTCACACCTTTAGCTCCAAGGATAGGTCAGATAGCTTACTGCAGGATCCATTGGCAGCTGCAGATCAGAAAACACCACCTTTCTTATTTGTGCTACAAATTCCACTAGCAGTAAGCTTTTGATTCTTCTAAATATTCCTTTATATGCATTTCAGAGTTCTGGTACCATCCCCTGAACCTGATTCATCTGGTATTCTGTGTTATTACTGGCAGAAGTCTGTACATCACTTCTCCCTAATCCAGCATCAAGCCTCACCGTTGCCTCCTTGTCTGCATGGTTTCTGCTGAAAAATCAGAGCTTAATCTTCTTTGGCGTCAACTTTTCATTTTCCCAAGCTGTTTTCAGAAATCTTTACTTGTCTTTATTTTAGTAGAGTTTATAATGATACTTCTTGGTGATTTTCTTTTTGGGTCTATCTTGTTTTGAATTTGTTCACCGTCTTGAATGCTTATCTTCTTGTCTTTCATGATTTTAGGGAAATTTTCTTCCAACTGGTCTCCAACACTTTTCTGTACCTTTTCTTTTGTCTCTTCCTGTTGTGAAATTCTGAACACCTGTAGTTTATTCTTCTTCACACTGTCCCACATGCATCACAGGCTTTCTTCATTCTTTTTACTGTTTGCTCTTCTAGCTTACTAGTATTGAGGGATTAATCTTCAAGCTCACTAAGTCAGGCTTCCTCCATTGATTCAAATCTACTCCTTTGCCCTTTCAATGTAATATCCATTTCTGAAATCTTAGTGTACGTCTTCTGTATTTCTATTTGTAGGTTTTGTATATGTCTCAAATACTTGACTTATTTTGTTTGATTTGTCTTGTAGTGTTTTCCTGAACTCTTCATGGATTTCCTCAACCTTCTTGTTATTCATTTGGAGGTACCTAAATATCATTCTCTTGAATTATTTTTCAGTTCCAGTGTCTTTTTTTCCCCCCCAAAAAATTTTCAACTTCTACCTTTGGATTAATTGTTTGAGTCACTCTGTCTTGTTTTTTTCACGTGAATGAAATTGCTGCTTTCAAGACATTGTGTTGTTGTATTTGTATTATGTTTATGATTGTATGTTGGTGTATCCTTATGCACTCACCAACTACCTCTTGCTGGGTGTGATTAAGGATGAGCTAGTGCACCATTCTCTGTTTGCTGTTCATTCAGTTCAGCATGGATGGATTTGGGTGATGTTAGTTGTTGCTGTCAATCCAATGTGTAGCAGCTGGTATTGGCTTTTGTTCAATGGAATATATAGAGTGTACAGTTATGTCTGGGCTGTATGTTTTCTGACTCCTGCTGGCTGGTAAAAGAAAACACAAACACAAGAAGAGAAGGAAAACAACAGTGAAAAGAGAAAATAGTAAGGGAAAGAAAAGCAGGCAACAGTTAGAAAAAGAACACAAAAACCAAAGAGAGGGAAACAAAAAGAAAAGAGAGGAAATAAGATGGAAAAAAAGAACTGAGCACAATTAGGGAGAGAAATGAGTACAAGAGAAAAATGCTAGAGAATAGAAAGAGACCAAAGAAAACAGAAAAAAAGAGACAGTAGTAGCAGTGGTCAGAAAAGAAAATCAGGAAAAAAAAGAAGAAAAATGAAACCAGAGATAGAAGGGATAGAAATCAAGGGTGAAGAAGAGGAAGTAAGAATAAACAAGTAAAAACAATAACAATGGAAGGAAAAAACCAGTGCAGGTGCCAGAACAAAAGAGGAGAAAATTCTGAGGTCTCCTGCCACCCCCCCCCCCCAAAAAAAGGAACATGAATTTGCCCAGGGACCAGGCTAATCTTCTCTGTATCATTCTGTGTGCTGCCAAAGTGAGTGCCACCCTGATATTTTTAATGCCTGAAATATTTTATAGTCAGCTGGACCCCACTCATAGTGCTATGTTACCTTAAATATATTTGTTTCTTTTGATTTTTAAGCGTGAACTATCACTGAGTGTCTTCTTCAGTAGAGTGTGTTTGCTTCTGCCAGTACCTGATTGCTCCACTGATTTGGAACTGTTTTTGAAACTGAAATCTGCTTGGCTTTTCTGTGATCACTGAGGTAGTAAGATTTAGGGCTGTAAATCTTCACAAATGCCCAACTTTAATGAACAAATTCTTGGTGGGGAGGGTAGTGTATTCTTCTGCCACAGAGCACCAAGACCCAAGATAAAGTTTTCTAATTGTATTAGTGTTGATTTTTTTTTTTTTTTTTAAATCAACACCACTCTTTTGGATGCTCTTGGGCTTTGACATGAAAACTAAAATTCAAGTTCACTTTAGTTCATCAAATGTTCTCAAGATGAAAGCTGACTTTTGGGTATGTTCTGCTTCTCTTGGTTCCTGGTTTTAGTTTATTTTGGGCCTGAAAGTTCTTTCCTCTTGACAGAGCATTGATGATTTTAAAGGAGAAAAAAAAATTTTTCTCCAGCCTGTTGTTTTTTCAGCCTGTGATCAGAGTAACCATTTACACTGACAGAAATTGAAATGTCTATCTGCTCATTTTGGTGATATTTTATTTACAGTGAATGAGCCTGATAGTGCTGTAAGTTAAGCATTATGCTGCTAGCCACAACCAGTGGTTCAAAACCACCAGCTGCTTTGTGGAAGAAAGATGAATCCGTCTGCTCCCATAAAGATTTAATCTGAGAAACCCTACATAGGGTTGTTGAGTCAGAATTGAGTTTACTTACAGAGGTCAAAGAGCAAGGAACCATGGTGATGCTGTGGTTAAAGCATTTGGCTCCTAAAAGGTTGGTGGTTTGAACCCAACAACAGCTCCATGTAACAGTCCACTTCCATAAAACTACAGCCTTGTAGTGGCTTATCCATGTGCGGAAGAAAGAAGAGTGATGAAGCTTGGAATCAACTAGTTCAATGCAGCAATAGAGGCAAAAACATCAGCCATCACAACTCTGAGATCAGAAAACTAGATGGTGTCCCACTACCCCTACCAACTTCTCTGAAAGCAATCACAATAGAAGGTCCAAATAGAGGGAGAAAATGTGGAACAAAACTCAAAATTATTAAAAAAAAAAAAAAAAAAAATCAGGCTTACTGGCCAAAAAGAGCCAGGAGGAACCTGAAACTATGGCTCTTGACCACTCTTCAGGTCTGGACTGGAACTCACCCTCATGTTCTAGTATTTAGCCAAGCAGTAGATAGGTATATAGGCGGGGGGCAACACCACTAGTAAGATATGCTCACTGGAATGGCCAATCATTCAAGAGCAAAAGGGCAACATTTACCTAAGGACAAAGTTGAGAAGGGATGGGAAGGAGCATGGAATGGAAATAGGAAGTGAGATAACTATTGTTGTATGGAAAGGATTGCAATCATTGAGATGAAACAAAATGTACGATTTATTGAATGTAAAATTGATGGTGTCTGTAAACCTTCACTGCTTTACTACATTACTCCCAATCACTATGATTATTCCAAGACTCTCAACAGTAGTTCTGAGCTAACCCTTGTGAATGCTCACTTACTCACTGCCTTCGAGTTGATTCTGACTCATAGTGACCCTGTCTGAGACTTTTTTTTTTTTTTTTAACTTTTTATTGTGAATTGAGTGAAGATTTACAGTGCATTACTTTTAATATTTCAGCATTCACTTGGAATGAGGTGAGAAACCGTAACATTAGGGGAGTTGGGATAAAGCGTCAAGATCCAGGATTCCAAAGATTATGTTGGGTTGCTGTAAAAGACTCCTGGAAGAGAAGAAACAGGGAGATCACAACAATCCAAAGAAGAAATGGGAGCTTTAGACCATGGTAGCAGCAATGAATATGGTAGTTAAATTTTGAATCCATTTTTAAGTAGAACTGACAAGAATTGCTATTTGATGGAGAGTGTGAAAATGCAAATTTAATGTCTAGGTTTAGAACTGAAAGAAGAGCTTACATTTAGTGAGGCCAGGAAAGGTGTGTTTTTGTAGAAATTAGTTCAATTTTAGACATAGTAAAAGATGCCTCAGAGGTATTATTTTGAGGTAGATATTGGATAAGAAGTTATATATAGGAATCTGGAGTTAACAGATTGATGCAAGGTCAACAAGTGATTTATGGCTAATTTTGTTCCTAATGAACTAGGACATGAAAGTATTGTTCAAAACACTATTCAAATTTGATATGGCTAATAAAAAATCAAGGTTATACGGAGGTTGATAAATGCTTGGCTAGTATCCAAATGGGTAGTGGTAAGAGTCAACCTGGACAGTGAATAAGGAAGATCGTAGAAGAATTGATGCCTTTGAGTTGTGGTGTTGGAGGAGAATACTGAAAGTGCCATGCAATACTGCCAAAAGAACCAATAAATCTGTTTTGGAAGAAGTGCAGCCAGAGTGCTCCTTGGAGGCCAGGATGGCTAAGCTTCGTCTCTCCTACTTTGGACATATTGTC
>NW_006408729.1:1704810-1707431 GCF_000296735.1 Chrysochloris asiatica | reverse complement strand
CACTCTTTCTTCCTAGTCTGTCTTTGTTTTGTAGCTCATCTGAAACCTTTCCACCATGGGTGACCCTGCTGGTTATCCAAAACGCCGGTGGTATAGCCCTCAGAATCACAGCAACTCAATCCACCACAGCACGACAGACAGACGAGTGGTGGCCGTTTGGTTTTATGTCAATAGTATGTTTAAAAAAAAGACAATTTTTATATCTAATGAAACAATTTCCTACAAATAAATGTAAAGGATTCTTAAAATTCAAAAACCCCTCAACCAGAAATAATAAGGGACATCTTGGGAATAAACTACATTCCATATAAAACACAATGATCAAAAACAATGTAGCAGTTAGTCACAAAACTTAAGAAAGGAGCAAGTAGCTATATGGTAACAGGAAAGACTGCAAACTGGTAATGATTCAGCTAATTTCAATCTTTCTTTAAAAGTTTCGAGTTTTTAACATGTTCCTTTCTAAAATTGGCCTTTTTGACTGTCAGGTTTCTTTAAATCCAAATTTAACTTTACCATTTATTTCCCCATGACACCAAGCAAGCCGAAAAACTTTTAAGAGCTATCTTGTTAAGTGCCATTGAGTTGATTCTGACTCATAATGACCCTGTTTAGGGTTTCCAAGGTGCAGTTGGTGGGTTTGAACCAGCCTTGTGGTTAGCAGTCCAGTGCTTATCCTACAACACCACACCAAGGTTCCAAGCTACCTTGGGATACAGTTCATCTTAAATTCAGTAAATTGTTTACTTTTCGGTGGAAAAAAGAAAGTTGCTTAGAGCTACAGAATGACTCCAGACTTCACATTCTATTACTAGAATAAGTCAAAAAATATTCCACCTAGAGCAGCTAGAAGAACAGAAGATACTTCTTGAAAGAAAGACCGACAGGAAAAATACAAAACAATAATGGCAGTCTGACTGACTACTACAAGAACAAGCAAGTTGCTCGCCTAGGAGACATCAAGGCAAGCAGTCGAGTCCTATCAGAGCAAACCCCCTTCCAAGACTAAGACTCAATGGGAATACACGAGCAGACACGCACTCTGACTGGTGACCACGTTGGTCACTGATAAGGAGAAGTGGGGGAAAACAGCAATGAAGCAGCAAGCTAAGCCCTACCATGTTCGATAGACTCCGGTGAACCTGGGTGGAGACCTGGTTGGCCAGCAGTGTGGTAAAACCTGGGGACTCTTGGGCCCAGAGTCAGTGACATAGCCACAGAGGACTAGAGTGGAGTGGAGAGTGAAGCGTCCAGCTGATAAGTGAGGGCATATGCACACTTGCAGATAATACCCACTTGACCTGGCTTCAATGGCTGGATGATCAGAACTCAACTAGAAGAAGAAAGAAGGGGGAAAAAAGAGTAATCTGATACAATTTGATGAACTTGACCTACACCTATGGATGCAGTAGCTCAAAAGAGGGAACAAATCTTTACTAGGATCATTCCCACCCCCTCCATACACAGAGTAGACAGGGATGGGCAACTTGGACACTGGCTACTCAAAATGGGGGGACTACAAAGGCAAGAAGAGATTGGCTTACAAGCTTTCAAGAGGGAGCCTAGATCCAGAGGGTGCGGAGGTAGGTAGAATCTTCACTAAGTAATATACAATCTGCCTGGACAGGCCGATGAAAGGAGACGGGGAAGGCACTCATGTGGCACAATAGTGAATTGCTATCAGGACTGACTGTGAGTGTTTGAAATGTAAAGATAGATATTTTGTAGCAAAAGGAGGGGAGTGGTTGACTTGGCAGTCCAGGACCATCAAGGGAGAAGAGCAGAGTGTGGGACCCTACACAGAGAGGCAGTGATGCCAGAGATGGAGGCAGAGATGAAGACGTGGAGAGATGGAATGGCTGAGGACTCTAGACACAGAGAGGGAGAGTGGTTGTGTGCTGACGACCAGGGGTAAGGCTTACAGGGTATACCCTTTGGTTGGTCGATGATGCATGGAGGGGATTGTAACCATGGCAATGAAATGATATATGATAGAATGAATTTATAGCTAATTATCTCCCATCACATAATTCACACACAATAAAACATTTTTTAAAAAAGTATTCCTACACCCCCTCTAAGACTGAAACTCAAAGGGAACACATGAGCAGGCATGTAAGCTTGCTTATGACATTCGTCTACTGGTGACTGGAGGAAGGGGAAAGGAAGCAATGAAGAAATGGGCTGAGTTCAACCACGTTCCACAGACTCCCGTTGACCTGGAGTTGAGAGAGAGAAGAGGAAGAGCTGGTTACTCCAACATGTGGTAAGACCTGGGGACACCTGAGCCTATGGACAAAGACACAGCCACAGAGGGCTATAGCTGAGAGTGAAGCATCCAGCTGATACGAAGTGAGAGGAGGCGCACAAGAAGGCCCAAAGTTGCAGATAGTACCCTAGCCTCAATGACTTGATAATCAGAACTTCACTTGACTAGAAGAAGATTTAAAAAAGAACAAAAAAAGAACAATTTTTGATAAAGGAAACGAAGGTAAATTGCTACAATTTAATGACCTATACTCATGGTAAGGAGCTCTGGTAGCGTAGTGGTTACGAATCGGGCTGCGAACCTTAAGGTCAGCGGTTCGAAATTACCAGCCGCTCCGCGGGAGAAAGATGAG
>NW_006408729.1:1646345-1704710 GCF_000296735.1 Chrysochloris asiatica | reverse complement strand
TACCAGCCGCTCCGCGGGAGAAAGATGAGGCTTTCTACTCCCGTAAGGATTTACACCCTCCGAAACCCTGTACAGGGTCGCTATGGGTCGGAACCGACTCGATGGCACTTAACAACTCATGGTGGTAGTAACTCTAAATACCAGTAGAGAGGGAAGGAGTCTTCACATCAAGCATCAATGCTATCCCCTCTGTACACAGGGTAGATAGGGATGGGCAACTCAGACATTGGCTACCTAAAATGAGGGGGCGATTAAGGCTCGAAGTGACTGGCTTACAAGGTTTCAAGGGGGAATTTAGTTTAATAGTGTGTTGAGGGGGAAAAAAAAAAGTCCTCACTAGATAGTTTTCATCTTGTCTAGATGGGTCTGGTTAAAAGCGATGTGAATGATTCTTATGATTCAATAGTAATTGTTATCATGACTAATTGGGACAGTCACAGTTGTATAGTTTTGTAACAAAAACGGGGTAGTAGTTAATCCCACAATCCAGAAACAAAGGACCTTAGGATCATTAAGGTTGAAGAGCACAAACGGAATGTGAGACCTAATCCAGAGAAGCAGGGATACCAGAGATGGAGGCAGAGATGGGAACATGGAAAACGGGAACATGGAAAATGAGGACTCTAGATTTGTGGGAGAGAGAGACTAAGAGATGGAGGCAGATCTGCAGAATGTACCCTTTGGTGGTGTGAATTATATATGCTTGAGTGTTTTAAGAAAAAGCTGAAGTGAATAGAGACAAAAAAATATTAACTGATAGTACATGGAGGGGATTATAATCATTGTAATGAAACAAGGTGTATGATTTGTTGAATGTAAAACTGATGATCTGCCCTGTAAATTTACACTCAATCCACAATAAGAACCTTAAAAAAAAAATTCCTACAAGAGTGTAAATTGCTACAATTTTATGAACTTGACCTATACTTGTGGATGTAGTAACTCAAAATACTGAGAGGGAAAGAGTTGTCACATCAGGGATCAAGCCTATCCCCTCTGTATACAGGGTAGATTTAGGGATGGGCAATTTAGACATTGGCTACCTAAAACGTGGGGGTGATAAAGGCATTGAAGTGACTGGCTAACAAGTTTTCAAGAGGGAGTTTAAAGTGTCCCCACTGAATGGTTTTCATCTTTTTTAGATGGATCTGGTGAAAATATATGGGGATAAGATTCTTGTGATTCAATAGTAATTATGACTAATTGCAACTGTCACAAATGTAAAGGCAAAAGTTTTAACAAAAACCTGGGGAATAGTTAATCTTACAGTCCAGAAACAGAGGGCTATCAAGGAGAAGAGCACAAGCGAAATGCGGGACCCTGTCCAGAGAAGCAGCAACATCAGAGATTAGGTCATGGTGAGACAGGGCAGCTGAGGGCTCAAGAAAATGGAATGAGAGCTGGTGGCCAGGAGGCAGGCCTGCAGAATGTGCCCTTTGGTTAAACTATAATAATAAATGATAAAATATGAAATAATTATGTATTCCTGAGTGGTTTTGTATACAACAGTCTACTCCCCCAAAAGAAGAGGGAAAGGAAGCAAATACTGTTGAATGATGCAGGGCATTGTAATCATTGCAGTGAAACAATGGTGTAAAGCCGATTGATGTTCTCCCATGTAAACTATCACTTAGTTCACAATTAAAGTATTCCTACAAAATCATACTAAACAAAAATATCAAAATGTGAAGCTATTGTTTCATGCCACTTACTACATCTAACATCTACACACTTCAGAAGGCAGTGTACTAGTATGGTGCTGTAGGATAAGCATAAGACTGCTAACCACAACACTGGCAGTCCATTTGCTCCTTGGAAACCATATGTAGGGATTGCTTAAGAGTCAGAAATGACTTGATTGCACTTACCACCCTTTCCCAGGGTGTTCTGGTGTGGTACTGTAGGATAAGCACTTAACTGCTAATCCTGTGGTTGGCAGCTCAAGCCCACCAGCCTCTTCTTGGAAACCTTTACAGGGTCGCTGAGTCAGAACCCAGGGCACTTAACATCCCCTCCCCAAAAAATTCTGCTCTGCTCAACTTAACACATCAAAATGGTAGTTTTGTCAGTTCGGACTCAGTGACCCTATATAGTTGTTTCTAAGGGAGCGGCTGCAGCTGGTGAGCTTGAACCGCCAACCTTGAGGTTCAAAATGACCTGCAATGCTACACTGCTCAAATTGTTCTGGAAACAAATCTCTCTGAAGGGGTAACATCAGGTGGATGGGACAAGGTTTTCCAAAATAATTCCTGTGAGCCCTAGCTACCCTTGAAAAAAAGCACAAGTGCTTTTTTCACCAAGGGTTTCCCATTGTCTTTCTCTTTATGTCCCCAATATTGTCCTGAGTCAAGAAAAATCTATCAAGATTGTTAAAGTGCCATTGAGGCAGTTCTGACTATTGGTCAGCAGACCAGTACATGTCCTCCAGGACCCCACCAAGACCATTAAGACTGCCCCTTTGAAATTCCTAAAAACATCACCATAACCTTCTAAGCAATCCTCTCACCAGTAAACTTAATTGGCCCAATACATGCCCTATGAAGTCAAGTTTTGATTGGACCTTTGGTGGCAGCCTAGAGATTGTGTTCCTTAGAATTTGTAGCCATTCACTTATTAAGACACATATTTAAACAAGTTTGCCTGAAATAAACCAATGCATGACTTGGAATCCTAGTAGCAATAATTTCTCACTTACCCTCATACTTACTGCAATGCTGAAAAGGTACTTTTGTGCCTGGCTACTCCTTTTAACAAGTTGCCCCCTGGCTTAAAATTATATATATAAGTAAATTGAGCTTATTTAGGAAGCGCGCTTTTATATTCAAATTTGAAGTGGAAACCAACTGTTATAATTCAAAATACTTGTTAGAATAAAACTTAGTACTTAGTAATACAATATAACAAGTTCAACAAATTAAACAATGGAAATTAAACTCACAACTGCAAGATCAAAGGATTAGTGACTGCCCTGTTATAAAGAGAGTTAAAGATTTCTAAAACAGGTCCTGACCATGCATCAGAATCACTGGAAGAATTAAGATTGTTGAACACTCCAGTTTCTGATTCCATAAACCTCAAGTGTGGCCCAATAATTTGCACTTAAAATGTCAATACTGTTGGTCTCCAGATCATAATAGAAACAAAACCCACTGCTGTTAATTTCAAGTAACAGTGACCCTAAGTGCTGTGGAGTTGGTTCCGACCCTGTATAGGATTTCCAAGTTGCTAGTGAGCTTGAACCACCAACCGTGTAGTTCAAACCAACTTTGTAGCCCAGCACATTAACTCGTAGCAGACCAAGACTCCAGTGACCCTATAGACGAGTGTTAAACAGCTTTATTTCCAAAGCTGGACAAATTTTCTGAATTTGTCTGCTACATGTCCCCCACTTAAGCAGCTTAATCACTGCATCACACAGGCTCCTAAACTTTTGAGAATCAAACTCAAGTACCATAGATTATAACTTATGGTTTCCAAGGCTTGAATCTACGGGGGCAGTCAGCCTATCTTTCTCCTGCGTAGCATGGTGGATTTGAATTGCTGACCATGCTATTAGCAGTCCAGGACTTATCCTACAGAGGCAGCCTTAACTGTTCTTCACACAAGTTTCTGTTGTTTTTAAGAAGTTCAAAATTGAGCTCACAATATTTAGTTCAAGTGTGGATTTCATGTGTTAAGCTGGAATTACTGAGTAAGACAAAAGTGTCTTTAAACACAGACTTTAATGGTAACAATTCCTTTAAGCTCAGTTAACTTTTAAACTATTACAAGTCTTATATGCAAATGTCACTATTAGACAATATTAGTGACTTGAACTGGGTTCCTCATAAAATAGAAGACAAATTCACTGAAAAGTGATTGACAAGCATATATAACAGTTTTGTTATGCCAACACAAAACATGGCTAATTTGAGTCACCCCCAAAATCACTAACACAGCATGAGCAGCATCTTAAGTATACTTCAACTAAGCCATTGAAAAAAAAAAAAAAGCGAGTGTTTCACTACCCCTGAGACCACTAGTTAACTGTGGTTCATACTTTAAAAATGTGAGAACACCCACACATGAAACTAATTATTGTTTTAGGTTTTCAATTTTTTACATCTGATTATCACATTGCAAACTTGCCCAGAACAAAATGTCATGAAAAAGGCCAAATGGACTCTATAACCCTATTGGTTAAAAGAAACGTGTTAAACTTGCTTATGCATTAAAGGATGTAGGAAATAGGCAGAGCCAAAGTCAATTCTTAATCTGCTAGTATTTACTTCAGTTCTATGCATGGCACAAGTAGTGTCAAATTCCTGGGTGGGATAGAGGGAAGGTGAGCAACATTTTGGATTCTTTTGTAGGACTGCATTAGATGTTCTTTTTAAGTCCAGTGTTCATACATTCAAAAATGTTGGTTTTCCAGGTACTTTAAATTACTGTCTGTTACACCTGGAGAAGCCTTTATGGCTTATTCCCTTAGTAGAGGCATATGAAATATTGCAGAGAGAGAGAACTGGACAAACCCACTAGTCATCCATATGACAATGATTTAAGGAAATCATCTCTAATACCTAAGTGCTGTCTAAGGCTAGAGTTCAATTTGAAAGTCAGTTAGAGACCCAAAAGCTGGTAAGTTGTTTCATTCACGGTTGGCTTTCAAGAAATGACATGCCTACTAAAGCTATTATTTTTAAGAGTATAGGAGTCTCAGAAGTCAATTACTTTGAAAACAGCCAAACATTAGTACTTTTTACCTTGTGGGTTAGTACGTTAATAGTAATTTCTCAATCGTAATTTGAATCCAAAAGAAGTCTTAACAGTACAACATCTACCCTTAAGGAGCTACCAGTATTTTTAAAGCATTAAGCATTAGAATGAAAAAATTTCACTCACTGGAAAATTGTATAGCTGGATTGATATTTCCCAATTAACTGCTTATTACAGAACTTCTTCAGAAGGCATGCATTTCAGTTCCAGTTTTAAGCAAACAACCTTAAGTCAATAAATCATGTCCAAACTACATATTAAAATGTTTATAAAAATCAAGCTTTAACATTTATTTATCTCGCTTGCCACATCTGTGTGCAGACAGGGAGTAAGACTGCACACATGTGTAAGCAGTGCAAAAATGTGAAAATGGAGAAGTCACAGATGTGCTAGATATAGAATACAGGACTATAATAAAGCAATGGACAAATCAGAATAACAAGGGGAGAGGGGGGAAGGCAAAACCACAGGGTCAGAATTAGGAAGGGTGAAGATAATGCCTTTGTTAACTACATAAGTTAAAATCAGTGGCACAGATAGCACTTGTCAAACAAAATCCAATAGCATTGACTTTTATTCATTCATGTTAAGTCACCTGAAATGATATCTGTTGCATTTAAATGCTCAATGTAAATGGCTGAACAAATCCATTTCAATGGATACTCAATATCCCACATAGAAAAGTCACTTCAACACAGCCTCATGACAACTCCCACACCAAAACAGTACTTTATTTTGTAAATTTGACCCATTATTATTCCCATTTTATGGTTTTGTTTTTCAGCTGTCAAGTGTACAAGGTAAAGAAAATTTTTAAATGGGGGGATTGCACCTGGAAAATAAATTTCTTCAACTCCATATACATGTTTCAAAACTGCTGGGTCCCAAGTCCATCTCTGAACTCCAGGGCTGCCAGTATCATGTGTAGCATACTAAAGCTACACTATTGATTAGCTTATTAATTCTGCATAAATCAGGTCAATCAATGTGTCAACCTGTAACAGACTGTGCACTTTAACTGAACATGGCAAAATATTCACTCTTTTGAACTTTACACCATCATTTGATGTCAAACAATGAAGCAAATCCCAACAGTATATACAAAAACAGCTTTGCATTTACAAAAGATTGTTTCCCATACTGATTAATCCAGGCAGCTAACTCATTGGTTTATGCAACTTTATTGAAGAAAAATAAATCAATTACTAGCAGAGCTATTAGTTGATCACTCATCCATTAACAACTTGCATCATTTATTCAGTGCTATATTAAACAGTGTACTGGAAGATAGATTAACTAATAGCTCCAAGCTTCCTAACAATTTAAATGAAAATTACAAAATGTTTGAGACCCTATTTTGGAATACAAAGGGTGTTTGACTTCCAATTTCCATTCTCTGTAGAACAAGAACAGGTCATTCCTTTATTGACATGCATAAAATACATCACATTTTCTGTTCTGCTGATGCTATAAATCCAATGCCAATTCTCCAGCCACATCAGTTATGAGCATAAAGTATATCATGTAACCTCAAATCTCTGACAGTGGAAGGTTTTAAGAATGGATGCTGCTAGAGTAATGCTGCTTCCTTTGATGTGACAATTGAGCATCCATTTCCCTCCCCCTCAGATGATCTCTTCAGCATGTTAGAGCAGTGAGGAATGGTTTTAGTCTCATAACCAAGTTAGAATGAAGACATTGGCCACATAATACACATGCTCCTTTTTTTTTTTTTTTTTAAAAACTCTGAATCTTGGGCAACTGTTCTCTTGTAACTACTTTACAGTTTCTAAAAGCAGTTATTGTCCAAAGCTGGAAGAACTTAAGTCTTCTCAGATGAGCATGTGAATGAATGAAGGGAGGTAAACAAAAAAATAAAATTTAAAAAGATGAGGTCTGATAGGGGAGCAGCCGGATAAGAAAATCAAAAAAGGAACAGTAATTTAAAGTTTATTCCAGCTATAATGCAGGTTATTCTGACTTTAAGGTAGCATCACATGGCATACTTCTGAGTCCATTCCCGAGATATTCTGTTGTACCTGAAAATAAGAAAGAATTCATTTTAAAATTTAAAATAAAGCCAAATACTTCATAACACTTACTTAAAATGGGTAGGTTTCTTTTTCATTGCCGAGTTTCACTAATGACTATGATATGAATAAAAGCCCCCAAACAAAGAAACAGCACTGATACTCAAAAAACAATGTGGGAGATGAGAGAGCTCCTAGCTCTGAAAGCAGTATTATTCTAGTAAAGCACAAGAAAGTGGCACTGAGGATTGAGAAGGCTACCAAAAACCAGACCTGTTTTCTCCCTTACCACTAAGTTAATGTTGTATTGGAAACTCTAAAATTAAGTAAAATACTCATTCTGACATTTAAACATTTAAAAAATTCTTCTGCATGTTAGGATGGCATACACATTCTATACTTTAATAAAACCAACACCCAACAATTACTTATTTAAAAAAAAAATCTAATTCTAGATTTTGAGAGAAATGTAGAAGTTACTTGACCTTGAGTATTTATAGAAGGCCTTCAAGACTTCCAGCACAAAACAGAATTAAGACATTTAGGAGAGTAAGTGTTATCAGAACGTATAAGAGGTGAGTGCTATGTATTCAGAAATACTATATTACTTTCAAAATGGGTGGTCATTAGAATTAATAAGGCCTTACTAGAGACTTGCTGAATGGGAATTGCTAGAAGTAGAAGCCAATCATCTTTGTTAGAAAGATCATCAACAGTTTATTCATATCAACAAGGTTGCTACAGAGGAAAATCACTGATAAAACAAATGCCATCAATTTCTCTGACTTATACCCATGCTACAAGCTACTTATCCCAATCATCCAAGTAAACAAATAAACAGAAATACAGTGATAACTTTGAGTTTTTATACCAAAGAACACAGAATATTCAAATTTACTTCTCTAGTTTGAACTAAAAAAACAAAACTGACTTATTTCCAAACCAAAAATTAAATGCAATTCAATTACTTTTCTAAATTTTAAGAAACATTCTTTCTATCCTATTAACAGTTATCTCACATTTAACATATCCTCTCAAAAAGCCAGTACTTAAAACAGACTTCATTTAGCAAACAAAGAGCCACAAAGTATAGCTAACACTAATGCATGCTTGTCAGTAATAAACATTTAGTTAAGATGCTTAGGATTAAGTTTTGCCCTCTTCCCATGACATTACTATTTACTGACAAAAATTTGGACTGAATTATCACACTCCATAAAATACTGAAATATAAAAAGATTTAAAATAAAAATGTAAATGTTAATTTTAAAAAGATACCTAAATTTTCATTTACTATTACTATAAAATTATTTTGCCATGCAAGAATACTTTCAAGCAATAATTACTCAGTATACTTTCAAGCTGAACAGAGAGATCAAGCAGTTAAATGCAGTTTTCAGAAAACCGCAATCTGTTGTTACCTTTTGTTAGTTATATAGTGCCTTAAAGCATGCAGCACTCAAGTGCTGGCAGTACCATGAATAAGCGCACCATAGAGTGCAGTTCCTCTTACCCTACAACATAGCGTATTTCTCTGTCCACTCTCTTGCTAACCTATTGTACCTAATTGAACAAGTATACTTAGCATTAATTATAACATACGCAGGTTTTAATAGTGATGTTGAACATAAAGACGCCAAATATTTGAGAAATTTAGATAATTTTTTCTAAAAATATAATTGAATCAAGAAAAATTTGCTTTCTTCCAAAACTTAATACTTTAAGAAACAGTGTTTAACATGCTTGCAAAATACATTAAAAATTTATGATTCTTTAAACGATCATAGTTCAATAGCTAGCTTTCTGGCACCCTTCAAGTATAATCTTATCAGAAATTGGCAAAAAGCCTTACTGACATCGACATAATTTTTTGTTATTTAGCACTGTCGAGTCAGTTCTGACTCCTAGCAACCCTGGTAAAGGGTTTCCGACAAGAAGCCAGTGAGTTTGAATCGTCGACCTTGCGGTTCTAGTCCAGTGCATTATTTCTGCAGCACCAGACCAGGACATAACTTACAGCAGACTATAAACGCAACCAGTTAAAAACCTCACTTTTTCTTACTCCCATAAAGATATTTCATACTTACTTATCTCTGTCTGTTTTATAGATCCGTGCAATCTCTGGCACTAGGGGGTCATCTGGGTTCGGATCACATAGCAGTGAACAAATGGATAAAAGGACTGCAAGAAAACAGATGCTTGTTATTCAACATAAGGCACTAGTATCACAAAGCATTTAGAAACACATAAACGTAAATCTTCAAGAGAAATATTAAGTTTATAACTTAATTTCCATGAAACAAACGTTTACAGAGATTTTGCATCACAAAAGAGAAGTTCCTATTAAACATTATCAAACTCAGGAGAAGTTCTAAGGTATCCACCAAATGATGATATATTAGTTAATTCCCTATTTTAAAAATAGGTAGTTTATTAAATGTTTTGTTCCTTGAATTTATAAAGCAATCCACAGTGGTATGAATCAATCTAATATGGAAATAGAAGCCATGTCCAAACAAATTCATTGCTGTCAAACTGATCTTGACTCATAACCACGCAATACAGGGCAGGGTAGAAAACTACCCCACAGTGTTTCCAAGGTTATATATTTTTATAAGAAGCTGACTGCCACATCTTTCACTACAGAGAAGCTATTGGGTTCTAACCACAGACCGTAGCAGCTGAGGGCTTATCACTACACCACCAGAGCGCTTTATTTATATAGCCCTAAGACTACTTACTTTCGGTATGGATTTCATCTCAATGTAAAGAAACCAAAATCCTCACCACTGGACCAATAAACAACACTATCTGGTAGAGTGGTGGTTATGAATCAGGCTGTGAACTGAAGGTCAGCAGTTCGAAACTACCAGTTGCTTTGTAGGAGAAAGATGAGGCTTTATGCTCCCATCAAGATTTACAGCCTCAGAAACCCTGTAAAGGTTGCTATGATTCGGAACCGACTCCACGGCGCGTAACAAGACTACTTACTAGTTAAGCGGAAAAATGTCAAAATGTCTCTATGTTCTGAGCCTTCAACTTTATTTCTTATCCTTATCTGTTTATCATACCAACACAGAAGATGCCAAGTATCAGGCATAGATCATGTTCAGTTCTAATGTTTATTATGTAATAGTAACCATGCAAAGTGTTAACAAAAAACAGCACTTTGGTTTTGGAGAACATCTTAAGAGACAAAATTACACCAATAATGAAAAAAAAAACAAAAAAAAAACAAACCCAAAACCCCCTACAATAATAGCTCTGACAGCAGAAAATATATAATTATTGCCCCCCCCCCAAGTGGTTCTAGTCAAAAGTTCAAAAAATGCTTTATAATCTAAGAGATTCAAATGCATTGTATGCTAAGTGCAAGGCTTGCAGTTCAAACCCACCAGACTATCCACATGAGAAAGACAAAGGTATCTGGTTCCTTAACGATGTATAGTCTCAGAAACACTGTAGAACAGTTCTACTCTGTCCTACAGGGTCAATGTAAGTTAGAACTGACTCAATGGCAGTGGATGGGGTGGAGTAAGGAATGCTAATACCAAAACCAGAAAATTATTAGAAGCAGATCTCCTATCACATTAAGGAGTTGTTTTGTGGGTAGGCAATTTTATTGTGTGGTGAAAGTAACATAAAAGACACTGTTACTGTTCTTAAAAGAGAAAGAGATGGAATGACATTATTTGGGATATTCACATCAACCTGTCATTGATGTCATATAATGGATCTCTACTATAATTTTTGTCATTAAGTGCTGGCAAGCCGATTCCGACCCATAGTGACCTTGTACAGGGTTTCTAAGGAGCAACTGGTGAGCATGAACCACTGACCTTGCAGTTCAAAGCGACTTTGCAGTCCAGCGCATTAATACACAGCGCCACAACACCAGGACTCTATAATTAGAAGACCAGAATTGATCTAGCGATCCATCCTAGTCTAACATTTAGAAATAATCTACAATATAACACCTAATGTTTTTAAACCCAAAACTAATAAACACAGAAAGCAAAACAGAAGGTTTCCCACAATGGAAACCTCAAGATTTAAAGACACTAGTAGTTAGTGGTTGCTAACCTCAAGGTCAGCAGTTCCACAAAAGAGGCTTTTTGCTTCTGAAAAGATTTACCGCCTCGGAAACCCTGTACAGGGTTCGCTATGAGTCGTAACCAACTCCACATACATAACCATCACCACTACCACCAGTCAGTAAGTAATAACATTCTAGTTAAAAGGCAACAAGTATGTGAATGAGATGTGCAAATGGCTTAGGACTGAAAACAAAGCAGAAAAAAAATTTTTAATTTCCCTATTTGTCATAAAGGTTAATTCAGGCAAAACAACCTCCCACTACATATACTAATTTGTATTTCAGAATCTTCCCACAAAATCTCCTTAATCAATACTGCTAAAGCATCAAATGATATAAATTATTTCTTTCCCACCTCTTAAACTGAAAAGTTGGCAGAAGAGATACAAGAGTCATATAAATAGATCCCCAAATGAAATTTTATTGACTTTAAAAGCATTTTACCTTTAGAAATAGTTAAAGCAGGAGACCACTGTGATCTTAGAATATCGAGACAAATGCTGCCATTACTGTTAATATTTGGATGATAAATTCTTGTTGTAAATGCAACCTAAAATAAACAAAAAAATTTTCAGGTATTTTTCTCAAATCAAAACAAGCATCCCAAAAAGATATTGACCAAGACTGAAAAAAAATCCAGAAAACCAAATAGCCAATATCTAATTTATACACACATAAGAAAACAATGAGCAAAAATTTTAAAAATGGATTTTAAATTCTGACCCAAATCCCATCAAGCTCTCTTTTCAACTCAAGTGAAAATATGACTTTGGAGAAAAAATGTTAGTATCAATGAAATGGCATAACTTTCACCTTACCACAAGGAGCACTGAAAAGCCATTTGGAAGATATTTAAACATGAGGGAGCTTCAAAAATATTTGTGGGGAAATTCCATTATGTTTCAATTCTATTTCCCACAAATTTTCTGAAGCCCCCTTATACATTCATTACAAAGTAAGGAACTTCTGAATGTAGCTAAAATTTATAGACCAGCTCAGTATATTACTTTTAAGTTATCATTCAGTTTCACATATAGAATGTGACTCTGTATTTCCAATGCACATAAACATAAATTTGAATACAGGCAGTCCCTAGGTTACTAATGTTTGATTTATGGTCAACTCCTACTTTAATGCAGTTTCCAACTGGTTCTGCCTACGACAAATGAAACAAAACACGAATAGACCTCTAGATTTTCAAAATTTATGTGACTTGTCACAGTAACTTTGAGTGAAGGTGAATATTTATAATGCTATGTACAGGACACTATGGTAAAGAATCCAAATCAGTATAAACACTATAAAGTTAAAAAAAAAAAGTACCTATATAGTACATTTGAGCCTTACAACTCTAATGGATAGGGTACATGTTATCCCCATTACAAAGTTCAAGTCCAGGTCCCACTCTTTTAGCTAAAGGTCGAGTCAGAATTATGCATCTATCTATCTATCTATCTATCTATCTATCTATCTATCTATCTATCTATCTATCTATCGTTTCAATGTCTAAAAATACTCTGAAATAAAATATTAAATATTAGACTGAAGGGGGAATACTTGCCTTAGGTGGTTTGAAGGGGTAGTCTGTAGGAAAATGAATTGTCAAAAAGAATACACCGCCTTGATATGGGCTGTCATTCTATAGGGGAGGAAAAAAAAAAACTTCACTCTTGATATTTTCATATTGCTAAATACTTTGTAATATTTCTATTTCTTTGCATTTCTCTAATAATGAATCAAGCTTACCTACTTATAATCAAAACTTACTTTACTTGGAGTACTGGTGTGGTGCTGTGGGATAAAGTACTGGATTGTAAAGTTGGTTTGAACCACACAGTTGGCGGTTTAAACTCACCAGCAGTTTCTTGGAAACCTGACGTTGTTAAGTGCCATCTGAGTCAGTTCTGACCCATAGCAACCCAGTATAGGGTTTCAGAGGAGCGGCTAGTGAGCCTGAACCACTGACCTTGCAGTTCAAACCAACTTTGTAGTCCAGCACATTAACCCACAGCGCCGTATCAGGAAACCCTATACAGGGTTGCTATGAGGCATAACAAACTCGAAGACACTTAATAACAACAACACATAAGGCTCCTGACTCCCAAAAAGGCAAAAAGTATCCTGGAAAGAAGAGCAGTTAGAGTGCTCCTTGGAAATGAGGGCATGAAGACTTACTCTCACATACTTTCAACATTCTATAAGGAGGGAGCAGCCCCTGGAGGACATCATCCTCTAACTAGAAGTTCAGTGAAGAGGAGGAAGACCCTCAAAAAAAGGATGGATAAATATAGTGGCTGCAACAGTGGGCACAAACATTTTGAGAATGGTGCAGGACTGAGTAGAATTTTGTTCTGTTATACATAAGGTCACTATGAGTCTGAATCAATTAGATAGCACCTGACAACAAAATGGCAATGACTTACTTACTACTGGCATGCCTGCCTTTACTCTGCCTCGCTATCTATCACTACCCAATTTATAACTCACTCTAAGGCTGAACTGGTCTAAGACATGAGATACTCTCTGGATTAACATCTACCAAAGTTTTCAAGACAGTTTAAATTCTTAAGCACCAAAACTTCCCCAAATGAAACCAGTTGTCAAGTTAATTCCAACTCATGAAGATCCCATAAGTTTTGTAGAATGACACAGCATGCATAACAAAATAACTCAATGGGATAAAAAAAAACAGACCAATCATTTTACTTCAGAGAAGTTTTTGTACACGATTCTGGTCAAGCTGCTACCGTTTACATTATTCAGAGATAGAGTGCTTTCTTCTATGACTTGTGATATACTGGGTGCAAGTTAGTGTGGTTCTCCAAATAATTTTTAAATCTCTTCCTGTCCATTCCATTTCAAATGGAGGGGAAAGTAAGCATGTAATTTATCAATAGCAATATGTAAACAAAGGCAATTTCTACCCATTGTATCACTCACACGGGGAACTTTCAACTGATGCATTTTACAGTTAAGGATTAAGCTGGCATCTAAGCTTGTAAATTTACTAATGTAGGAATGGGGACTAATCAGAAGACTCATATGAACACTGCCTATTTTTAAAACATTGTTCTTTTTAGGTGTTATCGAGTTGGTACAAACTCATAGTGACCCTATGCACAACAGAATGAAACACTGCGTTGTCCTCACAATTGTTGCCACCTTGGGCCAACCTCACAATTGTTGCCACGCTTGAGCCCACTGATGCTGCCATTTTGCCAATTCATCTTGCTGGGGGGTCTTCCTCTTTTTCTCTGACCTCTACACTTTACTAAACATGATATCCTTCTCCAGCAACTGGTCCTTCCTGACAATATGTCCTGGCCTCCCAGGAGCACTCTGGCTTTACTTCTTCCTTCTTCCAACACAGATGCTTGTTCTTTTGGCAGCCCATGGTACTTTAAACATTCTCTTCCAAACTCAAATGCATCAATTCTTCTACTGTCTTCCTTATTTACTCTCCAACTTTTGGATGCATATGAGATTAGTGAAAATACTATGGCTTGGGTCATTATACAGACCAAATTGGTTAAAACACTGTTATTTACTATCTGTAGGAGAAATCACTATACTGTAACTAAGTTAGATAAAAGCACTTTAAACAAAACTTTTAAAAAAGTGCAAGTATGTTCTTGAGATAACTGGAAATACTCAATCCGGACATACTTTAAAATTCTGAAACTAAATTATACAACCATAATTTGACTTAAGTGCTTTTGGAGTCAGTTTTGACTCCCAGGAACACTATATGGGGCTTTCAAGGAACAACTGATAGGTCTGAACCACTGGCCATGTGTTTAGCAGTCCAGTGCTTATCCTGCAGAGCCACACCAGGAAAATGTCTTTGTTGCTGTATGCCTTGAAGCCAATTCCAATTCATGGCAACCCTATATGGGTTTTCTGATAGTGGCTGCTGGGTTTGAATTTGTGGCTAACAGACCAGTGCTTATCCTACAGCACTGCATCAAGGCTACACAAATCTCACTTACTCTAAGTCAATTACCAACACTATTATTGTCTGCTGTAGCCTCTGTCTCATCTTCAAGGACTATCAACTAATATGACTATAATTCAAATTTATGCACTAATCATTAATGCCAAAGATGAAAAAAATTGAAGACTTTTACCACTATCTGCAGTCTGAAATTGAGCATACATGCAATCATAAATCACTGAAAATTACTTATGATTGGAATGCATAAGTTGGAAACTAAGGATGTATTGTTATTGTTGTTAAGTATCGTGGAGTCAGTTCTGACTCACAGAGACCCTGCTCAGGGTTTCCGAGACGGCAAAACATCTTTCTCCCACAAAACAGCTGGTAGTTTCGAACTGCCAAACGAGCTTAGCAGCCCAATTCCTAACCACTACAGTACCAGAGCTCCTTAAGGATGTATTGCTGTTGTTAGGTGCCATCGGAACAAAGAAGAACTAAACACTGCCTGATCCTGGGCCAACCTCACTAATTTTGCCACGCTTGAGTCCATCGATGCTGCCAACTGGCCAATCCATCTCCTTGGGGGGGTTCTTCCTCTTTTTCTCTGACCTTCCACCTCACTAAACATGATATCCTTCTCCAGCGAATGGTCCCTCCAGACAATATGTCCGAAGTATGAGAGATGAGGTTTGACCATCTTGGCCTCCCAGGAGCACTCTTGGCTGGGGTTCTTCCAAAATGGACCAGTTGATTATTTTGGCAGCCAGTTGGCACTTTCAATATTCTCCTCCAGCAGCACCATAACTCAAAAGTGTCAATTCTTCTACTGTCTTCCTTATTCACTGTCCAGTTTTTCCATGCATAAGAGGTTAACTGAAAATACCATGGCTTGGGTCAGGTGCACCTTAGTCCTCAAGTTGACATCTTTGCTCTTCAACACTTTGATCTTAATCAGTATGTTTTAAGTCCTCTTCACTTTCAGCAACCACGGTTGTATCATCTGCATACTGCAGGTTGTTAATGAGTCTTCTTCCAATCCTGATGCCACTTTTTCTTCATATATCACTGCTTCTTGGTCCAGACACAGATTTCTCATGAGCACAATTAAGACCCATCAGACACCAGCAATGATATCACTTGTTCCATGGCCTCTTCTGAATCTGGCTTTAACCTCTGGAAGTTCTCTGTTAATGTATGATTGTAGCCGTTTCTTTATTACCTTTCTGGAATGGGCACAAATACAAATCTCTTCCAATCAGTCGGCCAGACAATTGTCTCCCAAATTTCTTGACAGAGATGAGTGAGTGCCACCTGTGCTGCCTCACTTTCTTGAATTCCATCAATTCCTGTTGCCTTGTTCTTTGCCAATTCCTTCAATGCACCTTGGACATCCTCCTTCAGTATCATTGGCTCTTGATCATTTGCTATCTCTTGAAATGGCTGAGTATTAACCATTTCCTTTTGGTACAGTGACTGTGCATTCCTTCTATCTTCTCTTGATGCTTTCTGCATCATTCAATAATTTGCCCAGAGAATCTTTCAATGAGTCGAGGTTTCAATTTTTTCTTCAGTTCCCCCAGCTTGAAAAATGCTGAGCATTTTCTTCCTTTTTTAGTTTTCTGATTCCAGATGTTTGCACATTTTGTTGTACTATTTGGCTGTATCTTCTCGAGCTGATCTTTGAAAATTTCTGTTCAGCTATTGGACCTCTTCATTTCCTCTATTTGCTTTAGCTTCTCTACGCTGGAGAGCAAGTTTCATTGTCTCTTTTGACATCCATTTTGACCTTTTCCTTCTTTCTTGTCTTCTCAATGATTTTTTGCTTTCTTCATGTATGATGTTCTTGATGTCATCATCCCACAACTCTTCTGGTCTTCGGTCTTTAGTGTTTAATTTATCAAATCTGTTCTTCAGATGATCTCTAAATTCAGGTGGGATATAGTCAAGGTCATATTTTGGCTCTCGTGGACTTGTTTTCATTTTCTTCAGCTTCAGTTTGGATTTGCATATGAGTAATTGATGGTCTGTTCCACAGTCTGCCCCTGGCCTTGTTTTGACTGATGATATGAAGCTTTTCCATCATCTTTTTCCACAGATGTAGTCAATTTGATTTCTATGTATCCCAACTGGTGAGGCCCATGTGTACAGTCGCCTCTTATGCTGTCTAAAGAAGGTATTTTAAATGAACAAACCATTGGTTTTACAAAATTGTATCAGGCATTCACCAGCATTCATTTTGATCACCAAGGCCATATTTTCCAACTACTGGTCCTTCCTGTTTGCTCCCAACCTTTGCATACCAAATCAATACATACTGATCGCATGTTTGATCCATTTCAGATTGAAGAAGTCAGTAGAATTCTTCTATTTCATCCTCACTGGCTTTAGTGGTCGGTGCGTAAATTTGAGTAATAGTGGCATTAACTGGACTACCCTGTAGGCACATGGATATTATCCTATCACAGACAGCGTTGTACACCTCATGAGCTATCGGGATATGTTCTTTTTGACAATGAATGCAACACCATTCCTCTTCAATTTGTCATTGCCGGCATAGTAAACCATGTGGTTGCCAGATTCAAAATGGCCAATATACCAGTCTGTTTCAGCTCACTAATGCCTAAGATATAGATGTTTATGCATTCCATTTCATTTTTGACAACTTCCAATTTCCCAAGATTGATACTTCGTACCTTCCACATACCAATTTTCAATGGATGTTTACAGCTGTTTCTCTTCATTTTGAGTTGTACCCCAACAGCAAATGAATGTCCTGCAGGCTTTTCTCCCACAGGCTTTACTTCATTAGTGTTATCACGGTCAACTCTACTTTGAGGAAGCAGCTCTTCTCCAGTCGCATTTTGAGTGCCTTCCAACCTGAGGGGCTCATTGTCAGGCATCATATCTCTGCTATTCCTAAGGTTTCAGTGACTAAATATTTGGTATTAGTTCGTCACTTTCCTCCTACTCTGTCTTCGTCTGGAAGCTCATCTGAAACCTGTTGACCACAGGTGACCCTGCTGGTACTTAAAATACCAGTGACATAACTTTCAGAATCACAGCAACTCACAAGCCACCACAATACGACAAACTGACAGATGAGTGATGGCCATTTGGTTTTAAGTGGAAACTGTCACTTTAAATTTCAAGGAGATCTGTGCACATGTGTAGTAGAACCCTCCAGGGGTGGGGTGTCTATTCGCTCAGGCATCCCCTAGTAGCTGGAAAATACAGTCTTGGTGATAGAAATGACATTGGGGGAAATCACATGATAAAATTTTGCAGGACCAATGGACTGATTCACTGGAAATACTGTTTTATTGACAACATAAATTGCAGCTATATATGTGAACCTCAACAGATGGAACTTGTAGGAATCAAATCAACTACATCTGTGGAAGGACACCACATATAATACCAAATATCATCAGTCTGAAGAAGGCAAAAAGGGCCAAGAGTGGTATAGACCATCATTTGCTCATGTGTGAGTTCAGGCTGAAGTTGAAGAAAATTAAAATAAGTTAGTGAGCTCCATGAGTACACTCCACCTGAATCTAGAGGCCATCTCAAAAACATATCTGACTGAAGAGTAGACCAGTTATGGAATGATACCATTGATATTATACACGTAGATATCAAAAGGTAGTTAAAAAGACAGGAGAGAAAAGCCCATTATGGATCTCAGAAAAGTCTCTAAAACTTATTCTTACACAGAGCAGTATAAAGCAAATGGAAGAAATGATGTAAAAGAGTTAAACAGATGATTTCAAATAGTCTGAGAAGACAAAGTATGATAATGAAACGTGCCAAGGCCAGTAAGAAATTAAGAATGGAAGAAACCGTCAGCATTTCTATAGCAAAAAGAACTGGGGCAGAGGGGAGAGGGGTCTAAGTTGAACTAATGACTGATTCTATGAGCAAAACAATGAAAACAATAGCACCATAAGAAGACAGAAGGAATATAACTACTGAACAACAAGCAAATGTTGATGTCCAACCATTTCAGGTGGTAGTATATGATTAAGATTTGATTTTAAAAGACGAAGTACAAGCCATACTGAAGTCATTGGCGAAAAACAGAGTTCCAGGAATTGATCGAATACCAACTGAAATGTTTTAACAAATGAATGCAAAGCTGGTAGAGAAATTTGGAAGGCAGGTACCTAGCCAACTGACTAATAGATTCATATTTGTGTCCATCCCCCCAAAGGTGATCCAATAGAATGTAGAAACTATTGATCAACATCATTAATGTCACAGGCAAGTAAATGTTGCTGAAAACTCAAAAACAGTTACAATACATAACAGGGAGCTACCAAAAACTTAAGCTGTATTTAAAAGATGAATCTTGGTTGAAAACAGAACATAATATGCTTATATCTGCATTTTACTGAATATACAAAGGACATATCATCACTCACTATTCTCTCAGGTTTCTGGGAAGTTGCTACCCAGTTGTAGTACATGCTCCTGCCTGGGGGTGGGTGTAGGTGTTGAGGGGAACATTCATTTCCCAGGGATCATGAAAGGGTTAAGTGTTCTGGAATTCTTCTTCTTGCCATTGTTATTTAAAATTAGTCATGATGCCACACAATTGAATGCCTTTGCATATTCAGTAAAATGCAGATATAAGCATCTTATGTTCTGTTATCAGCCAAGATTAATCTTTTAAATCCAGCTTAAGTTTCTGGTAGCTCCCTGTCATGTATTGTAACTGTTTTGAGTTTTCAGCAACGTTTACCTGACTGTGACATTAATGAATTTCTACATGAATCTGAAAAAATGGGTCTCACACCCTACTAATCCACTAGGACATAATTATATCAAAATGCGTATTACCTTAACCTTGTCCCCAACCCCTATTTTTGCATGCTGTCAGTTACTAAAAACACAGTTGTTGTTAAGTGCACCAAGCTGCTACCAAACTTGATAGTGACCCATAGTGTTTCCAAGGTTGCAAATTTCTGTTGAAGGAGAAAGCCTCATCTTTCCTCCTGTGGAGTGTCTGGTGGTCTTTAATAGTCAGCCCTGTGCCTCACAGTCATTAGTGCTTATCCTACAGAACCACCATTCGCCCAAAACACATGGTATCAACTAAAAGTCAAAGCAGAAAATAATTGTGTCATGCCAGATTTACTGTGTTCATGAGGAACCTATACACAGACCAAGAGGTATGTAGTCTTTGGAAAAGGGTAAGTGGATATTTTATGGTTTAAAATCAGATAAGGTGTGTCAGGGTTGTATCCCTTCACTGTACTTATTCAATCTGTGGTGGTGGTTATATGCCGTGGAGTTGGTTCCAACTCATAGTGACTCTCTATATGGTTTCCAAGGTTGTAAATTTTCACTGGAGCAGAAAGCCTCGTTTTCTTCCCATGGGGCAGCTGGTAGAGTTGAACTGCTAACCTTTTTGGTTAGCAGCTCAGGTCATAATTCACTATGGTAACACTGAGTAAATAATCTGAGGAGCCAGACTTTATGAAGAGTGTGGCATCAGGATTAGAGGAAGACTCATTAACAACCTGCACTATGCCAATGCCAATCTTGCTTGCTCAAAGAAAAAAGGACTTAAAGCACTTCCTGATGAAGACCAAAGACTATATAGCCTTCAGTATGGATTACACCTCAACATAAAGAACAAAAACCTTCACGATCAGACCAAAAAGCAACATGAACAAAATACTGAAGCATTTAATTTTACTTACATAATCAATGCCCACAAAAGCAGCAGTCAAGAAACTAAAATGACATTTTGCAATGGGGAAATCTGCAAAACACCTCTTTTTGGTGTTCAAAAGCAAATATGTCACTTTTAGGACTAAGATCTGCCTGCCTTGGTATTTTTTCAATCACTTCACATGCATGTGACACCTGGATAATGAATAAGTAAGATCAAAAAAATCTAAGCCTTAGAATTATGGTATTGGTTAAGAATACTGTCTCTACCACAGACTGCCAGAACAATAAAACTGCCTTGAAAGAACTGCAGCCAAACGCCCCTTAGAAAAGACACTGGTGAAACTCAGTCTATACGTACTTTGGACATGTTAACCAGGAGGGACCAGGTTCCTGAAGGGTAGAGGGTCAGTGAAAGAGTAAGACCTTCCATGAGATACTGACAGAGTGGCTGCAATAATGCTAAAACATAGCATAGATTGTGAAGATAGCACATGATTTAACCTAAAATTTTTCTATCCTGTCACTTCATCAACACATCACTTACTTCTTACAAACTTGTGTTAAATAAATGTTTGTCTCATCCATTACTTTATAAGTTCCCTAAATATTGGGAGAGATGGGTCATGTCTATTATTTATTATATTCACTTAACACTTGGAACACAGCAGATGCTCACAGTTGATGAAAGAAAAAAAGATTAAGTGATCTCAAATGGAACTACTCAAAACAAAATACCAACTGACTGACCCATTCTACTGGTTAACTGCCCTAGGGAATATCTTCCTTTAGAATTACTCTAGTTATTGTTTATTATCTTACCTCATACATACTGTTTATCTAGCGATAAAAACAGCTAAATGCAAAGAAAGCAGAAAATTTTCAGTAAGATACACATCTATGTAATTTAGAACAGAAATCCGAAAGTGCCTTCTCAAGTCAAAGGAAATGTTAAGCATTTTGTAAGATACACAGTCCTACTCTCTGGGTGTTCTACTGTGCTGATTGTCTTGAATGGTATTAATATTGAACATTTAATTATCTAGCTTATAGCTTCTTATCAACAAAAAAAAAAAACAATTTTGCTATGTTCAAATTATCACTTTCTATCTAAAATACTCAAATTGTCTACGAAATTCAAGTGATATACCAAGTGAATAAGTCACTACGCTAGTACATTTCCTTCAGAAAAGCAGTTACTACCATGGCATATTTAAAACAGAATAATTACTGTGTAATTAAGTATACTAAAGTTCAAGTTAAAAATTACAACCAGATCAATGATGAATTTATTAAGGAAAAACAAAACTTTAAAATTCTTAATACTTACAGGTCCCATAATTGTGGCTTGCCAATGAAACACTAGAAAAAGAAAAACTCTTGTTATTTAAAAAATCCATAAGCTGTTTTCAAATTAGCTAAAGAATCAACTTGAAAATTACTTACTATCATCCCCAACTGGACCTGCAGAACATTGTGCTGGAGGGTCACGGGCCAAATCACTAAGTTCCTACACCAAGACAGAAAATGATGGGTCATATAACCTTAATAAAAAACACAATCAAAGTGCATCACAAATGCTTCC
This sequence comes from Chrysochloris asiatica, assembly GCF_000296735.1. Lineage (NCBI taxonomy): Eukaryota > Metazoa > Chordata > Mammalia > Afrosoricida > Chrysochloridae > Chrysochloris > Chrysochloris asiatica. Next base: position 1,682,628 of record NW_006408729.1, on the reverse strand, counting down.
AGTAACCTTTACCCTGTTCTTTAAGAGACAAGCAAATCGTATTCACAGCAACAAAATAAGGGGGCTTTTGAAAAGTTCATGATTTTCCAAGAAATGTTTTAGGACACCCCCGCCCCCTGCATATATTTCCACTGTCGTTAAGTGCTGTAAAGTTGGTTCCGGCCCATAGCAACCGTGTATAGGGTTTCCAAGGAGCTTGAACCATCAACCTTGTGGTTCAGATATAAATTACGAGTAACAGCACAGTGCCTAAAACATGGCTGGCATAGCTGTTTAATGACATGCTTGGATAATTATCTTGGTTAGGGTTCATAAAAGTGCATCTAGAAAAAAAACTCACAAAGAGCTAAGGAACCTTTTTATTCGTATAATCTCTTTACTCCTTTCAACTTAATCTTGTCTTTTATGCAACAGCCATTTAAAAATTATTCTTAAAATTCCAATTCTGAAAGAGGCAGTTTCCACAATTCCATCTGAACTAATATTTCTAACAAATACCAACCACTTCATGACTTGTAATAGCAAGAAAACAATGTAGGTTTTTAACAGGCTTTAAAAAAAATCTTATGACATAGTTCCATCTTAACAATATAACCAATAATCATGAAAAACTAAAAATGAGATAGCATCCCAATTTAATACAAATGTTATATTCATCATTTTCAAATTTATCTCACATTCAGTCTAGAACACAAATCATCAAGAGTTAAAACTAATTTTTTAAATTACAACTGAACTTGGGAATTTTTTTCTCTCTTTTTGTCTAAATGTGTAGACAATGAACAGAGATGTTTGGGACTCAATTTGAGTAACAAAACAGAACAAAAAGTTATAATGAACTTTTGTGCAAAAATTAATGGTGCTGGTGCTAATGTGAGACTGCAAAGTCATTTGAACTGCAAAGTCGGTGGTTCAAAGCTCACCAGCTGGCTCTTTGGAAACCCTACACAGGGTCACTATGTGTCGGAATCGACTCGATGGCACAACAACATGTGTAACTAAACATGTGTTTAACATACAATTGTTAAGTGCCATAGAGTTGGTTCAGATTAGGCGCGACCTTATGTAGGGTTTCTGAGGAGCTACTAGTGGGTTTGAACTACCAACATTGCAGTTAGAAGCTCAATGTTTATCTCACAGCACTGTATCCTGGACCCTATTTAATAATTTATTTCCTATAACTGCAGGAATTGGATTAAGTGGAAATAAATCTCTAAACCAGTTACAATCATTTTCTCTTAACTCTGATCTTTGCTTTCCAGTGCAAACTCATCAATCTAAAATCCAGTATAAATCCCCAAGAAAAGTGTAGAACAGAGAAATTAATATCTCAATTTAAATTCCAGAATAATCACTGTGTGGTAGGAAATGGTACCATTCACTAACACAGGAAATAAGCAAGCTATGACTACTACAGGAGAAAAACAAAACTACATTCAACACACACATTCACACACACTTTAATTTCTAAGGTCCTTGAAAAGCCAGGTGTTCTTCAGTTGCTTTTTTTTCCCACTACTCAGTAAACAGCCTTATTGTTTGCTAAGTACTGTCAAGTTCGTTCCGGCTCATAGCGACCTTGTATTGGGTTTCCCAGTAGTGGCTGGTGGGTTTCAACTAGCAACCTTGCGGTCAGCAGTCCAGAAGCTTATCTTACAGCATCACACTATGCCAACACTGAAAAAAATGTAACTTCATGGAATTGAGCAAGAGGGAAGGAAAGGGCAATAATAACTTTCACAAGACCAAATGATGGGACAGTTTTTATTATCACTATTAATTATATTCTATGAATCCAATTCCAACAAATTTAAAGGTCCTTGTGCACTGGACTGCAAAATCAGTTTGAACCACATGGTTGCTATGAGTCGGAACCGACATGCTGGCATTAAACAACATTATCCTTGTTGCCAAGTATTGTCCCAGTTTTCACCTAACTGTCCTGATATATGCCACTGGGCAAAACCCTTACTGGGGATTTTCTTTTAAAAAAAAAGAAAGGTAGGTAGTATTAGACCAGTTGCCACTGATTTGATATGAATTTGGTGGTACCCCATATGTGTCAAATTAGAACTGTGATCCACAGTGCATACACAATTCACAAGCTCTTTCTTCTGAGGTAGTCTTGACTGGTTAGTAATGAAGTATCCAGGAACTCCAATGCTGGTACTGTTGTTAGGTATCACTGCGTGCGTTCCAACTCAAAGTAACCCTTTATAGTCCTGCACCATCCACACAATTATTCCTACATTTAAGCCCATTGTTTTAGCACCACTGTCAATCTATTTCTTTGAAGGTCTTTCTCTTTTTTCATTGATTCTCCACTTTACCAAGCATATTGTCTTTCTCCAGGGACTAGTCCCTCCTGATATGTTCAAAGTATGTGACATGAAGTCTCACCATCATGCTTATAAGGAACATTCTGACTGTACTTTTCCCAAGATAGCCAGAATGGAACAGATTCATTAAACTTTCATTAGACCACATCTTACCTTGACTTACACACACTAGTGTTTAAATTGCATACGTAGTGAATAGTTAACTATGATTAAATCCAATAAAGACGAGCAAAAATCTGTCTCTTTTCTGACAAAAGGTAAACACCATCTCCCTTCTCTTTTGGACAGCATACAGAATTCACGGATATGACAAAGCATGTTCAGAAATAAAGGCTTTATTATCAATCAACTTGCCCAATCTTGGGCGATAAAAGAAATCCACACTACGGTTTCTGCAGAATGCTTACAGAATACTAACCAGGGTTGGGGGTAGTGGTCCCTACCATTGTCTGCAAATTGTACAATAAGCCACATGACCGACAACTGGCAGGTAAACAGGAAATTATGTGTGTGAGAATCCTGGTATGGCACTGTGGGTTAATGATCTGGACTGCAAAGTCGGTGATTCAAGCTCACCAGTTGCTCCTCAGAAACCCTATAGAGGGTTCACTATGGGTTGGAGCCAACTTGATCACACTGAACAGCATACCTAGCTAAGGAGTCAATACTCTGGCATGATGCAAATCAACTTCCCAATACTCGGTAACACTCCAGTTGACCGTGGTTCTATTTTAATCTCAGTTCTTTCAAATTTCAAGTTCTTTACATGACTCTGAAAAAATTAAGTAATGGCTGTTGTTATGTCAACTCCATTAAGCAGAACATTAGACTAACTGAATCAAACCAGTTGTTTTGGATGCTTCATAGGTAATTCCAGTAATGTTTTCTTTTCATTCACTGTGGGGAATAAAACTTTTCTAATGCCCATTTGTTGAAGGTAAAATTCATTTTTGCAGTTGTAATAGTATAAATTGTGATGGAACACGTTGCTGCAAAAATAATATTCTTTGTAAAGAAATCTGAGCAGATAGTCTTGTACTGACTGTAACAATTCACAATTTATTATGTACTTTGAACTGTATTAAATTCACATGTTGAATAATAAGTCATCTAAGTTGACTATAGTTAAAGTTCAGAAATGTCTTTATGGATCTTGTAGCGAGAAGGGATGCATTATTTTATTTTGTTCAAAATCACTGCAGTTTTTAAGAAACATATAGAGCAAAGCTGAACCCTACTTTTGTTGTTGCTTAGGGCTGCTGAGTATGTAATGACTCATAGCAACCCTATACAAGGTTTCTGAGAGAAGTGTGTTTGAACAGTCAATTTCTGGTTAATCCTAGGTATGCTGTTCAGTGCCACAATAGGACTCCTTTGAAACTTTTAGTAAATAATAATCACTGATAATAGGAAGATGCTGAAAAAATTATCAGAATAAAACTGAAGAATTGAAAAAACGATGCAGGCTCCAACAAGATCAGAAGTCTAAAAATGCACTTCAAACATTTCATTCAACTTGTAGGAAAGTTTTTGATAGCGCTTCCAGTTCTAACTGTTGTTAAGTGCCATTAAGTTGGTTCCAACTCATAGCGACTCTAATATGATTTCTGAGGAGTGGCTGGTGGATTTGAATCGCCGACCTTGTGGTTCAAAGCAACCTTGTGATTCAGTGCTTATCCTACAGTGCCACAAATGGATAAGCTTACATTCTGTAACAGAATAGGATGAAATGCGACAGATTACACATCGAAGGCTTTAAATTTGGTAAAACATCAAGAAGAATTAGACTATGTTGTGTCTTATGAAGTGTATGTTGAAGAAAAGCAACCCAAATAAATGGAAGCAAGACTGTGCCCAGGAAGATGCCTGGGTTGAAACTATCCTCTACTTAACATAATTAGTTTGAAGTTTGAGTGACCTCAAGCTCCTAAAACAGTATTTTCTCAATTAAAAAGTTAAGAGTCAACAGAAGGTGTTAATTTCAGCCAAAAAAAGGTACTTGGATTAAGATTACAATTTTATGGGGGAAAACCCCCCTCAAACCAAAACCAAACCATCCAAAAAACTGCAAATGAGACTACTAGTGGTTTCTAAGTGCCATCTGAGTTAGTACGGACTCAGCAAGTGCAGAAAGTCTCATCTTTCACCTGTGGAGAAGCAGTAGGCTTGAACTACCTACCAGTGCTTATCCTATGGAATCACTGCACTCCCCATACACATATTAGGAATACTTTACACTGCCTTTTAAAAATGTATACAAATCTGAATAGAGGTATTTGATATTCTCCCCAGAAAACTAAATTTGTTAATCAATAAATGTTGCTTTAAAGTGCCGTCGAGTCAGTTCCGACCCATAGTGATCCTGTATAGGGTTTCCAAGGAGCAGCTGGTGAGCTTGAACCGCCAACCTTGCAGTTCAAACGACTTTGCAGTCTGGCACCACACCAGGACTCCATAAATACATACTTCAAAATATTTTTTACCACATGGCACAATGAAGAAAGAATAAAAATAATGCCAAGATTTCTGATCTGACCAAACATAGTAAGGTTTCAGAGGATGTGGAGTCCTTGTCTGGTGCTATGGGTTAATGTGCTGGACTACTACAAGATTGGTTTGAATCACAAAGTGGGTCGTTCAGCTCACAAGCTGCTCCTACAATACACGGTCACTAAGAGTCAGAACTGATTCGATGGTACCTAAAAAACAACCAAAATACCATATAGGCAAGCAAAACACAACAGCCCCAACCCACTGCTGTCAAGTTGAATCTGTTTCCTGGCAATCCCATGCATTCTAGAGTAATGTTTTTGCACCGTACCGGTTTTTTGGTAATCTTTATGGAAGTAGATTACTAGAGCTTTCTTCCATGGCACTGCCAGTTTGGTTTGAACTACCAGGTTTCGGTTAGCAGCCAAATGCAAACTGCTGTCATCAGAGACTGCATGTAGAGTCAATTAACAAATACTTCAACTATACTGTCAAAAATTCATCCCAAAGAATGGCCAATTGTTAAAAGAATTTCAAGCTAGATTCACTTCACTGGAGAAACAAAACAGTGTTAGATAGATACAGCAATCTACTTAGATGACAATCTACTTTAACACCAACTGTGGTGCTTCAGGTTAATGTGCTGGACTGCAAGGTAGGTTTGAACAGCAAAGCTCATCAGCCACTCCTCAGAAACTCTATACAGGGTCGCTGAGTTGGAAATGACTCCATGTTAAGTTGGAACTTAACAACAAGGTATATACCACAAGTCCTTTAAGAATGAAGCACAATGTAACCGTTATGAATAGAGAATCCACTCATGTTCCAAACCTGTCTTCTGTCTGTTGTTTTTGTTAAATGCCCTTGGAATCAGTTCCAGCTCATAGTGACCCTGTATAGGGTTTCTAAGGAGCAGCTGGTGGGTTTGAACCATGGACCTTGCATCCAGCACGTTATCCTTGCAGTGTAACAAAACTGATACTGCTTAATTTAATTCCTTGACTTTGAGGAACACAAGCATCCAAGAGGACCACTTCTAGACCACCCATCTTGCAGGCAATATTCCTGGGGATAGGTTACCAATCAATTAATTCACTTATTAATTGTATTACCATTCTTTTAATAACAGACTATTAATAAAAGCTCCATAATTAAAAGGAATGTTTGTTGATGACTAAAGAAACCATGTGGTTGAGTTTAGATTACCAATACTTGACTATATTTGAACTTCAGAAACTTCAATTTCAAGTGATTTTACTCTTAAAACGTTTGGTAAGTAAATGAATTAAAGTAACACTAGAACTAAGTCTAGTGACGTAAGTTAAGGTCAGCTGTTTGAAACTACCAGTCGTTCCGTGGAAGATGAGGCTTTCTGTGAGTTGGAATGCCTGGGTGGCACACAACCACCACCAACAACTATAGGGTAAGCACTGGACTGCTAACCACAAGGTTGGCAGTTCAAGCCCACCAAGCACTACTTGGAAACCCTAAACAGGGTCACTATTTGTCAGGACCAATTTGATTACAATCACAGATTCTTGTTCCTCAATCTCAGTGACTGACTCAAGGGGTTAGAAAATAGCATAAGTTTCTGCCCGTCCCCGCCACCCAAATAGACCATATCAGTTCTTCCCATCTATAGCTGGAAAGTATGCTCTTCCTTTTCTATTAGAAGCTGTAAGGATTTGGCCCACAGTGGCTTGCAGGCATATACCCTGAAATTACATGGTGAAGGCAAAGGAAAAAAAGAGATCATACAGAGTAGGAGCAATAACAAAGAGCTAATCTGGTATTTGAGCAATTTCTGTCCGTGGTTACAGTTCTGCTTCCTATAGCTCTTCTTTGTTAACCACCCCAGTTTCTGTCTAATAAATTCCCTTAGCTATGTTAAGAAGGAAAAATAGAGTAGAAAATGACCTATTCTAAGCAAAGTGCCAGATAGGACCCTCCACCAATAATGCATAACATTAACCTAAATAATCCTCCTGAAAGACATGCAAGAAATCTAAATGCAGCAAATAATCTCAAAACTAAGGGATAATACAGAAAAATGTGTCCTTTCCAGTAAATCGTTAACTTTCAATCTAGTCATAGAAGCTAGATGTTCTTAAGTTCATTCCTACAACAAAAATACTAGCTATATTCATTTATTCATTCATATGAATATGTCTGGTGTCAAACATGGTAGGTCCAAAATGCTAAAATAAAACCTGCAGATTTTCTCTAATACAAAGTAGGCACAAGGTAAAAACAAAAAATTACATTTCAAAGATAAATGAACTGGATCTTGATGGAAGAATAAGTAGACATTCACTCTGGGGAAAAAGGAGGAGAAAGAAAGGTATTTTTTAGTAGAGAAATTTGTTCAAATTTAGGGCTTTGAAAGAACAGTTTGTAAAAATTGGCTTTGAAGCCAACAGTTTGGCATACCAGAGACACAGTCAATGTGGGTGGATAGACAGGTATCTTAGAGCCTTGAATGTTAAACCAAAACCCAGTGACTACCCCAAAGGCAATAAGGAAGCCAAAGATAGTTTTAAAGCAGGAATAAGATAAACTAATTGAGTCTTTGAATATACTGCCAGCAATACACCAGAAGTGTTTCTTAATGTTTTATTTTTCTCAAACTATTAAGTCATATTCTATAAGCACTCATGTACCTGGATGCCCAGCTTGATCAAAAGCAAGGTTGATGCAGCAAAACTGGAACAAAGACAAATTTGTAAAATACCAAGTGTACAAAACTGTAACTGGAACGGGAAAAATTATTGATGAAGTGTTTCTTTTCAGGTGCCTGATGTGGGAGGTTGGATTATTGCCAAGCCTGAAGAGCAACACACATTCAAAGCAATCCTGTCACCACTATTTCCAATGATGTCAATCAAGAGATTTGGTTGCTGGGCAATGCACATCCATTCCTTGTTATTTAGGGAGGAGACTTAAGTTTCTAGCAGCATATAACCATAATTTTTCCCATTCGAGTGAGATTTCAACACATCTATACATTTTACAAATTTGGGTTCATTCTAGTCTCAGTTTATTAGCCAAGTCCATGACTATACTGGGAGGAACCGATTTGTAGCTCTGTTCAAACCATCCAGTGGCTTCGCAGAAAAAAGACAGCAATTGCTCCTATACAGATTGTTGTTGTTGTTAAATGCTGTCAAGTCAGTCCGACTTAAGAGACCTTGTATAGGGTTTTCCAAGGAGTGGCTGGTGAACTTGAACTGCCGACCTTGAGGTTCAAACTGATCTTGTAAGTTGAGTGCATTAACTCACAGCGCTGTACCAGAACTCCAACTGTTGTTAAATGCTATGGAGTCGGTATTGACTCATAGAGACCCTGTATAGAGTTTTCATGGAATAGCTGGTAGTTTGAACTGCTTAACCATGTGGTTCAAAGTCAAGTGCTGATCCTAGAGCACAACACGAGGATTAAAGCCTATAAAATCCTATGGGCCAATTCTACTCTGACTACATGGGTTGCTGAGTGGAAATCAACAGGAAAGCAAACAGCAATTTTGTATGAGAATATACTTATAAAGGACGTAGGCCTTGAAATTTTTTTTTTTTGGAATTTTTAATAGCATAAACCTATACACATAATTCAGAACACTAGCTCTAAGCCTTATTTGTGAAGGCATTCCTAAGGATATGATGAACTATTAACCCTCTACCTTCTGAACAGAGTCCTAGTGTGGCACTCTAGGATAAGCACTAAGGTAGTTCAAACCCATCAGCAGCTCCTTGAAAACCCTATACAGGGGGTGCTGTTTATCAGAACCCAGTTGATGACACTCAACAACAACCTTCAGAATAGACATGTCCACACACAACATTTTCATATTTTATGAGGTATTGTTGTTAGGTGCCACGGAGTCGGTACTGACTCATACCAACTCTATGCACAACAGAACAAAACACCGCCCAATCCTGCGCCAACCTCACAATTGTTGCCATGCATGAGTCCACTGATTCTGTCACTTTGCCAATCCATCTCGCTGGGGGTCTTCCTCTTTTTCTCTGACCTTCCACCTTACCAAACATGATATCCTTCTCCAGAGACTAGTCCCTCCTGACAATATGTCCAAAGTATGAGACACGAAGTTTGGCCATCCTGGCCTCCAAGGAGCACTCTGGCTGTACTTCTTCCAACACAGACTTATCTGTTGGTTCTTGGCACTTTCAATATTCTCCTCCACAATCATAAATCAAATGCATCAATTCTTCTGCGGTCTTCCTTATTTACTGTCCAGCTTTCGTATGTATATTAGGTGATGAAAAATACCATGACTTGGGTCAGGCGTACCTTAGTCCTTAAAGCTGACATCTTTGCTTTTCAACACTTGAAAAAGGTCCTGTGCGGCACATCTGCCTAATGCAATACATCGTTTGATTTCTTGATTGCTGCCTCCACAAGTACTGCAGATACCCTATATTTTAAGAATGCCAACTAAAGAGAGCAGATATATAGCCAATATAGCCCAGATTACAAAATAATAGAAATTCAGGTGAGAACATGAAACTAAATCACTGAAGGGAAAAAAAATTACAAGAGGCAATCTTGAAACACTTTATATTTTATCCTTATAGAAATAGGCCTTTACTCATTTTACCTTACAGCCCCCCTTACTAGGGTAAGGTGGAGTCCTGGTGTGGTGCGCTGTGGGCTAATGTGCTGGACTGTAAGGTTGGTTTGAACAGCAAGGTCAGTGGTTCAAGCTCACCAGCCGCTCCTTAGAAACCCTATACAGGGTTGCTAGGAGTCAGAACCAACTCGACGACACTTAACAACAACAACTAGGGTAAGGTAAGATTATGAGCACCAATTAAGATGAGGTGAACTTCAGGATGAGCAGAAAAGCAAAGTGTTATTATCTACTGTTGTTCTTTTCAGTCGCTTCCAATTCATAGCAACCCCTGTTTAGGTTTTCTAAGGAGAGGCTGGTCTGACCATGCAGTTCAAATCTACCTTATGTTGGAGGGCTTATCCTATGGTGCCATACCAGTAGAATAGATCTAGGGATAAGTTTCAAGAAATGCTCCTTTCTCAATAGGGTGTCCTTACATCAAAAGTCCACTTAGATTAAATCTGATATAGCATGACAAATTGGAGAAAAAAAATCTCTATCATACCTAACCAACTCTCCATTCCATGAGTAAAAGTTTCAGACTGAACAAAGTATGGGAACCTGATGTTAACTTTCCACTGATAATCCACATCATCTACACTTAGTAAGTTTAGTGTTACTCATTTTTCAAATTACGTGAACTCTAAATGAAAGGCAACTGAGAAAACAATCATCTGTCCCACTGTAAGAGGAAACTAGTTACTGGATTTCAGAGCAATTTCCAATGAAAAACCTACTCAGAATTTTCAAAAGTAATTTTGTCTATGGTACCTTTTGAAATGACTTTAGAGCCGACAAATTTCACAAGCTTCAAGAAAAAGCAATTTATGGAATTATTTTAAAGAACTGAAATTGTCAGCCCATTGCTTCCTAGTAAATAGAACATTGGGAAGAACCAGAAAGAAGATCACATCTGGTATGAAATTCTCATACTTTGCTGACCAAGGAATAGCTTGATTCAGGTGAGTTCTTGGCTGTAAAACACAGAAATAGGAAAATAGTGGGCAGGGGAGTTATGGACACATACTAAAATTAAAGGTTCCACCCACCTTGAGAAGACTTGTTTTTTAAGTGCGGTTGAGTGGGTTTGGACCCAGAATGACCCTGTATAGAGTTTTTGAGAAGCAGCTGGTGAGCTTAAACCACTGACATTGTAGTTCAAACCAACTTTGAAGTCCAAAGCATTTAACCCACAGATACAGTTAGAATACAAAATTAGAATACAATGTTACAAATTTATACAGCATATTCAAAGGTTCTGGTAATATGTTTTGGAGGAAATTTTCTTCTTCAGGATCCTCTTCTTCTGAATTGAAAATTCAGCAGACAGCTATTGTGAGATGAACCTAGGACTCCTCCCATTTGGAAACTTGCTCTGCCTTCCCTTTGAAAAGTTAGACAGCTCATAGGAGAAAGGGCCACCTAGACCACTCTAACTAAGTAAATGAGATCTTCAAAACTCACACAGGGTCTAATTTACCTCATCATGTTAAGAGACTACATGAGTTTGAGACCAAATCACAATATAGCAAACAAATTTCACATTATGCCACTGTGGGTTAAAATGCTGGACTGCATAGTAAGGTTGAATCGCAATGTCAGTGGTTCAAGCTCATCAGAAACCCTATACAGGGTCACTATGGGTTGGAACCAACTCAACAGCACTTAACAACAACCAAGTGCCTGCTTATTTCTTGGTAAGCACCATCATAGAAAATGGCACAGGATTTGGTCATTTGTCTGTCAACCAAACCATTCTGAAAGATAACCAGTATGTACAGCTTAAGCAACTGAGTATTCGCATTTGGAGGTACATTGATAAACAGTAATGGGCTTGACCACTTTATTTTTAAGCTCTTCCTTTGTGGCATTCATAAGGTATAGTCTCTTTGACAAATGATTGTTGAAGGTGGTGGTTATGTGCCGTGGAGTCGGTTCCGACTCATAGCGACCCTATACAGGGTTTCCGAGGCTGTAAATCTTTACAGGAGCAGAAAGCCTCATTGTTGAAGGTAGACTATGAAAATGCTGAGAAACACACTGTTCTTAACTTCTAAACAAACTGCTGACTCTCTCCACATCTTCTCAATGATTGATGATGCTAATAGCAAAATGGCCAGTCACAGATGACGAAGAACAGGAAAGGGTATGGACAACATCAAGGGCCCATTTAAATCTGTCTCTAATTAGAATTGACGCTGAAGGACAATGGCTGGACTCAAAGGTCAGTTGGCACCACAAGGATGGTTGTTCAAACTCACCAGCCGCTCCTCAGAAACAGGGTAGCCATGAGTTGGAACTGACTCCATGGCACTAACAACAAGCATCCTGCTAAACTATAATACTTTACACACATTACCTATATCAGATCAATATAACCAAAAAGGAAGTATTATCAAAACAAACAGTCAAGTCCCATCCTTAGGTACATTCCATTCTTAGGTACAGTAATTAACATCACTGTGTTCTACAGTCATCTGTTATCCTAATCTAAGACATTCATCTTATACTCACACAAAGGTCATAATGAGGATAGAGTGCTATTGTTGTTAAGTGCCACTGAGTAAATCAGGCCTCATAAGGACCCTGCATAGGGTTTCTGAAGCTTTTTAAATCTTTGCGGGAGCAGAAAGTATCTTTCTCCTTCAGAGTGGTTGGTGGCTCGGACCTTGGACCTTGTGGTTCAGAGTCCAGTGCTTATCAAATGGAACCACTACAATCCCAAGAATAGACTCAAGTCATATAAAAGAGACTTGGTAGTGCAGTGGGCTAAGCAATTGGCTTCTAATCACAAAGTTAATGGTTCAAAGCCACCAGCCACTCCTTGTGAGCAAGATGAAGTTGTTTGCTCCCGTACAGATTTCCAGTCTCAGAAAACCTATATGGAGTCCTGGTGTGGTGCTGTGGGATGATGCACTGACCGTAAGATCGGTATGAACCTCAAGGTCAGCAGATCAAATTCACCAACCACTCCCTGGAAACCCTATACAGGGTTGCTATGAGTCAGACAGATTCAAGGCACTTAACAGTAAGTTTGGAATCAACTAGATGGCAGTGAGTTAAGATCGTATAGTTTCATTTTCAATAGAATTTTTGGGATAAATGTAAAATAAAAGCTCTTGCCATCACTGATGACTTAGTCATGTCTTTCGTTTTATTTAAGAGTCCTTTTCTTTCAAAATCAAACTTTATTTTACTAAAAGACAAAGTGCCCTGGTATTGTGCTGTATGGTAAACACTGGACTACTAACCAAAAGGTTGCAGGTTCAAATCCACATTCGCTCCGTGGAAACCCTATGCTGTTAAATGCCATAGAGTTGGATTCTGACCCATAGCGACCCTGTATAGGGTTTCCGAGGAGCAGCTGGTGAACTTGAACCACCAACCTCCTGGTACAAGTAGACTTTTCAGTCCAGCGCATTAACCAACAGCGCCACACCAGAACTCCATATAGGTTTCTATAATGGACTCCACTACACTTAGCACCAAAACAAAGCTCTTCAGAGCACAAAGCACTGGACTATGAATCACAAGGTTGGTGGCTCAAGCACACCAGCTGCTCTTTAGGAAAAAAATGAGGCTTTCTACTCCTGCAAAAGATTTAAAGTTTTTTGAGATGAGGGTGCGAATTGGGAAGCAAGATGAGCAAGTGCCTTTATAAAAAATTGTGAGATAAGACTCACCCCTCAAAGAGCCTTTACAACCTAGTAAAATGTAAAAGTACATGCATACCTTGGAGATAATGCAGGTTAAGTACACAATCAAACCAAGTCACATGAATTTTTTGGTTTCCCAGTGCATATAATTTAGGACTTGTGGTATGACACTGTAGTTTATAAGCACTGGACTGCAAACTACAAGGTTGGTAGTTCAAACCCACTATCTGCTCCTGGGAAATCCTGTAGTCATTATGAGTCGGAATCAACAGCACTTAAGAAGTACATATAAAAGTTATGCCTACACTATACCATGGTCTATTATTACTGAGTACAATAACTAGCATTATGAAAAAGTTTAACATGTGATAATACCAAAATGTGACACTAACACATGAAGTGAGTGTACTGTTGGAAAAATGGTGCTGGATTGACTAAGGGTTACCACAAACCTTCAATTTGTAAAAAACACAGTATCTGCCAAATGCAGTAAAACAATGCTTGCTAATACATGCATGTATATCATTCACATTGGGTAAAATCAATTACTAATTAATCAATGTTATTGTTATAATTATTAATATACAGAGATCCTTAATGACCTTTCAAGAACTTTAACTCAGAAATGCATAGGTGCCAGTAGTTATTTCAATAGAAGAGTCCTTGGCAAAAATATTTTGAGTCTGAACAATTTCACAGAACTATAGAAATTATTAACTCTTTTAAACTCCATCTTATTTCAGATTTGTAATGAAATTTGAAATCCTACAAGTTTCTTTTAAGTATTAACAGGTACAAGTACTGTACTTATGCCTCATTACATCACTGAAAAGACATTAACTTCCTGTTAATTATAATTATAGATGAGGCAAGTATGCTTGCTCATTAGGTAAGGTTCTAAGAATGGCTTGAATGAATACAATTTTCTTTCTTTAGATCATCATGAAATGTTTTGTAAACATTATCTGAAACCAGAAAAGACAGAAAGCAAAATTTGGGTTCTAAGCTTTGATCCATGAAATGCAATTAAGTTTGTATTTAAAAAAAAAATTAAAGAACATACCAGTGTGAGAAAATATCAAATTATACATCAGCCATTAAATAGTACCAAGGCGGATTGAAGTGAACAAGTATTTCATCCTGAGAAAGAACAAGTAACCAAGTTGTAGTGAATCACAACTGAGAGATCTACTTCATTGCTAAATTTAGCTATGAAAAGTTAAAGGTCCTCAGATGATACAAAATACAAGCAAGCATTGAAGGTACAGTTGAGGGGACAATCTTCAGAGCAAATCTTATTTAAGAAGATAATTCAGTTAATAAGATAATAAATGCATCTGTTGTTATTTATTCTACTTTGGAGTCCTGGTGTGGCGCTGTGGGTTAATATGCCAGACTACAAAACTGTTTGAACTGCAACATTGGTGGTTCAAGCTCACCAGCTGCTCCTTGGAAACCGTACACAGTGTCACTATGGGTTGGAACCAACTCAACGGTACTTACTTAACAACTCTGAAACAAAATCACTGTTATGGCAGCAAAACCATATCAAGAACAGAAAGATTCAATTATAGATATGAAAATAATTTAATTTTGCTTATTTCAAAAGTTGTTGTTGTTAAGTGCCGTCAAGTCGGTTCCGACCCATAGCGACCCTGTACAAGGTTTCCGAGGGTGTAAATCCTTACGGGAGTAGAAAGCCTCATCTTTCTCCCGCGGAGCAGCTGGTAGTTTCGAACCGCTGACCTTAAGGTTTGCAGCCCAATTCATAACCACTACGCTACCATAGCTCTTTCAAAAGTAGTGATCTGTTTTAGCAAGGGAAACTGTATGTTTTACAAAACAAGTAACACTGTAACAATATAAAACACAGCTCAGAAAGACATTTAGACACATGCTGTCTTTAATAGACAAATCTGATTAATTGGCTATCAATTTTTACCAAAATTTCCTTTAAATAAATGGTTTCCCTAATTAGTGCTCTAGAAAACTAAAAAGTATAAAGCACATCTGTTCATGTGTTAGGACTCCTTGTATGGCACTGTAGGAGCAGCACTAGACTTCAAAACACAAAGTCAGTGGTTCAAACCCACCAGAGATACTCCTCAGAAACCCCATACAGGGTCACTATAAGTCAGAATTGACTCAATGGCATTTAAACTCAATGGCATGTTTCATTTCCTCTACCGGCAGCAGATACTCTCCTTAGGGTAATGACAGAATCTTTGTTTTTATCCTCTGGGACTATACTACTGTGCCGAAGAATAGGACTTTTTAACAAGTATTGATCAAATGACTATGCTCTGTAATTGTGGTTTTTATCCAGAGGGATGGGCTTCAAAATCATCTAGGGAACATCTCACAATAAAGTTTGTTCCCAGAAACAATGATTCAGTAAGTCAGGTAAGGCCTCATGAACATGTTGCTGTTGTTAAAAAAAATAAATAAATAATCGAACCGTTCTGATATGTAAACCTGATTTATTAATTATATACACACTAATGGATAGAAGAAAATTACTATGAAACAAAAGAATGCAAAAGCCAAACTTGGGTTTGAGTTCAGAATTTAATTTGAAGCATTTCTAATTCAGTGTTAGGAATCTAATTTCTTCTTTAATAGAATGGGATCACTATAGTGAAATGTTCTGGAGACTCTTCAAGAATTGAAAATATCTTGAGTAAGAATAGATATGAGTCTATTATTTAATGTATTAAAACTTGACAAACCAATTTAGAAATACAAGTAGCTTTTTCCTACTGTAAATCAAGTATTCAACTTCATATTATATGAACTGGATTTCACATAAACATAAGAAAAAAATATCCAATGTCACAATTGTTAACTGCCACTAAGTAGGTTCCAACTCATAATGACCCTGTACAGGGTTTCCAACCAACAGCTGGTGAGCTTGAACCACTGACATTACGGTTCCAAAGCGACTTTACAATCTAGTGCATTAGCCATAAGTCACCATTATTCAAATTAAATTTGACGATTATTACACGATCAGTTTGTCCTACACAGTACAAGTTAGTTGGCTACATAAAAGCTTTGGTAAGTCAGTTCCAACCCATAGAGACCCTGTACAGGGTTTCTGAGAAGTTTTAAGAACCTTAAAATACATGTGGAACCTGAAACAAACTCAACAGTCTACACAGGATTGTTTGGGGAAATGTATTTTGTTCCGTTTAAGATGCCCCTTAACAGTGCTTGAAAGCATGCTGCTGTGATGCTGTGGGTTAATGCGCTAGACTGCAAAGTCTGTTTGAATCACAAGGTTGGAGGTTCAAGCTCACCAGCCACTCCTCAGGAACCCTATACAGGGTCGTTATGGGTTGAAACCAACTCAGTGGCACTTAACAACAACAGCAAGGCTAAATCCCAATTATTTAAGTCAGGAAAAGAAAAGCTTATTTCAGGAAGCAAGAACTAAAATCACACCTTATAAAACAGGCATTGAAATGATTCAAAATGGCTGCAGACCAAGAAGTAGAGCGTGAACTCAAGCAGACTAAAACTTCTGTTTTACCACTTAGTAGCCATGCAACTACTTCCTAGAGTTGTTGCTATTAGGTTAAGTTAATACAAGTGCTTCAAACAGTTCTGGTATTACCAACACAAAAACTACTCTTTTGGACTTAGTTCACATTCCATCTTACATAAAGTTCTTTACAAATTTCCCAAAAAGAATACATACTGCATTATGTGTATTTTCACCATATACACAAAAGTATACGAGGGTACTTGAAAAAGTCAATTGAAAAATTGCAATTATCTTTTTATTTTAATTTTTACACACACTTTTTCAAACTGTATATGTGGCATTTGTTAAAAATACTAATGGTAGTAAAATTGTCAATGGTTTCCAAATAGCACCAATAACTAGCTTCCATTTCTTTTCTTAACTGATTAAAAAAAAAAAAAAAAAGCCCTATTAAGAACATACCACAGATTTTCAAATAAAGCCTGTATTATAATGGGAGGCAGAGGGAGAAGACCGAGAAGGCAGCTTAGTTTAAGAACTATTCCTACAAGAAAAAAACAGAACGTTTAACAATGAAAATTACAAATTCAAAGGTTTGATCAAATGAACTACTCTAGACTCAATGCATTCTACCAACCATTCATTGGAATATTATTAATAAAGATTAATACTCAAAATTTGGGGGCTTCAGACAAGAATGATTTCAAAAAACACAGGTATATGACAAGAAATATTGACATCAATGTTCACTTGACCTCATGGTTTTTCAGACCCAAGCCTCAAACCAAACGCCTGTTTCAAAATAAAATTTGAAACATTTCTACCTCAGTGTTAGGAATCTAATTTCTTCAGTAGAAACGTATCTTTAATCTAACACCCTCTTTAATACAATGACCTATAGAGTTGTTAAGTGTCATGGAGTCAGTTCCAACTCACAGTAACCCTGTATAGGATTTTCGGGAAAGTGGTTGGTGAATTTGAACCACCAACCTTGAGATCCAGTGTTTTATACCACAGTTCCACTCTAGGACTCCCATAGGGCATAGTATAAAGGCCCAATAGGGTTACAAGGCTGTAATCATCACAGGGGGTGATCCTGATGTGACCAAGTAGGCTAAGCACTGTTAGAGCAGCTGGTGGGTGGGTTTGAACCACCAATCTTTCAGTTAGTAGCCAAGAGCTCCTTTTATCTTTAAAAGGCACAAGTATCTTACCTAAAACAGAGCATCCTTCCTTCAGAGTTGTCCACTTACTAAATTCCGATCTGGGAATATTTGTGAAAAGCCTCCCCATGTGATTTTCTAACAGCATCAACAGTTAAAAACTACAAGCACATGCCAAAAATGTCTACAAAGCTTAACAATAATGTTCCATAAGACACTTGTTTTCCTAATGTGGAAAACGTTATTGTGCCAAGTCTCTGTATTATATAAATCTTCAAACTAGTTACTGTAGACAATATGGTAATAACTAAATTTTCCAGTTTTAAGAGTCAGTATTCTTTCACAAAAAAAGAGCTTTTCAGGATTAAAAAAAAAAAAAAAAGAACAGGAATAACTAAGTACCAGGGGCCTGTTCAAAGCTACATTAACTCAATTTAATCCAAACAAAATCTAAGGATTTAAAATTTGTTTTGTTTACTGTTGTATCTTAAGCAGTGCCTGGCACAGAATGGGGATTCAACTACTTATTGTTACATGTAACAAATAGCCACTTTACAGAAAAATTGAAGTTAGAATTCTAACAAGTATTTCTGCTCCATGTTCAGTCTTAACACATTATATGTTGAAATCATTAAAACTGTCACAGCAGCTGCTTAGCACCTGTGTAAAAAAGAAAAGAAAAAAAAAAAGACCTTCCTCTAAGGTGTTCTGCTCCATATGAAGGCTATGGATTTGAAATTATTATACATCTTGGTGCTTGGTGGGCTTAACTAAATCCATAGATTTTGACTTATCTGAATGTTATGATCTTTGTATTAAGCCACAAAATGCGACAGCAATGTTTGTAAGTGTGTTGGTGGCCTTCTAAACTTAGCCTTTATCAACAGAAGTGCTCACATGAAAGGATGTTTAAACAATCCTTTGTAACTTTAAGGTTTTAAAAGTTTTTTTTCTCTTTTTTCATCTCATAAATACAAAAGTTCATATTTCACATAAACTCGCAAGGACAATGCAATGCTGGTCTAAAACAAAAATCAAGAGTTCTGCATCAATGTGTTCACAGTAAAGATCTAGTGTCATCTTTCATACAACCCAAATTTTGTCAAGAAACTCCAAAGTCACACTTACTTAATGAAAATTAAGCCGTATCAGGCCCATTTTAGTATTATCAAGTCCTTGCCATTCCCTTCAAGGTGTAACTCTGAAAGTAACTTACCAAAACCAAAGTTTCTAACCTACAACATCCCCTGCCTCCCAGTTTTTGAGGAAGACAGAATTTATTCCATGACATTTTTTTCAAGTTAGCTGTAAATACTCCACCCTCTTCGATTGTGCAAGAACCAAACACACCACACGTACACAAGTTACAAAAAAAAGGGAAACACTGTCTCAGAGTTTGAATTTAGTTAAATCTCGAGCGGGGTGGGGGCGGGGGGCGTGAAGGGCTCTACAGCACTGTACAACCCGGTGTAAAAGCTAACATTTAACAAAGAATATTATTTCTTATTATTACGAAAGGATATGCCGGAAAGAGCCTGAACCAGTTAAAGCAGCCGCCATCTTAAAATGCGGGATAGAAGTTAAGAGCAAAGAAAATGAGACTAAACCACCCGAGGCAGAGGTTCCGCTCACCCCCAGCCTCAAAAAACCCTAGTTTCTTTCCAACTTAGATCGATAATTTGTTACCAAACCACGTATTAAGTGAAAACCCAGCTTACCCGAGGTTGTTATGAAATAGGCCGAGCAAAAAATAGATAGCCCTAGCCGTCCCTCGCCGCCATCCTACCCCCAACCACCCCTTCCCAAGCCCAAGGAAAAGGGAGCGTCCGAGGCTTTCCCATCAGTTCCCGGGGAGCCCCGGGTCTGGGCCTTCCGGTGCAACCCGCAACTAGGAAGCCGAGGCCGCAGCAACACTGTATCAGCCCCCGCCTCCCAACCCACCGCGTAACCCGGCCTAGACTCAACCCAGAGTTTCTGGCAAGACATCCATCCTGGCCCCGGCCCTGGCCCCCAGGAAAGTTCGAGACCCGTCTGATTTCTAGGCTCATTCGCCCAAAAGACCTTCAACACCTAGATTTTACAACTAGAAATTCGTCAGCACAAGAATAGGAAGCACCGTGACATCTGCCAGCGTCTCTCGGCAGTTCTGATGCCCAAACAACTCCTCTACCGGCCGCAGAAAATCGAGGCGCCTGAAATAGCAGCTTCACGACCCTTCCCCCCCAATTTCCACCGGTCACACTGGCACACACTGGCCCCAAGTGCTCTGTGCCCTCGCTTTCAAGCGCATTTTCTTCGAGCCTCTTCCCTTTCCCATGGCCCTAAGGAAGTGCCCCAAAGATCGGTATTTTCAGAATCCTCCTCCTCCACTCCCACGCTTTCTGCCGGGCCGGGGCCTTCCTGGTCTCCCGTAACCCGTTCCTCCTTTCCGCCCTCAGGTTTGCTTGCTTACCTTATTAATCCGTTTCAGCGCCATAGTCTGTGCTTTTCGTCTGGCTCCGCACTATATCTCGGGGTGCGCTCCAAGGTCCGGCCAAACTCTAGATTACCCGGGCGGCAGGGAAAGATGGTCTCTTCGTCTCACACCGGCTCTGCCAGACACAGGCGCCTTTTGCAAAAACGGAGCAGATCAGCACTCTCACGGGGCCTTGGAGAGACCCTGATGAATCCAAGTCACTTAAAACGGTCGCGATCCGGGGTGGGTGGGGTGGCAAAGCCACCCTACAGACTCTATGCCGTGCTGCGGCCCGAAGTGGGGGTGAGCGTGATGGGAAAAGCGGAGGGGTGGCTACAAGTCTGACTTCCCGGCCTCTCGAGAGGATGAGACCCAGGTGGGAGAGGAAGAGGCGTAGGAGAAAGGGGTGGGTGCGGGGCAGGGTCCGGAGCCCAGCAGAGGAGGAGCCGGGGCCTAGTCGGCGCTACGCCGGCGTCACTAAGGCAGAGAAAGGCAAGGGGGAGGGGGAAACAAGAGACTCCGGACGGACGCCGGACTTCTTTCGCTTTCTGCTCAAAGGTGCGGTCGGGGAGGGGAAGGAAATAAAGGGAGAGGCTTGGTATGTGTTGCTGTCCCCGCAGCTAGCCTATTCTGTCGCCCCTGACGCCACCGTACACTCCGCCTTCCAGCGCGCGCCGGCGCGCTCCCGCCCAGCCACCGCCACCACGCGCCCGCACTGTCCCTTAGGCTCCAGCTTAAGCGCGAGGACGCGCCCATTCCCTTTTCCCCAGAAACAGGACAGACTCCCCACTTCGCCAGCCTTTCCACCTCACCCTACCCCAGGCTGGTGGTCAACTGAACCCACCCAGGGCCCGTATTTCCCCTCACCAGTCGGCCAGTGGGCCGGCCTCCCTTCCCTTCCCCCAGCCGTCAACACCCACGCGTACAGAGGGGCCGGGGCCTCCCTCAAGCTGCGGCCTCGGCCTCCTCCCGCGCGGCAGCTGGTGCCTCCCCGGCCCTACGGGGCTCACGCGCACGACACAGCCACAAGATGTCCGCTCTGACGGAACTACTGCCAGCTGCCACGCTCCGCCCCTCCCCCCTCCTCCTGCCTCTTCACCGCCGTGTATCAGTCCGCCAACGCCGCCGTCGCGAGCACGGGACGAATCTAAGGGTGAAGGGGGACGGTTTACTTCCCACGTCCAGGGTTGTGTGTGTCTGTGCCGCTCCCTTTTTCTGCTCCTTTTCCGAACAGCACCTTCTTACTAAACGGATCGAAGGTTGGACTGGGAGGGCGGGGGCCGGAGGCGGGTCATAAACTGGGGGGAGGGCAAACGAGCGGCGGAAACCCTTAAACTAAGAGAAGCATCGAGAACCGGAAGGACACCACGAGAGGAAGGTAATGGAAGCGGCAGCTGCGCGGTCGATTCCCATGCCCCTCCCAGCAGCGTCCCCCAGTTTCCTCACTTGGTATTGAGGAGGTGGATCTCGCGAGAACCTCGTGGCTGCTACCAGGAGCTGTAGCTCTGCAAAGACTTATGGCCAGTTTTGTGTGCTCTTCCTGACGGGAGCCCGCCCCCCAAACCGCAAATTCTCGCGAGAATCAGTGGGGCACCGGCTCGAGCTGGGGCGGGCCACTAGAAGAGAAGCACCGCCTTTGAATGCTTGTGCTGGTGGGAGGGAGAGGAAATGGAATTCCCCGGACTGGTCAGAGCGCGTGCTGACACATCCCTCTCTCACGCGCCCAATCAGGAATGTGCGATGGGAGGTACCACAGACATAGCTTTAGTCAAGATAGACCAGGGCTTTTGAGGTTTCAGGTGCAGCAGGTTAACAAAATTATTAGTCCGTCTACCTTGCTGGTTAACCAGTGGGCGGAGGCGCCCTTCGTAATAGGAACAGTAGTTTTAAAGAGAACCTGGTCAACCCCTGATCAGCTCTCCCGCGTGTTGAAATCTAATGTTTCTGACTATAGAGGTTATGTACTGAGTAGGCCCATGGATCAGTTTCCAGAGTTATGCTCGACTGAATCGATTAGGACGGAGGATGGGGAAGGTGGAGATTGCCACCATCCTCCAGTGTTTAGTTGTTGCTGCTAAGTGCCATCAAGTCGATTCCGATTCATAGTGACCCTGTAAAGAGTTTCCGAGGAGCACCTGGTGGGTTTCAACTGCATACTTTGTGGTTCACAGTCCAGTGCTGCACCAGGAGTCTAAAGTTGAGTTGTTAAGTGCCATCTAGTCGGTTCCAACTCATAGTGACCCTGTATAAGGTTTCAGAGGAGCGGCTGGTGAGTTTGAACGACCTACCTTTTGGTTGAGTTCTTATCGAACAGCGCCACACCAGGACTCCAAGGTTTAGTTGGGGGGGAAATGAGCTTAATTGCCTTAATACTCATTTTTCTTCCGGTTGTGATGTTTCAATTACTGGACAATTCAGGAACTGAGTATCACTTTCAGAAGGTGGTGAGACCTAAGCAAGAAAACAGGTGGCGCTTGGGGTTAGAAAAAACTCAATGCTTAATGGGATATATAATGGGAGAAATAAAAGGATAGGATTAGCCTGTTTTCATCTGTCCCTGTACAGTATGTTGCTGTTGTGTGTCGTCGAATTGGTTCCCACTCATAGCGACCCTGTATAAGATGCCCTACTAGCGCCTGGTGAGTTTGACCCACCGACTCTGCAGTTCAAACCGACCGACAGATGGAGTGTTCTTCCTATGGTGCCACACCAGGACTCCTTTAAGTGTCATCGAGTCGGTACCGACCATAGCGATCGGGTTTCTGAGGAGCGGCTGGTGAGCTTGAACCTCCAACCTGGCTGTTGAACCCGACCTTGCAGTCCAGCACATTAACCCACAGCGCCACACCAGGACTCCATATGAGGGTGATTTTGCTATTGTATCCTTCAGGCAAAAGGTAGTTAAACCAGAAACCAAATCCAGTTCTATCCTGTTGATTCCTACTCATAGCCAACCCTATGAGATAGAGTAGAACTCCTCCATAGGGTTTCCTAGGCTGTAAATCTTGGAGAGAGCTCTAGTAGAGATTGGTAAATTGGATCCACTCTGACCTTGCAGGTTAGCAGCCCAACACTTACCCAACTAGGTCACCAGGACAGGATCCTTGTTAAGTGCATTGGAGTCAGCTCAACTCATTGCTACCTTTTATTGAGTTTCTGACGAGCAGATGGTGTAAGGCATTAATTTTTTAAAGGTAAATAAGCACTAACCTGCCATAAGTTTTGCCTAACATTTATAATGATCTCACTTGTTAAGTGTTCTTGAATCAGTTCATACCCAAATTGACGCTCTATAGGGTTCCAGAGGAGTTTTGACCTTGTGGTTCAAACTGACCTATGATCCTGCAGCACCACACCAGGACTCAGTATAGATAGAAATCTTTAAAAATTAATGGAAAAAATGTTTTTAAAATATGCTTGATTTTTTTTCAGAAAGGAAAGCAGCAAGCCGTTTAATATATATTAGAAACGATTACCCTACAAAAACTTAGCAGGTCACTGATCAGTTAAGAACTCCACACAAGAACAGTTTGAACAGTAAGGTTGCCAGTTCAAACTCACCAGCCGATCCTTGGAAACCCCATATAGGGTTGCTATGAGTCGTAACCAACTCTAGGGCACTTAACAACATATACTGTTAATGTATTAGTGGGGCAATAAGTGAAACAGTGATCCACACAGTTGAAAGCCTTAATCATGATCCATACAATTGAAAGCCTTTGAGTAGTCAATAAAGCACAGGTAAATATCTTGCTGGTATTCTTTGCTTTCAGCCAAGATCCATCTGATGTCAGCATTGATATCCCTTGTTATACCTCCTCCACAGAATCCAGCTTGAACCTTTGGTTAAGTTCTCTTTCAATGTATGGTTGCAACCATTTTTGTATTATCTTTAGTAAAACTTTACTCCCATGGGGTATCAGTGATGTCCAATATTTTCTGCATTTCGTTGTGTCACCTCTCTTTGGAATGGGCACAAATACGGATCTTTTCCAGTCAGTTGACCAGGTTGTTGTTGTTGTTAAGTGCCGTCAAGTTAGTTCCAACCCATAGCGACCCTGTATAGGGTTTCCAAGGAGTAGCTGGTGAGCTTAACCACTGACCTCACGATTCAAAACGATTTTGCAGTCGGACGCGTTAACCCATACCTCCACACCAGGACTTGAGTTGACCAGGTAGTTGTCTTCAAAGTTTCTTGGCATTGATGAGTGAGTGTCTCCAGTGCTGCATCAGTTTGTTGAAAGATTTCAATTTGTATTTCATCTTTTCGCGATGCTTTGTTCTTTGCCAATGCTTTAAATGCACCTTGGTCTTCCTTCAGGATCTTTGGCTCTTGATCATATGTTACCTCTTGAAAAGGTTGAACATTGACCTTTTTTTTTTCCCCCCGACCATTTCTTTTTGGTGCAGTGACTCTGTGTATTCTTTCCATCTTCTTTAGATGCTTTCTGCATCATCCAATATTTTGCCCAAATAATCCTTCAGTCGAGGCTTGAATTTTTCATCAGTTCTCTCAGCTTGAGAAATGCTGAGCCTTTTCTTCCCTTTTGGTTTTCTTACTCCAGGTTTTTTAAGATTTCTTTTGTCTTCCTGAGCTGACCTTTGAAATTTTCTGTTCAACTATTTTACTTCCTCACTTCTTCTATTTGCTTTAGCATCTCTACTCTGAAGAGCAAGTTTCAGAGTCTCTTCTGATATCCATTTTGGTCTTTTCTTTTTCTTGTTTTCTTAATGAGCTTTTGCTTCCTTCTTGTATGATGTTCTTGATGTCATCCCATAACTCTTCTGGTCTTAGGTCTTTAGTGTAGAATGCATCACATATATTCCTCACATGATCTCTAAATTCAGGTGGATGTATTCAAGGTCATATTTTGGCTTTTGTGAACTTGTTTTAATTTTATCAGCTTTAGTCTGAATTTGCATATGAGCAATTGATAGTCTGTTCCACAGTCTGCCCCTGGCCTTGTTTTGAGTGGCCTTGTTTTTCCACTAACTCGTTCCACAGATGTAGTCAGTGTGATTTCTCTATTTTCCATCTGGCGAGATCCGTGTATATTGTTGTTTTATGTTGTTTAAAAAAGATCTTTGCAATGAAGAAGTCATTGGTCTTCCAAAATTCTATTAAGCAATCTCAAGCATTGTTTCGATCACCAACACCATATTTTCCAACTACTGATCCTTCCTCTTTGTTTCCACCTTTGCATTCCAGTTGCCAGTAATTATCAATACATCTTGATTGCATGTTTGATCAATTTCAGATTGAAAAAGTTGATAGAATTATTCAGTTTCATCATCACTTGCTTTAGTGTTTGGTGTGTAAATTTGAAAAATAATTGTTAACTGGTCTTCATGGTAGGCATATGGATATCATACTATCACAAACAGCTTTGTATTTTTAGATAGATCTTGATATGTTCTTTTTGACGATGAATGAGATGCCATTGCTCTTCAATTTGTCATTCCCAGCAGAGTAAACCTTATGATTGTCAGATTCAAAGAAGCCAATACCAGTCCATTTCAGCTCACTAATGCCTAGGATATTGATGTTTATGCATTTCATTTTTTACAATTTCTAATTTTCCTAGATTCATACTTTGTTCACTCCAAGTTCTGATTATTAATGAATATTTACAATTGTTTCTCTTCATTTTGAGTTGTGCCCCATCAGCAAATGAAGGTCCTGAGTGCTTTACTCCATTCGCATCATCTTTGTCAACTATCTCTACTTTAGGAGGCAGCTCTTTTCCAGTCGCATTTGAGTGCCTTCCAACCTGCGGAGCTCATTTTCCGGCACTACATCTGATAATATTCTGGTGCTCTTCATTATGTTTCAGTATTCAGTAATCTGGTGCTCACAATGTTCCACTGCTATTCATAATGTTTTCAGTGACTAAATATTCAAAAGTAGCTGATTTGTCCTTCTTCCTATTTGGCCTTCATCTGGAAGCTCAGCTGAAACCTGTCTACTGTGGGTAATCGTGCTGGTATTTAAAATACCTGTGATAAAGCTTCCAAAATCACAGTAACATGCTAGTCATCACAGTATGAGAAACTGACAGATGAGTGGTGGGGCACAGATATGAATCTCTTCAATTCCATTGGCCAGGTAGCTCTCTTCACAATTTCTTGGCATAAACAAATGAGTATATTCAGCATTGCATCCATTTGGAGAAACCTTTGAATTTGTAGTCCATCAATTCTTGGTGCCTTGATTTTCAACACTGCCTTCAGTGCAGCTTGGACTGCTTCCTTAAGTACCATCAGTTCTTAATCATATGCCACCTCTTGAAATGATTGAACATCTACCATTTATTTTTGGTAGAGTGACTCTGTGTATTCTTTTCATCTGCTTTGAATGCATCATTCAATATTTTGCCCATTGTTGTTAGGTGCCGACAAGTTGGTTCTGACTTATAAAGGCCCTGTGCACAACAGAATGGAAGAGTGCCTGATACTGCACCATAGGATCCTTTCAATATTGCAAGTCAAAGCTTGAATTTTTTCTTCAGCTCTTTCAGCTTGAGAAATGCTGAACATGGTCTTCCCTTGGTTTTTTTCTAACTCCAGGTCTGTGCATTTAATTATAATACCTGACTTTATATTCTCAAGCTGCCATTTGAAATTTTCTGTTCAGCTTTTTACTTCATTGTATCTTCCAGTCGCTTTAGCTTCTCTACGCTCAAGAGCAAGTTTCAGAGTCTCTTTTGACAACCATTTTTGTTTTTTTCTTTATTTCCTATATTTACAATGATTTTTTTTTCTTTTTTAAACTTTTTATTGTGAATTAAGTGAAGGTTTACAGACAAGATCATTATATACTTTGTTTCATCTCAATGATTACAATCCCCTCCCTGTAACAACCTCCCTGTCGTTCCCCATTTGCATCTTATATTTTACAAATGAACAAAGCAAAATTATTTGATATACAGATACAAAACAAAAGATACATATTCATTTAAATATCTGGAGGGCACAATCTGCAAGCCATCCTCCTGCCCGTAGGCACACAGCCTTACTGAGTCCATTGGCCTGCAGCTGCCCTGTTTTTCCATGCCACCCCCTTGCCTCTGCCACTAACTCTGCTGTCACCAGTTTTCTAGGTAGGCCACTGCTACTCATAAGGTTTCAGGGCCTAACCATTCAAAAATGATTTGCCTCTCCTTCCTATTCTGTTTCTTATTCTGGATGCTTAAACAATATGGGTGACCCTGCTGGTATTTAAAATACCAGTGGCGTAAGTTCCAGCATAACATCAATGCACAAGCCACCACAGTTAGACAAGTGGGTGGCTCCTTTCTTCTAACAAGCATAATATACCCAGTATGAGGCATGGAGGAGAGTCTTGGTGTGGAGCTGTGAGATAAGCACTGGATTGCTAACCAAAAGGTTGGTGGTTCAATTTCACCATCTGCTCCTTGGAAACCCTGTAGGGTTGCTGAGTTGGAACCCACTCAATAGCACTTAACAACAACAACAGCAGGCATGGAGATGGCGGGAGAAACCCATATTTAAGTTATTCTCTATTGTTTCCCAGTTGTGTGATCTTGGTCTACTGTTTCCTTCAACACCAAACTGAAAATAATAGCTGTTCTTTCTTTACAGCGTATGTGGTTCAAAAGTCATAATGTATGTGAGAAAATACAGAGTTCAGTGTAAATATTTTATTAACCAGTCAGATATTAACTAGCCATATTGTGAAACAAATGTGCAGTAACAATAATAACAAAAAAAAATAAAACCCACAGTTGCATCCAGTTGACTTTAATTCATCGTGACCCCATGTGTTTCAGAGTAGAATTGTGTTCATAGGGTTTTTGATGACTGATTTTTTGGAGTATATTTCCGGGCCTTTCTTTTGAGGTACTACTGAGTAAACTTGAATCTCTTAATATTTTTGCTATCAGCCAAGTGCATTAACTGTTTATACCACCCAGGGACTCCAATAATAAATAATGGTAATTTGGTATTTTTCTTATAAATACCACTTTACAAATGAAGAAACTGAGGCACAGATTGATTCAGTTACTATACAAAGGTCACATTGTTAAAGTGGCAGAAGTAGAATTTTAATGTATTTAATGTCAGCATATTATTTATTGAATGTTGTTTCATATTTCTTAATGTAGAAAGTAGGAGGGTAGTATATTTTATATTTTTATTTAAAAGGCCATCTGAATACAATTTTCTTTGACTTATTTCTGTTTTGGTCTTTCAGGAGTACTTTATTAAATAACTATAAGAGAGCCCTAGTGGCACTGTAGGTTAGGCATTGGGCTGCTAACTGCAGTTTAGTGGTTCAAACCCACCAGCTGTTCCACTCGAAAAAGATGAGGCTGTCTGCTCCCGGAAAGATTCACAGTTTCTCAGAAACCCTATATAAGGTCGCTATAAATTAGATGTTGGTTTGGTTTGGATTTTATTGTTAACCCAGAGCATATCATGTTCCATTATCGTTTTATACTGAACCTTGTTTAGATGATGGTAATACAAACTGACTTCTTTGGGCTTTTCTTCATGGATCTCTCTGGAATTGTAAAAGGGATCACCAAATTGTGATCTCTTTGGTTAAGTAGGAATGTTTCTTATCACCCTTGTACCTTGGCTTCAAAATAACAATATCAGCAATAGACTCAAAAACTTCATTGTAACTTACTTCTGAGCTAGGCATATGAATGAAGACTATGAATTGGACTACAGACCACACAATCACCAGGTTAGCAGTTTGAATCTACCAGCCACTCTGCAAGAAAAAGATGAGACTTTCTGCTCCCAGAAAGATTTACAGCCTTGGAAACCCTATATGGGGTTGCTATGAGTTGGAACTTACTCCACGGCACACAACCATCACCATCTCCATTTATAGATAATACAAACAAAAATACCTTGTCCAAGATCTAAAAAGAATCAACAAGAGTGCCAGTAAGTCCTTTGTCTACATAAATGGTAATGTAAATAGGATTTTAAGGAAAACTTTACTTTTAGATAAATGAGTACTATTCGAGACAAGTATTAAACAAAGATTATGGAATAAGACTCCACCCATCTGTAAGTCTGTGATGCTGGAAAGTATGCCACTGGTATTTCAGATACCAGCAGGGTCACGTGTGGTGGATAGTCCAGACTCTGACTAATAAGAAAGGCCTGGCAATCTATTAATGAAAAGCTGTGGATCACAACAGAATATCTTCTGACTCGCTTGCTTTGGACATGTCATCAGGAAGGAACAATCATTCACTGGAGGAGAATATGTGTTCAAATAGAAGGCCAGTGAGGGCATGGAAGATGGATTGGCATGGTAGCTGAAATTGTGACTCAACCATGTTGGCAATCATGAGGATGCTTCTGGACCAGGCAACATTTCTGTGTGTTGTACGTAAGGTTGCAGTAAGTCAAAGTCATCTTGATGGTAGCTATCTTGTCTATCTATCCTGAACCAGAAGTTAAAAAACAAGAGCTCTTTACCTATTAAGAGAATTTGGGGAATACTACCTTAGGCCAAAGTTTTTTTATCTAGGAAACTGGAAGTGAGTTGCTGAGATTCCTAACAGGTCCAAAGTTCTGCAAAGTTCCCATTTTAGTATAGTTGAATAGATTAGAAACAGTGAAGACTATAAATGTAATTGACTCATACATCGTTTTCAGCTGTTTATGTATTTAAGTGTGTAATGTTAAGTGCTAGTGAGTCGATTCCAACTCATAGCAACCCTGTATAGGGTTTCCGAAGAGCAGCTGATGAATTTGAACTGCCAATTTTGTGTTTTGCAGTCCAGTGCTAATTCTGCAGCACTACACCAGGAGTCCCAGTGTGTCTTAGCATTGTATTATAAAAAACATTCCACATCGGTGGCAGCTGCCTATCTTTAATGACTATTTCAGTACTTGCAAGTACAACTAAATGAACAGAAGTCTCAGTAGGCAACATGTGTCACAGTCCAAGGTGGTGGTGTGCCATTGAGTTAATTCGACTCAAAGCAACCCCGTATAGGGTTTCCAAGGAGTGACTGGTGGTTTTGAATTGCTGACCTTGTGGTTCACAGTTTAGTGCTTATCCTTCAACACCACACCATAAGTCTACATACAGACATTAGGTTAGCTGTACATACGATATGAACATTATTAATTTCATGATAAAAAAAATCTAATGTAGAGTGAAGTAGACTTATTCATGTTGGTAAACCTTAAAGGGATTTTGAAATTTTAACATAAAATAATAATTGATTTTCACAATGGTAGCGATTTGTCAGGGAAAAGTTTAATTACAGCCAGTATGTTGTTAAGTGCCATCAGATCAGCTCCGAACCACAGTGACCCTGTGTAGAGTTTTCGAGGAGCAGCTAGTGAGCTTGAACTGCTGACCTTGTGGTTCAAACCGACTTTGCAGTCTAGCGCATTAACCCACAGCACCACGCTGTTAAAAAGGCTTGGAAATAGTATGTAACAGGTATATGATATAGTTTTATGCCATTTGATGTTTTTGCATGTTTCTTGTTTTGATTTTCTGTGGTTAACTGCTGTTGAGTCAGTTCCAGCTCATAGTGATACTATGCACAACAGAAGGAAAGACTGCCTTGTCCTATGCCATCTTCACAATTTTTGTTAAGCTTGAGCCCATCTGCTACTACTACTGTGTCAATCTATCTTGCAAGGGGTCTTCCTCTCTTTTGCTGATCTTCCACTTTGATAAGCATGATATCCTTCTCCAGGGATTAGCCCCACCTGATAATAAATATGTCTAAAGCATAAGACACCAAGTCTTATCATCCTGACTTCTAAGGAGCATTCTGGCTGCACTTCTTCCAGTGCAGAACAAATATCTTGTTCTTCTGGCAGTGATTGGGACTTTCAGTGTTCTTCTCCAACACCAAAACTCAAAGTGCATCAGTTCATCTCTAGTCTTCCTTATTCATCAGACAACTTTCAAATGCATATGGAGCTATTGAAAATACTATGGCTTGGGTAAGGTGTACTGTAGTCCTCCAACTGACATCTTTGCTCCTGAAGACTTTAAAAGAGATCTTGAGTAGCAGATTTGTCTAATGAATATATTATTTGATTTCTTTACGTTATACTCTTAGATAAGGGTATGTCTTTCATCAGCATTGATAGTGGATCTAAGCAAAATGAAGCTTTTGAAAATTTGAATCTCTTCTCTGTTTATTATGATGCTATTTATTACTCAGTTGTTGGGATTTTTGTTTCCCTTACACTGAGTTGCAAGCCATACTGAAGGCTTTGATCATCATGGGTAAGTATTTTAAGTACTCTTTGCTTCCAGCAAGCAAGGTTGTCATCTGTATTTCACAGGTTGTTAGTGAGTCTTCCTCTAATCCTGATGCCACATTCTTCTTCATATAATCCAACTTTGAGGATTATTTGCTCAGCATACAAATTGAATAAATCTGATGAAAAAATACAGCTCTGGTGTAACACCTTTGCTGATTTAAACCTATTCGGTTCATGTATATACAGGTACTGAATGAACACAATGAAGTGTTCTGAAATACCCATTCTTCACAATGTTATCCATAGTTTCTCATGGTCCACAGTTGAAAGCCTTTGCATAGTCAGTAAAGAAAGCACAAGAAACATCTTTCTGGTATTCTCTGCTTTTAGCCAAGATCCATCTGGCATTAGCAATCATATCCCTCAATTCATGTCTTTTTCTGAATCCAATTTGAATATATGGCAATATTTTGTTGCTGTACTGTTGCAGCCATTTTTAAATAAGTTTCATCCAAATTTTACTTGTGTATGATGTTAATGCTATTATTTAATGATTTCTACATTCTGTTAGATCAACTCTCTTTGGAATAGGCACAGATCTGCATCTATTCCAATCACCTGGCCAGGTAGTTATCTTCCAAATTTCTTGGCATAGATGAGTGAGTGCCTCCGGTGCTGCATCAGTTTGTTGAGATATTTCTATTTGTATTCTGTCAGTTGCTGGAGCCTTCTTTTTCACCAATACCTTCAGTGCAGTTTGGACTTCTGCCTTAAGTACTATCAGTTCTTGATCATATGCTACCTCTTGGAATGTTTGAACATTGGCCATTTCTTTTTGGTGTATACATTCTCTGTGTATATTCCATTTACTTTTTAAAAAATGTTTTATTGTGAATTATGTAATAGTTTACATGGGAGAACATTAGGTTTACATTCATCCTATTGTATATCGTTTCACTGCCATGGTTACAATCTCCTCCATGCATCATCAACCAACCAAAGGGTATACCCTTGCAAGCCTGCCTTCTGGTCGTTAGCACACAGCCCTTCTCCTTCTCTGGTTCTAGAGTCCACAGTCGTTCCCTCTCTCCACATCATCTTCTCTGTCTCCAACTCTGGTGTTACTGCTTCTCTGGGTAGGGTCTCGAATTCCGCTGTCCTCCCTTGATGGTCCCAGGGACCTCTGTTCCTGGACTGCAAAGTCAACCACCCCCCTTGTTTTGCTACAAAATGTCTACCTTTATGTTTCCAACCATCACAGCCACTCCTGATAGCAATGATTCACTATTGTGCCAAATGAGAGCCATCCCATCTCCTTTCAACAGCACCGCCCAGACAAATTGTATATTACTCCATGAAGATTCTGCCTTCCTCTGCACCCTCTGGATCTAGGCTTCCTCTTGAAAGATTGTAAGGCAGTCACGTTTTGCCTTTGTAACCCCCCATTTTGGGTAGCCAATGTCCAAGTTGCTCATCCCTGTCTACACTATGTATCGAGGGGTTGGGAATGATCCTCGCTGTAATAATGTATTCCCTCTTTTGAGCCTACTGCATCCATAGATGTAGGTCAAGTTCATCAAATTGTATCATTATTACTCTTTTGTTCATCTTCTTTCTTCTTCTAGTTAAGTTCTCATCATCCAGCCATTGAAGCCAGGTCAAGTGGATATTACCTGCAAGTGTGGGTGTTCTTGTACATATGCCCTCTCTTATTATCAGCTGGACGCCTCACTGTCCACTCTAGTCTTCTGTGGCTATGTCACTGACTCTAGGTGTAGGATTCCCCGGGTCTTGCCACACTGTTGGCCAGAGTCACGGGAGTCTATTGAACATGGTAGGGCTTAGCTTGCTGCTGCATTGCTGGTTTTCCCACACGTCCCCTTACAGGTGACCAACGAGGTCACCAGTCAGAGTGCATGTCTATTCGTGTATTCCCATTGAGTCTTAGTCTTGGAAGGGGCTTTGCCTGAGGGGACCCTAACACTTGCCTTGATGTCTCCTAGGCGAGCAAATTGCTCATTCAGTCATACTGCCATTATTGTTTTGTATTTTTCCTGTCAGTATTTCTTTCAAGAAGTATCTTCTGTTCTTGTAGCCACTCCAGGCTGGTCTGCTTGCCCTTTCAAGTAGAGATTTCCCACCTAAGAAGATTCTGGATGCGGTTCAGGATTCCACCTATGATCTTATGTAATGCAGAGGCTCCACAGGTAGCCTCCTTCACTGGGCACCTGTAGCCCCATTTTAGGTATTCCAATCAGTTATAAACAGAAGACGGACTTAAAAGCTTTCTATGGTGATATTTCTGGCTATTCCTTTCTGGCTCCCGTGTCTATTTTATAATGGTATGCAAGGGAAACCAAGATTCAAAAGACAGTCAAGCATCTTAGCATTGTTCCCCCCCTTTTCCCCTTTCCAACCATGCCTGAATCCTAGTATCCCGGAGCCCTGTTGTTCCAAGGTTGTGTATACATCATTATTTACCTCTGTCCCACTTGGCCCATGCAAACCTACTTAACTGTTCTCCCATCAGCCTTGTTCCTCCATTCCCCTCCCCCATCTTGTGTTACTGCTCCCCTCCCCAGCACCCAAACTATCTTGTGTCTGTTCCCTACTCTGTGCTCCACCTCTCCTTCCCTCCCTTTGCACCACCCCCCACATCCCGGTAACCAGCAAAGAATTCACCCCCACCCCATTTAGTATGGGTTCTTTTTCTTAGCTTTTTACAATAGTGGTCCTATGCAGTATTTCTCCTTTTGTGACTGACTAATTTCATTCAACATAATGTCCTCAAGGTTCATCCATGTTATGCGGTGGCTTACAGCTTCCTTGTTATTCTTCAGGGTAGCATAATATTCCATTGTGTGTATGTACCACAGTTTGTTTATCTGTTCTTCAGTTGATGGGCACTTTGGCTGCCTCCATCTTTTTGCTATTGTAATTAGTGCTGCTATGAAAATTGGTGTGCATATATCTACTAGTGTTATGACTTGTGATTCTTGTGGGAAAATACCAAGTAGAGGAATTACTGGATCATAAGGTGTTTCTATTTCCAACCTTCTGAGGGAGTGCTATATTACTTTCCAGAGAGGTTGGACCATTTGCAATTCCACCAGCAATGCAGTAGTGTCCCAGTCTCGCCAAACCTCACCAGCATTTATTGTCCTTTACCTTTTGGTCTCTGCTATTATTGCTGGTGTGAGATGATATCTCATTGTTGTTTTGATTTGCAGCTCTCTAATGGCTAGTGATCGTGAACACTTCTTCATATTTTTGTTGGCTGCTCAGATCTCCTTGGTGAAGTGTGCCCATATCTCCTTCATGTCCTGTGCCCATATTTTAATTGGGTTATTTGTCTTTTCTTGTAGAGGCGTTGTAGTTGCCTATATATTTTAGAAATGAGTCCTTCGTCTGATGTGTCGTTGCAAAAGATTTTTTCCCGTTCTGTGGGTTCCCTTTTACTCTTCTGGTGAAGTCATTTGATGCACATAAGTTTATAATTTTTAGTATGTCCCAATCATCTATTTTGTCTACTTTTGTTTGTGTACTTTTCAAAATGTTTGGTAGTCTGAGTATTCACTGAATTAGTGCCCTCACATTTGTCTGTATTTTTTCAATGATGGTCTTTATGATTCTGGGATTCACATTTAGGTCTCTAATCCATGCTGAGTTGGTTTTTGTATAAGGTGTGAGGTAAAGGTCTTGTTTCAATCTTTTGCATATCGCTTTCCAGTTCTGCCAGCACCATCTGTTGAAAAGGCTATCTCTCCTCCCTGTGCATTATATCTAAGTCCTTTGTCCAAAATCAGTTGGCTGTATGTGGATGGGTTAATTTCTGGATTCTCAATTCTGTTCCATTGATCTATGTTTCTTTTATTGTACCAGTAACAAGCTGTTTTGACCACGGTAGCCATGTAATAAATTTTGAAGTTGGGGAGTGAAATGTTTCCAACCTTATTCTTCCTCTTAAGCAGTGCTTTGCTTATCCTGGGTCTCTCATTTCCACATAAAGTTTGTAGTTCTTTTTTCCATCTCTTTGAAGAATGTTGTTGGAATCTTCATTGGGATTGCATTATATGTGTACATTGCTTTGGGCAGTATTGACATTTTCACAATGTTAAGTCTTCCTATCCAGGAGCATGATACATTCTTCCATACATTTTTGTAGGTCTCTTTCAGTTTCTTGAGGTGTTTTGTAGTTTTCTTTGTATATATCCTTTGTTTTTCTGTTTACATTTATTCCTAGTTATTTCATACTTTGGGCAGCTATTGTAAATGGTATTGCTTTCCTAATGTCCTTTTCAGCACTGTCATTATTGGTATAGGAATCCAACGATGTTTTGTATGTTGATCTTATATCCCGGTCCAGTAGCTTATTTACTGACTCTTTGGGATTTTCTATGTATAGGATCATATCATCTGCAAGTAGAGTTTTACTTCTTCTTTGCCAATTTGGAGGCCTTTAATTTCCCTGTCTTGTCGTATAGCTCTTGCTAAGACTTCCAGCACAATATTGAATAGTTGTTGTGACAAAGGGCATCCTTGTCTGGTTCCTGTTCGCAGAGGGAAGGCTTTCAGTTTCTCTCCATTGAGAGTAATGTAGACTGTTGGTTTTGTATATATGTTCTTAATTATGTTGAGGAGTTTCCCTTCGATTCCTACTTTGTTGAGTGTTTTTATTGGGAATAGATGTTGGATTTTGTCAAATGCCTTTTCTGCATCAGTCGAAATCGTTATATAGTTCTTTTCTTTTTTCTTATTTATATAGTGGATTACATTGATCATTTTTTAATGTTGAACCATCCTTACATCCCTGATATGATTCCCACTTGATCATGATGT
>NW_006408729.1:1617780-1645086 GCF_000296735.1 Chrysochloris asiatica | reverse complement strand
TGTTTTATATTTTTCCTGTAGGTCTTTCTTTCAAGAAGTATCTTCTGTTCTTCTAGCCACTCCAGGTTGGTCTGCTTGTCCTTTCAGGTGGAAATTTCCCATCTCTGGAGATCTGGATGTGGTTCAGGCTTCCACCTATAGTCTTATGTATTGCAGAGGCTCTGCTGCAGGAATTGCCTAGGCTTTTGTTGAGAATTTTTGCATCTATGTTAATGAGGGATCTTGGTCTATAATTTTATTTCTTAGTGACATCCTTCCCTGGTTTTGGTATGAGGGCTATGCTTACTTCATAAAATGTATTAATAAGTTTTCCATCCTCCTCTATCTTCTGGAATAATTTGAGTTGAGTTGGTGACAGCTCTTCCCTGAATGTTTGGTAGAACTCAGCAGTGAAGCCATCTGAGCCTGGACTTTTTTTGGTTGGGAGTCTTTTGATGACCTGATCAGTTTCTTTTGTTATTGGTCTGTTCAGGTTTTCTACTTCACTCTGTGTACATTTAGGTAGGTCGTGTTTTTCTAAAAATGTGTCCATCTCTTCTAAGTTTTCAAATTTTTTATAGCACAACTCTTCATAGTATTCTGTTATTATCCATTTCCTTTGGTTCTGTTGTGACATCACCCATGTGGTTTCTAATGCGTGTTATTTGTGTTTTCTCTCTCTTTTCTTTTGTTAGGTTTGCCAGTGGTCTGTCAATTTTGTTAATCCTTTGAAAGAACCAGCTTCTTGTCCTGTTGATTGTTTCTATAGTTTTCTGTTTTCTATCTCATTTATTTCTGCTCTAATCTTTATTATTTCTTTTCTTTAGGTTCCCTGTGTTGGTCTGTTTCTAATTGATGTAGGTGCTGTGTTAATATGTTAATTTTGGTGATTTCTTCTTTTTGGATGTGTGCAATTGCAATAAATTGCCCTTTCAGCACCGCTTTCGCTGTGTCCCTAGATTTTGGTATGTTGTGTTTTCATTCTCATTTGTGTCAAGGAACTTTGTGAGTTCATGTTTAATGTCTTCTACTACCCAGTCACTTTTCAGCAGGCTGTTAATCAGTTTCCATGTAGTTGACTGTATTTCCTTGGTCTTCCTATTGGTTGATATCTAATTTGATTGTATTATGGTCTGAGAAGATGCTTTGTAGTATTTTGATATTTGTAAATTTATGGAGGTTTGTTTTGTGGCCTAACACATGGTCTATTCTGGAGAATGTTCCCTGTGCACTGGAAAAGAATGTGTATTGTGCTATTGTTGGGTTGAATGCTCTATACACATCTATGAGGTCCAGTTGGCTGATTGTGTTGTTGAGTTCTTTTGTGTTTGTCAATAATCTTTCTGGTTTTTCTATTCATTTTTGAAAGCTGTGTATTAAAATCGCCCACGATTGCTGTAGATTCATATACTTTCTTCAAATTTATTAGAGTTTGCATTATATACTTTGGTGCTCTTTCATTGGGAGCATAGATATTTTTTATGGTTATATCATCTAGTTCAGTTGTCCCTTTAATTATGAAATAATGTCCATTGTTATTTATTATGCTGGGTTTTACCTTAAAGTTTATTTTATCAGAGATTAGTACTGCCACTGCTGTTCGTTTGTGTTTTTTTTCAAGTTGTCAAGGATTTAATTTTATTTGGAACCACAGCCAACACCCATGGAAGCAGCAGTTAAGAAATCAAATGATGTTTTGCATTGGGCAAATCTACTGCAAAAGAACTCTTGTTGTGAGGTGCCATCGAGTTGGTACCAACCCCTAGCGACCCTATGCACAACAGAATGAAACACTGCCCAGTTGGGCCAATCTCATAATTGTTGCCAGTCATGAGCCCATTGATGCTGCCACTTTGCCAATCCATCTCACTGGGGTCTTCCTCTTTTTCTCTGACCCTCCACCTTACCAAACATGATATCCTTTTCCAGCAACTGGTCCCTCCTGACAATATGTCTAAAGTATGAGAACTCTTAGAAGTGGTAAAAAGCAAAGATAGCACTTTGAAAACTAAAGTTTGACCTGAGCCTTGGTATTTTCAGTTGCCTCATATGCATCCAAAAGCTGAACAGAAATAAGAAAGACCATCGAAGAAGTGATGCCTTTGAATTATGGTGTTGATGAAGAAAAAGAAATATATCATTGGCCACCAGAAGAATGAACAAATCCGTCTTTGAAGAAGTTAACATTAAGGATGGTGAGAGTTTATCTCACCTACTTTATTTTATTTATTATTATTTTTTAAGGTCAGAAGTCTTTGAAAATTTTATTATTAGAAATAACACTGAAAGGGCACCCATACATTGTTATAGATGATTTTGTTTTCCTCTTTTTTTTTTTTTTTTTAATGCTTTATTGTGAATTATGTGATAGTTTACATGGGAGGACATCAGCTTCACATTGATCCCATCGTATATTGTTTCCTTGCCATGATTACAATCCCTTCCATGCATCATCAATCAACCAAAAGGGTATACCCCGCAAGCCCTGCTCCCCTGTCGTCCGCATACTGCCCCTCTCTCACTCCAGGTCCACAGTCTCCAGCCGTTCCATCTCCCCATGTTATCGTCTCTGCCTCCATCCCTGACATCACTGCTTCTCTGGCTAGGGTTCCATTCTCTGCTCTTCTCCTTTGGTCTTCTCAGGGACCTCCATTCCTAGACTGTAAGGTTAATCACTCCCCTCCCTTTGCCCCAAAACATCTACCTTTACATTTCCAGCCGTTACAGTCAGTCCTGATAACAATTATTTGCTATTGTATCACAAGGGACCTATCTGGATGCTGTTCATTTTTTATTGCAATTAGCTTGGTATACTTTTTTCCATCCTTTGACTTTTAATCTGTTTTTGTCTCTGTGTGTAAGATGTGTCTCTTGCATACAGCATATTGAAGGATCTTGTTTTCTTATCCATTTCCCCACCCTCTGTCTCTTAACTGGTGCATTTAATGCATTTGCATTCTGCGTAAATATCGATAGGTATGGATTAATTGCTGCCATTATGTTTGGTTTTTTTGTGGTGTTTCTGCCTTCTTTGTTCTGCGTGTCTTCCTGTGCTGAGTTTATGGTTTTTGTGTTCTTTCTTGTCAGTTTCCTCATAGTTTTAATGTTTCCATGTTCTTGGATATTCATTTTCTTAGTATGTTGTGAAGTGTTCATTTTCTTTGAGGTTAACTTATAGTCCATTAACTTTTCCCTCCATTTAGTACAATCTATTTTATCCTGTAATCTACCTGACCTCACTATCTGTATCTTTGTTCCTATGTGTTTACCTTCTTTTACATTGTAATTGTTTTGATCATAAACTGACCTCCCAGATTCTCTGAATTTGTTCTTATAGTTTGTTCTGTTCTCGACTCTTCCATCTGTTGATTTAGTTCTGGGAGGTGCTGCCACATATGTCAGTCTCTGGTTGTTGTCTGTTCTTGTTGGTTCTTTGTTCACAGAACTCCCTTTAGGATATTTTGTAACACAGGGTTGGCTTTGGCAAAATCCTTTAGCTTCTGTTTATCTTGGAATGTTTTGATTACACCATTGTATTTGATTGATAGCTTTGCTGGATAAAGGATTCTTGGTTGGTAGTTTTTTGCTTTTAGGGTTTTATATATGTCTCCCCATTGTCTTCTTGCCTGCATGGTTTCTGCTAGTCTGACTTGTTTGCCTTTGTATGTAATGCTTCTCTTTTCCCTAGCTGCTTTCAGTAGTGTCTCGTTATCTTTGATTTTGGAGAGCTTGATTATGTCTTGTTGATTTTCTTTTGGGGTCTGTCCTTCCTGGGTGTCGTTGAGCTTCTTGAATGTTTATTCTTTCACTTTTCTTCCAGCAGTTCTTCGACTATTTCCTCTGAGGACTTGTATGATTCTTCTTGTTCCAGAATGCCGATAATTTTTCAGTTATTCCTCTTCATGTTATCCAACATGAATCTTAGACCTTCATATTTTTTAATCCTTTTTTTCTGCTTGTTCTTTTGTTTTAGTGTCTTTAAACTTAGTAGTTTTGCCTTCCATCTCTTCTATTCTACTGCTTTGCTCTTTCAGTGTATTGTCTATTTCTGATAGTCTATTAGTGATCATTTGTACCTCCTTCTGTAAGTTTTTAATTGTTTCCATTGGCTATTTCTGATAATGTATTATTGATCGTTTGGACCTCTTTCTGTAGGTTTTGAATTGTTTCCAATGCTGTATCTATCTTATTTGATTGTTCCTGTAACACTTTACTAACTTCCTTATTTTTCTCAACTTCATTATAAAGTGTTTTGAAACATTTTATAATCATTTTTTTAATTCCTTCTCAGGCATTTCCAAGGCCTGTCCTCCTTCCAGAATGGAATCCAGGTCTACGTCTAGGACATTTTATCTTATTTCTGGACATGTGCTGATATGATCATCTGTTTTTGCTTCTTGGACATGTTTAGTGTTTATCTTTGGCTTTAATTTAATACTTAATTACATGTATGTTTTGATTTTTTTTTTTTTTTTATGCTTTTTGATTGCCTCTAGGTAAAGGTGATCAAAATTTGGGCTTCCCTTTTCACTCTTCTTCTTATTCAACTCAGAGTAACTTTTGCAGGTGTTGTCTGCCTCCCTGTTATGTGGCAGTTGGTCTTGGTTCTTGCTTGGATTGTGGAGTTTTATAGGGCATGATTGTAGTTTGACTATATGGCAGCAATTGCTGTTTGTTCTTGGGTTATATAGGGAGAGAAAGAGTCCTCCAAAGGTAAAAGGGGGAATAAAAAAACAACAAAACAGCAATAGCAGAAAAATAAGAAAAAGATAAAATAGAAAGAAAAATAAATAAAAACACCAGAAAACTAGATTATTGGATACTGTAGTCTGTAA
The DNA here is from genome assembly GCF_000296735.1 of Chrysochloris asiatica. Taxonomy (NCBI): domain Eukaryota; kingdom Metazoa; phylum Chordata; class Mammalia; order Afrosoricida; family Chrysochloridae; genus Chrysochloris; species Chrysochloris asiatica. The sequence continues at coordinate 1,640,272 of NW_006408729.1, read as the reverse complement.
TCTCAGAAAAGGGAGAGGAGGGAGAGAAGAAAAAGAAATCTGTAGCCTACTATGAATATGATTTTAATATCCTTCTTCAGCTTCTTGCCTTCAAGGCCGCCTGATAAATTTTAAGATGCCACTGTTGATTGTTATGCTGTAGCTCAGGATTTAATTTTCGGCCTGTTTTGTTTTTAAACTCTCTCTCCCTCTCCACATCCCTAGTTCTGTCCTTTTCCCTATTAATAAACAGTTCAGGGCTGGCTGCTGAGCTGCCTGTTTCTGCAAATGCTGAGAGTATCTGTGCACATGGCGTGGCAGAAGAACCCCACCTGTGGTGGGGGTGAGGGGTGTCCACTCGTTCAGGCACCCCCTCTAGTCACTAGAATTTGTTGTTGTTGTTAAGTGCCATCGAGTCGGTTCCGACCCATAGCGACCCTGTACAGGGTTTCCGAGACTGTAAATCTTTACAGGATCAGAAAGCTTCATCTTTCTCCCGCACAACAACTGGTAGGATATGTTTAAATTCATATTTTGGCTGTCATGGGCTTATTTTAATTTTCTTCAGCTTCAGTCTGAAGTTTCATAATGAGCGACTAATTGTCTGTTGCACAGTTAGTCCTTGGCCTCCTTTTAGCTGATGATAAGTTGAGCTTCTCTACTATCTCTTCCCACATGTGTAAGTTTGATTCCTATGTATTCCATCTGGTGAGTTCTATGTGTTGTTTTTTAAGAAGCTATTTGCAATGAAGTCGTTGGTTTTGCAAAATTCAGTCATGTAATCTCCAGTACCATTTCTGTCATTAACTCCATGTTTTCCATTTACTGATCCTTCCTCTTTGTTTCCAAACTTAGCATTCCAATCAATAATAATTATAAGTACATATTGATTGTATGATCAGTTTCAAAGTGAGGAAATTGGTAGAATTCTTCAATATCCTCATCACTAGCTTTAGTGATTCGTGCATAAATTTGAATAATAGTGATATTAACTGGTCTTCCTTGTAGGCATATGGATGTTATCCTATCACAGACAACATTGTACTTCAAGGCAGGTCCTGAAATGTTCTTTTTGACAATGAATATGATGTCACTCCTCTTGGATTTCTTGTTCCTGGTATAGTAAACCATATGATTATCAGATACAAATGTCCAATACCAGTCTGTTCCTGTTCACTAATGTCTAGGATATTGAGCTTTATACGTTCTATTTCATTTTTGACGACTTCTGATTTTCCTAAATTTGTACTTGATACATTCCATGTTCTGATTATTAATGGGTGTTTACAGCTGTTTCTTCTCATTTTGAGTTGTGCCCTATGAGCAAGTGAAGGTTCCAAAAGTCTTACTACATTTGCATTATTATTGTCATCTCTACTTTGAGAAGGCAGCTCTTTCCTAATCATATTTTGAGTGTCTTCTGATCTCAGGGGCTCTTCTTCTGGCACTGTATATGACAGCATGCTGTTGCTATTCATAATGTTTTCATTTTGTGGCACTGTGTATGACCATGTTCCGCTGCTATTAATAAAGTTTTCGGTGGCTAAACATTCAGAAGTAGTCCACCTCTCCTTCTTCATAGTCTGTCTTAATCTGGAACCTCTTTTAAATTTGTCTACCATGTGTGACTCTGCTGGTAAGAAAATACTGGTGGTTTAGCTTCCACCATCAAAGCAACACACATGCCACAGTACAACAAACTGATAGACAAGTGGTGGGTGTCAAGTTTTACTCCAATTTTGCTGAGCAGGCAAAAGTTTTTACTCAGACTTTGCTGAGGTTAAAATTAAAAATTAAAAAAAAAAAAATTTAAACAGATTTATAAATTCATTTGATAATCACCTTTAAATTTCATCCACATTGACTATCTGTTTGTTTTTAAAGTGGTGACAGGTACATAGGTCAACAATATATAGAGTTTATCTGGTGGTTTTTCATCCTCATTATACATTTTCTGAATAACAGCACACAGATATGGTATGGGACATTCCTAATTCCTTTGGCCCAGACAGCTTTTTTGAGCCTGGTGTCAGTGTGCCCATCTGGTGTTCCCATCTCCTTCAGACAGATTTCTGAATCATCTTGAGGGATCTATGGGCACACTTCTTGAAGCCTGCCTGCTCCACGAATGTGCTTGCGAGTGTTGATGGTATACTCTCTGGTCATCACTTCGTTAGTAGCAGAGCTTCCCTTCTTCTTGCCATCCTTCTTTGCGGAAGCTATAGCAATGGGGCCGGTTGGAAAGAGTCTCCAGAGGCATTTTGATGCCTAGGATATGGCAATAGAGGATTAATTCAAACTTTTAAACTTTTCCCATCTCTAGCATTAGAGAGGAGTTATGCTGTGGGGCTGTGGGTTAGTGTGCTGGACTGCAGAGTTAGTTTAAACCTCAAGGTCAGTGGTTCAGGCTCATCAGCTGCTCCTTGGAAACCCTATACAGGGTTCCTATAGGTCAGAACCCACTCTTTGGCACTTAACAACAAACAACAACAGTGTTATAGACCTTTGGTAGCATAGTGGTTACGACTCAGGCTACTAACCTCTAGGTTAGCATTTCGAAGCTACCAGCAGTTCCATGAGAGAAAGATGAAGCTTTCTGCTCCCATAAAGATTTATAGTCTTGGAAGCCCTGTGCAGGATGCTTTGAGTCGGAACTGACTCAGTGGCACACCACCACCAGTGTTATAGAGATAGGAGACTTAGTGGTGCAAATGGCTTGGTTGCAACCCAAAAGGTTGGTGGTTTTAATCCACATTGTGACTCCTCGGGAGAAAGACCTGGCAATCTTCTATAAAGATTACAGACAAGAAAACCTTTATGAGGCAGTTTTACTCTGGTACATGGGATGGGTATGAGTCAAAATGAATACATTCGTTTAAATTGATGTTCATTTGGCCTACTTGAATTAGGATGGTAGAAATGATTCCATCTGAAAACAGAAAGGAAAATAATCAGGTGGGTTTTTTTAAGTTTTTATTGTGAATTGAGTGATAGCTTACATGGGAGAACATCGATTTTGCACTCATTGTTTCATTGCGATGATTACAATCTGCTCCGTGCATTATATTTCAGCAGTACCTACTTCCATTCCCTCTGTATTTTGGGTTTTTTTTTTTTTTAAGGGGGGAGTGTATACAAAAACACTCAGGAATATATAATAATTTAGACAACCAAAGGGCACATTCTGCAAGCCTGCCTCCTAGCCATCAGCACTCAGTATTTCTCTTTCCTTGAATCCAGAGTCCTCAGCTACTCTCTCTTTTCATGTCCTCATCTCTGCCACCATCTCTGGTATCACTGCTTCTAACTGGTTAAGGTCCTACATTCCACTTGTGCTGTTCTTCCTTGATTGTCCTAGGGTCCTCTGTTTCTGCACTGTAAGATTAACTCCTCCCCCTTTTTGTTACAAACCTTCTACCTTTACAGTTGTGACAGTCAAAATTAGTCATTATTGTAATTGTGACAGTCATTATTAGTAATTGTGACAGTCACAATTACTCACTATTGAATTATAAGATCTTGTCCCCATATGTTTTCACCAGACCCAGCTAGACAAGATGAAAACTATTCAGTGGGAATTTTACCTTCCCCCTGCACACTCTTAAAGTCCCTCTTGAGAATTTGTAAGCCAATCACTTTGTGCCTTTAATCGCCCCCTCATTTTAGGAGTCCTGGTATGGTACTGTGAGTTAATGCACCAGACTGCAAAGCCGTTTGAACTGCAAGGTCAGCGGTTCAGGCTCACCAGCTGCACCTCAAAAACCCTATACAGGGTCACTGTGGGTCGGAACTGACTCAACAGCACTTCACAACAACAACATTTTAGGTAGCCAATGTGTAAGTTGCCCATCCCTATCTACCTTGTATACAGAGGGGATAGGACTGATCCTTGATGTGAAGACTTCTTCCCTCTCAGTTGGTATTTTGAGCTACTACATCGATCTGTAGGAGCACTGGTAGGGTAGTGGTTACAAGTCAGGCTGCCAACCTCAAGGTCAGCAGTTCGAAACTACCAGCAGTTCTGCGGGAGAAAGATGAGGTGTTCTGCTCCCGTAAAGATTTATAGCCTGGGAAACCCTGTACAGGGTCACTATGAGTTGGAACCGACTCCATGGTACTTAACAACAACAACAAACATCTATCTATAAGTAATCTTCCTCCAATTGAGTCCTAATCATCAAGCCATCAAGGCTAGGTCAAATGGGTCCTATGTGCAAGTTTGGGCAGTATTTTGCATCTCCCCTTACTTCATAATCAGCTGGATGCTTCACTCTCAGCTCCAGCCCTCTGTGGCTACGTACCTGTTCGTGGGCTTAGGAGTCCCGAGGTCTCACCACACTTAGGAGTAACCAGCCATTCCTCTTCCCTGTCTTATTTCTAGGTCGACGGTAGTCTATGGAACATGATTGAACTCAGCCCATATCTTCATTGCTGCCTTTCTCCCTCTTCCACTCACCAGCAGACCAACGTGGTTGCCAGCCATCTTACATGCCTACTCATATGTTCCCTTTGAGTTTCGGTCTTGGAGAGGGGTTTGCCCTGAAGGAACTTGAAAATAGTCATGTTTTTCATATTGTAGTTTGGAGTATGGTAATAAAAAAAATGCTGGTTTTACATGTGAAAGAAACATTTAAATTTAGAAGTTAATAAAGATAGAAAAAAAATGTCAAAAGTGTGATAGGCCAATAAATAAAGCTTGTTTTAATATTGTATTGAAAAATTTTAAACATTCTAATTATAGTATCTTACATTTTCTTGCATGAATAAGCATAAAACATGAAAACAATACAAAAGATCAAGAAATTTACTGAAACTGGTAATAAAAAAACTAACCTGAATAATGAAGATTTGCCAAGGTTTGAATATTATGTTAATGTATTAGTGAAACTACATTATTATGAAAAGAGGGGTTAATTAAAATGAGCTTGTGAAAAAAATGTAATTAGCATAGGTTAGTATATATACTTACAATATTAATATTGTATCTATGTTTTCAGATTTTTGTAACTTTATTATAGGTTTTTATAACTCATGAAGGACATTGGCTCAAATACAATGTGTGCTGTAGTATCAGTTGAATTAATTTTTAAATGCTGTGTTTCACATTTTCATTCAAAATGCGTTTTTACTTAGTCTTCTTAAAATGTTGCTGTTGTTATGTGCGTGGAGTCGGTTCCAACTCATAGCGACCCTGTACAGGGTTTCCGAGGCTGTAAATCTTTACGGGAGCAGAAAGCCTCATCTGTCTCCCGTGGAACAGCTGGTAGTTTCGAACTGCTGACCTGAAGGTTCACAGCCCGATTCGTAACCAAGCAATTTGAAGTCCAAGTTGGCCATATGCTATTTTGTATTACTTGCATAAAAATCATATTGTTTCTGTACCATACCTCTTAAATTTCATTTTTATGATCATGACAAATCAATGTGTCTTAGGAACCTATTTCATAGTAACAACAGTTTGACCTTAATATAGTTTGATGCCATTAATGAACCATGTGCAAATCTTTGATATAAAAATAAATTAGAACATTTTTCCACACAAAAACTTATATATACAAAATTTCAGGACATTATTCATAATTGACAAAAAGTGGAAATCCAACTCAAATGTCCATGTATTGATTAATAGATAAACAAAATGTATATCCATGTATTTGTTGTTAAGTGCCGTCTAGTTGGCTCTGACTTAATGGTGACCCTGTATAGGGCTTCCAAGGAGCGATTGGTGGGCTTGAACCACCAACCTTGTGGTTAGCAGTACATTGCTTATCCTGTAGCACCACACCACGACCCCAGTATATCCGTATTATAGATTATTTGTAAATAAGAAGAAACAGTTGATTCATGCTACTGCATGGATGACCCTTGAAAACATTATACTAATGTTTTCATTAAAAGAAGCCAGACCCCCCCAAAAACACACACATACACACACACACACAAAAAAAATCACATATTGTATGATTCCATTTATCTGAAAAGATCAGGATAGGCAAATCCATAGAAACAGAAAGCAGATTACTGAAAAGATCAGGATAGGCAAATCCATAGAAACAGAAAGCAGTTATCAAGAGCTTGTTTGGGAGGGAGAGAAATAGAGTTTCCAGAAACTTGTTGTGGGGGTTGGGGGAGGGCGGGCGGAGAAAGAGAGTAGACTGCTAAATGGGTATAGGGTTTGTTTTGGGGATGATGATAATGCTTTAACATTAGATAGTGGCAATAGTTGTACAACTTAGTGAATACAGCATGCTAAACACCGATGAATTATATACTTTTAAAGATTAAATTTTATGTTGTTGTTGTTGTTAAGTGCCATCGAGTCGGGTCTGACCCATAGCGACCCTGTACAGGGTTTCCAAGGGTGTAAATCTTTACAGGAGTAGAAAGCCTCATCTTTCTCCCGCGGAGCGACTGGTAGTTTCGAACCGCTGACCTTAAGGTTCGCAGCCCGATTCGTAACCACTACGCTACCAGAGCTCCTTAAATTTTATGTTACATTATCTCAATATTGATGTTGAATCAGAAAAGAGGGGTTATAAGCTTTCCTCTGTAGCAAAATTAATTTGTCTGTTCTATTAGGTGTTTCACAAAGGTTAATTCTCCATGTAACTGAAGCTTCAATTCTCCATTATAGCAAAGCACTGCAGTTTAAAGGCGGCGATTTTACTCTATGTGGTTGATGAAATTCTGATTAAGTCAAAGTCTCATCGTCTCATTGCTTGCATTTACAATAGCAATGGACTGTTGAACAGCAGTTCAAACTCATCAGCCACTCCACGGGAGAAAGATGAGGCTTTTTGCTCCCATACAGATTTACAGCCTTGGAAACCCTATCCAGGGTCTCTATGAGTCAGAATCTACTTGGAAAGATTGGTTTTAGGGTACTCTTATGAAGAAGTGCTGGTGGTGCTGTAGGATAAACACAGTAATTCAGTAATGCCTTCTTTATGCTCCTACACATTATTTGCCCATTCCTTATCCTCAGACAATCTGTATACATAAATTTGTTAGTATCAATTGCTTGCTCTTTTATCACATTTTGAAAACACTAAACAAAAATAAAAAGAAGAGAGTTTATTCTAAATTCTCAAAAAGGTGAAGTACTTTTTAACCTAAAGTTACCAAAACATGCTGGACGTTATTAGGAATTTAAAAACCCTAAACCGAACATCTGTGAGTAAAATACAACAATCCCGAGAAAACAAACTTTGAAGAATGAATTAGTGTAAAAGATAGGGCTACTACTGCCAAAGTTGTGTGGGTGTTCACTTTTTTTTTTTTTCCCAATTAAAAAATATGTATTAGAAGAGGTGGGTTTGAACTGACAACATGTGGTTAGCAGTCCAGTGCTTATCCTACTTAGTCAAGGACTTTCAATAGGGTATTTGATTCTGTCTCATGAAACTCAATTAGAAGTTTGGTTTTTTTTAAATGTGTGTACCTAAAGGAGTAGTAAGGGTGTGATAATTATGCATTTAGTGATACACATAAAGAATGGTATTAACCGAGAGACCCAAATGATTTTTACTCCATCTTTATGTAATCACTTAACATATTGAACAAAATAAGTGAAACTTTACTGAGTTCATTAGTTAGCAGGTGTAGTTTTTTTGTAGTTCAGAAAACATGAGAAGGTAATACCAAGTCCCCAGGAGTTAACTTCTTTCTCTCTCTCTAGGAATTTACAGTTTTATGAAGGAAATGAAATAATATCACATTAAAAATATCCAAGATGCCCTTTGGTTGTTTAAGTGGTTATATATTCCTTCATGTTTTTGTATACAAAAAAAAGGAGTAGAGGTAAATACTGTTAAGTGATGGTGCGTGGAGGGGATTGTAATCATTGCAATGAAACAAAATACAATTAGTTGAGTGCAAAATCGATGTTGTGCCATATAAACTATCACTCAATTCATGATAAAAGCTTTAAGGAAACAAACAAACAAAAAAACCAACAATATATATGGAATAGAGAACTGTCTGGTAGGTATTGCCACAATGAAAATTAGATAAACACTATTTTCTCCCTAACCCAAATCACTCAATCTCCTTACTAACCTACTGAGATGAATATACTTTTCCCAGTCATCAAGATTCAATTTTTTGTAGTGATTTTTCTCTTTTGTTATGAGTCTCCTTTTCTATTTCTTTAGTTCTTCAAATGAAAATTATTTTTCAATTTTATATATTTGAAAATACTTTCAGCATTATTGTATTGTTGATTTGCATAACCACTCTATGAGTTATTAACATTTTATCACTTAATAAGTATTTATTAAAGGCATGTAAGCAGGAAGTAGAATCAGGCAGGTTGAATGACTTGCTTAAGGTGACAAGACCACTAATTACCAGTCTTGTGATTCTAATGTCAACATTCTTTTCATTACACTATGATGTCTCTCATTGTCTCATGGTTGGTCCATTATTGTGGCTTCCCAGTGGGATTTTCTGCCTCTACTCCTCTTTCTCCAGTTCATTTTGCATATCACCATCAGATAAATATTTGTAAAACACAGTTTTCATTATAACAAACCACAATAAAGATGTTTTCAGTGATTTCCTGTTGTATACTGGATAAAAATCAGAACCTTATCTCTGTTTTCATACATGTAATCACTAATGAAACCTCACCCCTTATAGTCCCTTAAAAATACTTTTGACTTTCCTTAGACTAAGATCCTTAGACTTTGCTTTTAATAGTGTTTTCTTTGAAGTAAATCTCTGAATGGCAATTACTGCAGAGGATCTGGAAATTTATCTGCCAAGCATTATCTATAGAATAAATAAATGTACAACAACTACCTTATATGTTTTGGATGGGGAGAAGGAAGAGATTGCTCATTAAAAATTGTGACATTAAAAAAAGTTTTCTGGAGTTATCATTCCTGATCATGGAAATTAGGTGGTTTTGACCAGACCTTAGCTCAAAGCAACTAGAAAGGCTGGACAAAACAAACAGAAGTTGCTACTGCATAAGGACGTTGGAAATCATTGAAAATTTCAAGGCCAAGATCTAAGAGATGATAGATTGGGGAGATGCCCACAGTGTATGGGGTTCCCCACCTCTTAGGAGCATCTGGCTTTTCTAAAAGAGCTTTTGACAGGTTCACAGAATTGGATAGGGATGAAAGGGTGAGGAAAACTGGAGTTTAGGGCTCATTAGGGAGAAGAGAAATACCCCTAGACTTCAGATGAAGTCCTGAAGCGTGATTAGAAATTCACTGGATCAAACCACCTTAGGCCCTAACTGGATTTAGATGATCTGAGTCTGTTCCTGCTCCAGTCTAGCAGCCAAGCAGAAGCAAAAGAAATCCTCTCTACGTAAAAGTATAGCTATCCAGAGTCTCAAAATGTCTCTACGGTATTTTATATACACAAGGATCCCTGGTGGTACAGTATTTGAGCAGTTTGGCTTCTAAGTACAAGACTGGCAGTTGGAACTCAGCAGCTGCTCTAGAGGAAAGAGATGTGACAGTGTTCTTCTGTAAAGATTACATCCTTGGAAACCATATGGGACAGTTTATTCCGTCCTATAGATTGCACATGGGGAACCTGTACATAGAACAAAGGGAAAGGTGTGTGCCAGGGTTGCATTCTTTCACCATAATTATTCAGTCTGAGAAACTGAATTATATCAAGAAGCACGTGGAAGTACATTTGGAGGAAAACTCATTAACAACCTGTCATATGCAGATAATACAACCTTGATTGCTGAAAGTGGAGAGGATTTAAGATACTGATGAAGATCAAAGACCTCAGCCTTCAGTATGGGTTGCACCTCATTGTAAAGAAAACAAAAATCGTCACCACTGGAGCAATAAATTACATCGTGATAAATTTATTGAAGAAAAAATTTGGAGAAAAGACTGAAGTTATCAAGGACTTCATTTTGCTTGGATCCACCATCAACACTCATGGAAGCAGCAGTCAAGATACAAACGATGTATTGCATTAGGCAAATCTGCAGCCTAAGTCTTCATTGCTGCATTTTCCCCACTTCCGCTCATAAGTAGACCCAAGTGGTCACAAGTGAGAATACTAGACTGCTCAATGCTTCCCTTTAACTTTCATTCCTAGAAGGGACTTTTCTCTAATAGGTTGACTTTTCTTGCCTTGATTCCTCCATAGCAAACAACTTGCTTGAAATGCAAAAAGCCAACAAGTCCAACTTTTTTTTTTTTTGGTACAGGGCTTTCTGTAAGAATCTTCTGTTCTCCCAGCAGTTCTGTATTAGTCTGCATGTCTTTTCCATTGCAAATGTCCCAGCTCAGAAGGTTCTGGGTGGGACTCAGCTTCTACTTAAGGTCCCATATTGTAAATAGGCTTAACAAGAAGCCTATGTCTCTGGACTAATTCTAACTCCCCTTTTAGGATATCCAATCAATTATATGCTGAAGGCAGACTTAGAAGCTTTCTGTGATTATAATTCCCAATATTCATTTCCATCACACATGTATGTAGGCAGTCAAACACATAAACTTTTTTTTCCCCTCTATTACCCATTCAGCCTGTCTTGATTCGTGTCTTTACTCACAGAATACTACTGTTCCAAGGTTATATGTATATCACGATTTATCGGTATCTCTTTTATCCCATACATACCTCCCACCCACAGGAATTATCAAAGACTTTTAAGTAACTACGAATAAGATAGTCAAGAACTTAAACATTTATGAGTTAAGAATTTTATAAAACACTGGATGCAAAATCAGCTAAACAAATTCTATGATTAAAAAATACAACCCAACCTACACCTATAAATGCAGTAGCTCAAAAAAGGAAACAAGTCCCTGCTGCAAGAACTATTCCTACCCCCTCCACACAAAGAGTAGACAGGGATGGGCAACTTGGACATTGGCTACCCAAAATGGGGGGTAAGAAGTGACTGGCTTACAAGCTTTCAAGAGGGAATCTAGATCCAGAGGGCCTGGAGGAAGGTAGAATCTCCGGTGAGTAGTATTCAATCTGACTAGGCGGAGCTGATGCAATGAAATGCAGACGGGTCTCTTGTGATACAATAGTGAATAATTGTTATCAGGATTGTTTGTGAGGGTCGGAAATGTAAAGGTGGATGTTTTATAGCAAGGAGGGGAGTGATTAACTTTTCAGTCTAGGAGTGGAGGTCCCTAGGACCATCAAGGGAGAAGAGCAGAGAGCAGCATCCTACCCAGAGAAGCAGTGATGCCTGAAATTTAGCCAGAGATGATGACATGGAGCGATGGAGCAGCTGGAGACTTTAGATCCAGAGGGGGAGAGTGCCTGTGTGCTGAAGACCTGGGGGGTATGGGGGAAGGATTGCATGGAGGGGATTGTAACCATGGCAATGAGACAATATACGATAGAATGAATGTAAAACTAATGTTCTCCCATGTAAACTATCACATAATTCACAATAAAACATTAAAAAAAAAAAGTGGGAGGGAAGGGAAAATTATTCAGTAGGTAGGGGGTAGACACATGTTAACTTGGGTGATGGCAAAGGCAATATAGAACAAGAGTGAAGTTGGCACAGGAAAGCTGAAGGTAGTGGAAGACACAGCAGTGTAAGTGTTAAAGTGAAGACAGGTAATTACTGTGAACTGATGATACATGGAAGGGATTGCAATCATTGTAATGACATGAAATGTATGATTCGTTGAATGTGGGATTGATGATCTCTTCTGTAAACCTTCACTCAATTCACAATAAAAAGTTAAGAAAAAAAAAAAAGGAACCTGGGTACAAAGGACATGGAGGAAGGTAGAGTCTCCAGTGAATAGTATCCAGCCTGTCCAGGAATGGCTGATGAAATGAAACACAGAAGGGTCTCTTGTGATACAATAGTGAATAATTGTTATCAGGATGGACTATAAGGGTTGGAAATCTAAAGGTAGACATTTTGTAGCAAGGAGGGGAGTGATTAACTTTTCAGTCTAGGAGTGGAGGGACCTGGGACCATCAATGGATAAGAGCTGAGAGCGGGATCCTACCCAGAGAAGCAGTGAGGCCTAGGCAGAGAAGACGACGTGAAGAGATGGAGTAGCTGGGGACTTGGGATCCAGAGAGGGAAAGGGGCTGAGGGCTGTGTGTGTGTATGGGGTGGGGGGGGGCTGGGGTAGGCTTGTAGGGTACACCTTTTCGTTGGGTGAGGATGCATGGACACGATGGTAACTGCCAATGGAACAATGTATGGTAGAATGGATGTAAGACTAATGTTCTCCCATGTAGACTATCACACAATTCACAATAAAACATTTATTTAAAAAAAAAAAAAATACAACCCAGTGGGAGGGTTTAATAGCATATTTTACAGAGCTGGAGGTAAAATAGGGAATGAGAAGAGAGTTCTTAAGAAAATATAGTGACGTTTATAGAGACAAAAGGATGAAAAAAATGGAGAAAATAAAATAGTCGAGCTATCTGTGGTAGAGTAAAAAAAAAGTTAAATAGTAACTTTAAAATAGTTAAATAGTATTGCTACAAAATCATAAAAACCTTTATTTAGCAAAATTATAAAAATGTGATGCTTTTGTTTCTTGGCATTGCCTTCACTAGGTTTGTACACTTTTGAAGGTATTGTTTCAATTTAGCCCTTCCCTGAAGAATTCCGCACTCTTTCATTTATACCATGTCAAAACAGCAGTGTTTTCATTCTCAGTGGACTCAAATCATGTTCCTTTTAAATGTTTGAATTTTGGGAACACAAGGGTTGATGCATTTGAATTATGGTGTTGGAGGAGAATATTGAAAGTGCCATGGGCTGCCAAAAGAACAGACAGATCTGTGTTGGAAGCAGTACAGTCAGAGTGCTCCTTGGAGGCTAGGGTGGCCAGACTTCGTATCTCATACTTTGGACATATTGTCAGGAGGGACCAGTTACTGGAGAGGGATATCATGTTTGGTAAGGTGGAGGATCGGAGAAAAAGAGGAAGACCCCCAACGAGATGGATTGGCAAGTGGTAGCATCAATGGGCTCAAGCGTGGCAACAATTATGAGGTTGTCCCAGGACAGGGCAGTGTTTCATTCTGTTGTGCACAGGGTCACTATGAGTCAGTACTGATTCAATGGCACCTAACAACAGCAGCAGATGCAAGATCAAGGCTGTAGGGTGAGTGTGGTAGTGCTTTCCAATGAAATTCTAGGTCAGCTCTTGCTACCCTTGAAGAATAGGCAGGTGCATTGTCATGGTTGTTGTTAAAGTGCTGTAGTGTCATTTCCTACTCATAGTGACCCCGTGTAGGGTTTCTGAGGAGCAGTTGGTGGGTTTGAATTGCCAACCTTGCAGTTAGCCATTCAGTACTTACCCTACATCACCACACCAGGACTCCATGGTAGAAAAAAAAAAAAAAATTCCTCAGTGCAACTTTCCTGGCTTTTTTCTCACCAATGCAGTTTTCAACTTTCATAAAACTTCATAATAAGACCCATGGTCCGGGTAAGGATCACGTGGAACCTCGGCTACTTGGGACAGAGACATTGCCATGCTGCAATGAGTCTCGATGACTGGTAAGACTGAGGAATTCGCACTGACCACCTAAGACAGGCAGCGTCCCTTAAACAATCAATAAAAAAGGAGGACTCAGATGCAGACAGCACAGACCCGGTCAGGAGGCCAAGCCCCTGTGGGCCCAAGCGTTGTTGACCGTCCAAACCATAGGCTCTGAGGATCAGACTCTAGCTACCTAGTAGACATAACAAACTGTCCCTCATCTGATTATTCAGTAATGCTTGTTAGTAATCTCATACGTGAGCCCTGGATATCCACAGACAAATGTAAAAACCTCCCCTAAAAGCCGAGACTGTAAATTCCAATAAGCCAAGTCCCCCCCATCCAAAAAAAAAAAAAAAAAAAAAAAAAAAGCTAAAGAGGATAGAGAGAAACACTGTAAACTGATGATATATAGAGGGGATAATAATCAATGTAATGAAACAAGCTATATGAATGGTTGAATGTGAAGCTGATGATGTGCCCTGTAAACTTTCACTCAATGCAAAATAAAAACATTTAATTAAAAAAAAAAAAAAAAAAGACCCATGGTCATCCTGTGTTCTTTAAGAAAATGTATCAAGATTACCCCTTGAAAACTCAAAAAAAACTGAGCAGTTGGAAAACTGGAAAAAAGGAGTGGGGGCAATGTCTGATCTTCTAATGTCATGAAGTGGGGGAGAGAGAATAAAAACCACCAATATTAGCCCAAAGCTGATTTCTATGAGATGAAGGACAGATGTGCCTCTTCCTTCCAGTTTTACCAAGTCTGATGCCAAACTGCTCCTCCCACAAAACTCTACTGTATCCTAAGCATTTTTTATCCTGAATTATAACCTGTTAACTCCCTGTGTGGCACTGTAGGATAAGCCCTGGACTGCTAACGGCAAGGATGGTGGTTCAACCCACCAGCCGCTCCTTGGAAACCCTGTACAGGGTTTCTATGAGTCAGACTCAACAGTATTTTTACAACTTCCCTAATAAATCCCATAATCATGAATTTTGTGAGTTCTGTATGAACATTGCAATGATTTATTGAATGCTCCTTAGAATCCAGGATGGTCAGGCTTCATCTCTCATATTTTGGATATTATCAGGAAGGACCAGTCCCTGGAGAAGGACATCATGCTTGGTGAAGTTGAAAATCAGAGAGAAAGAGGAAGACCAACCAACGAGATGGATTGGCACAGTGGCAGCACCAACGGACTCAAGCATAACGATTGTGAGGATCCAGGACTAGGCAATGTTCCGTTCTGTTGTGCATAAGATCACTGTAAGTCGGAATGGAGTCGATGGCACTTGAAGACACCTAACAACAATGAAGTCCATATTTGAGTAGCTTCATTACATGTAAATTGATTGATTAACTTTCCCAATTAGAAGACAAAGTCTCTCACTTTGGATTTAAAAGGATACATCTGTTTTCAAGAGACCAACTGGACTATTACAATGCAGAAAGTTGAAAGTGAAATGATAGAACCAATATACCATACAAAAGCTAATAGGAAGATGATCTTCAGCAAGATTTTAGGTAAGACACATGTCAGAGTCCAAACAGGAAACTGATGACACACCCAAGTTAGAAATATTTAAGAATTTATTTACAAAGACACTGCACCCACTCTTTATCAACATGGTTTGGTTTCAATGACAAGGTCATTATGTGAAATTTTGGCGTTATGCAAAAATGAAGATGACCACATAAGATCACAAAATGGAGGATGACTACATCGTTACATAACTGCCAAACAATTGAGAATCATGGACCAACCAAGTTGACTCATAACCTTAATCATCACAGCCAACATTACACTTGCCTCCCACCTCACATTTGTTACGGCCAGATGTAAATTCTTAATGTGCAAACCCTCAGCTAGTAGATTTTTTTGCTATTGTTGTAATGCGAGATGTTGTGTAATGAGATAATCAATAGGTGACTAATTGATTTTGTGTGTAAGGGTTAGGAATATAGGGGATTACAAAACCCAGTTCTATAATTCAGGTCTAAAAGTAGGAAAGTTGTACTACTCTTAGATCCACAAAGACAAAAGGATGAAGAAGTTTACCAGAATCCAGAAGGTAAAAGAATTGTGAAGCATTCACTTTGAGTGAGGCAGTGACCTGAGTCAAGGTTCACAATCATCCATTCCAGGTTTCGCTAATTCTTTGCCTAAACTAGATTAGATTCCTTACCAGGTGACCCAACTATTCATGTAAAGAGATCTTTATTGGGTTGTTATAGTTGTTTTTTGACTGTAAGTGCTAAGAGGCATCCCAGTGAAACCCTTGCAGTCCATGTGATTTGTAGCAGCAATTCAATCCCCTTGTCAAATGGAATTCTTCACATTAGCCAATACAGTGATCCCCTTCTCTATGTGTTGGTTAAGTGTTAGAAGAAACTTAAACTTTCCAGTGAGCAGTGTCAGCTCCCATACATTAAAACAATGACCCTGTTCCTGAGACTTCATTCTTTTCTTGGATACCACGATCTCTAAACCCATTGAGTTCAAGGTGTCAAGGATCAAAACATTGTACAAATGGGTTATTAGATATCACTGAAGACCCTACAAAAATACAAACACATGTACACCAAAAGACATATATACAAAGAGTGCAAACATCTTCAATATTCATCAAAAGTAATGAGTAAACCAATTATGGTATAGTTATGAAGTAGAATACAATAGAGCAATGAAAATGATTGAGCAACTACTATAAATAACATTGAAAAACCTCACAAGCATAATGTTAAGTAAAGAAAAACCAAATGAAGCTACATTATGTATGACTCAATTTATATGAAGGTTGTTGTTGTTGTCAGGTGCCATCGAGTCGGAACCGACTCATAGTGACCCCATGTACAGCAGAACGAAGCAATGTCTGATTCTGGGCCAACCTCACTACCGCTGCCACACTTGAGTCCATCAATGATGCCACCTGGCTGATCCATCTCATTGGGGGTCTTCCTCTTTTTCTCTGACCCTCCACCTTTCCCAGCATGATATCCTTCTCCAACGATTGTTTCCTCCGGACAATATGTCCAAAGTAGGAGAGACGAAGCTTAGCCATCCTGGCCTCCAAGGAGCACTCTGGTTGTACTTCTTCCAAAACAGATCTATTGGTTCTTTGGCAGTATTCTCCTCCAACACCACAACTCAAAAGCATCAATTCTTCTACGATCTTCCTTATTCACTGTCCAGCTTTCGCATCCATATGAGGTTATTGAAAATACCATGGCTTGGGTCAGGCGCACCTTAGTCTTCAAGCTGACATCTCTGCTCTTCAATACTTTAAAAAGTTCCTGTGCAGCAGATTTGCCCAATGCAATATGTCATCTGATCTCTTGACCGCTGCTTCCGCGAGTGTGAACCCCAAGGTCAGCAGTTCGAACTACCAGCGGCTCCGCGGGAGAAAGATGAGGTGTTCTGCTCCCGTAAAGATTTACAGCCTCGGAAACCCTGTACAGAGTCACTATTAGTCGGAACTGACTCCATGGCACTTAACAACAATATGAAGGTTAACCACTTGCAAACCTAATCTATGCTGTTAGAATTCAGGATAGTGATTCCCTTTAGGAAGGAAGAAGAGCAATACTTAAGGATTAAGAGACAGCTTCTGGAATACTGGCAACATTCCAGTTATTGATAGCTAATGAGATGTTGTAGGAAAAGAGCCATTGTGTTGAACAATTATATTTGTACACTTTTCTACATGTATGATATACTACTATTAAAAAGCTCATTAAACATTTTTTATATAATTTGCCACCTCTATGTAATGTGTAATTTCTCTGCTTTTAGGATTTTTTTAAATCTTCAGTTTAACAATAATGTGCATAGATGTGATTTTCATTGTAATTTTCCTGCTTGTGATTCAATGAGCTTCTTACATCTTCAATTTTATGTTTTTCACCATATGGAAAGTATTTTACCAGTACTTCTTTAAAAATTAGAGATAGATATATACAAACTAGAGGGACCACTCCATACTTTGCATACCTTCTGGGGAAGATAGCACCATATATTGATCACCTGTTTTAGGCATATGTTTCATCTCATATTTGCAGGTGTTTGTCTCCTAGGTTGCCTCATAAACTAAACTAGTTTTCCAACATGTTTTTTCCAAGATCCTGTCTCTCAAATCATAAGCTACTGACAATCAGTGTATATACTCCTACTTTCCTCCTCCTCAGAAAGTTCTTTCCAATAGAACAGTTCCATTTATCACTGTTTTTGGGACACTAATGAATGATGTCATGTAATGATGCTCACATGTAATTATTACAAGCTTCCTGTGTGGACTTTTCTATGAGCTGAGACCCACATTTTTTTCTTTTTCTATATTAAATGCTTAGCGGGAACTTCCTATGAAGTCAAAGATGGGGACTAAGGGAGGAGTGCTGAAGAAATAGACAGTGACTATAGAAATATGAGTCACCAGCTCATTGAGTTTAGTTGTGACTATGGTCCCAATCTCATAAAAAATGGGGTGCTGCTGTGACCATCCAATTATATGGTTTAGTGGATCAGGTAAACCAATTCATGATGAACAGTTTGATTCACAACTATTCAATATCCCATGGTAAGACAGTTTGCTCTGGCCCCACTAAAAACTAGTCATTTCAGTTCTCCAGAAAACAAGTTAGAGCAGCTCAACTAAATGTACTGGGCTTTTTCTGTTTTGTTTTGTTTTGTTTTTTTGCTTCCAAAAGCCAAGAAGATCTGCTGAGTACTTTGTCTTTTTCTTTGTTGTGAAGGTGCAAAAATCTGCCTTATTTGAAAGGATTGGGTTACTAAGAACTTGTGGCAGGTCCTGGAAGTTTTATAGGGTTATTTCTTACCAAGGGAGTATGGTGGTTTCATAGGATAAGCATTGGATTGTGAACCACAAGGTCAGAGGTTCAAGCCCACCAGCTGCTCTGTGGAGAAAAGATGAGACTTTCTTCTCCCACAAAGATTGAAGAAGAAGAAGAAAAAAAAAGCCTTGTAAACCTTATACAGGGTTGCAATGTGTCAGAACTGATTCTAAGGCACTTAACAACATCTCTTACAAAGCACGAGTTGTATTTGCTGCTTCCACTCATCAGTACCTCTTAACAATTTCATTACTGTAATGTGCCATGGTGATGTTCTATAGACTTAACAAGATAATCAAGGTCCTTTCAGACCCATATTTCAGACAGAAAAAGGAAAACTAGTATAGACCTGAAACAAGACAGTGAGGATTTACTGTTGTCACTGTCATTTAAGGGCAATCTGCTTCTGATTTTCCTTACAGATTGGGATAGGGACGAAGATGCATTTATAGTTATATATCAAGTCAAGGTCTGTATTTGTATTTAATTGTGGCAATATCACACACAACTAGAACAGCAATTGCTATCAGCATCACCACATGATTAAGCTTTATAGTAATCTGTCATTCTTCACTATGTTTTTTTTACTGTCTTACTTGGTTTTTATACTGTCATTTTCTATGAACCATTTGGTGACCACACAGGCAACTTAATGGGGATATAGTATGAATCACCATGCTGGCATGATGCCACAAATCTCTGCGATTTCCTCAGGGATGGAGTACTACTGTTTCACTATTTGGTGAGGGAGTGGTAGAGAGCAGTCCTGAATTTCTACTGAACCCTTTCTGCTGTAATAACACTCATCCCAAGGATAAGGAAATCAAAATGAAGATTGCTTCAGTTACTAGCACATATCTATTCTTACCCTGGATTGGGTGGGAGAAAGATGAGGCTTTCTGCTCCTGTAAAGATTTACCTCGGAAACCC
The DNA here is from genome assembly GCF_000296735.1 of Chrysochloris asiatica. NCBI lineage: Eukaryota > Metazoa > Chordata > Mammalia > Afrosoricida > Chrysochloridae > Chrysochloris > Chrysochloris asiatica. The sequence continues at coordinate 1,621,042 of NW_006408729.1, read as the reverse complement.
TATACAGGGTAGCTATGAATCACAACCAATTCCACAGCATAATACCACCACCCTGGAACTAGAGTCTTAACTATAGTATGGGTCCCTCTGAACCTTCTGGATCCACTGTTGGCAAGACTCAGGTCAAGACTGCAACTGTAATTTGACTTCCTTAGGACCTTATTTTGACCAATTCTCAAGAGTAGAGTTTTGTGACTGCAGGGCTTAACATAAATTCAGATATACTATTTAATAAACCCCAAGATGTCTGGGTATTTTCTCTAGTATTTACTGGCCTCTCTGGAAACGAATTAGGGCAGTAATGCCGTAACTTGTATGCTTTGGGAATTATCTGGGGAACTTCAAAAAACAAACCCCCGAAACTGATACCAGGGTTTGACCCCTCCAGAAGTTATGGTGAATTGGTCTGGAGTCCTTATGTGGAGACAAGTTTCAGAACCACTTGGTTAGAGGAAAATACGTGGTATAAAGCTGTGGCTGCATTACAGGTTTAAGTCTCCCTGTCAAAGAGCCTCAAATCTGTGAGATTTCAGTACAACAAAAGTTAGTTTCTTTCCCAGAATTTTCCCACGCACATATATTATCCTAAATATATATACAAACTTCAATATTGTTGTTGTTAAGTGCTGTCAAATCAGTTCCGATCCATAGCAACCCTGTGTAGGGTTTCCAAGGAGCAGCTGATGAGCTTGAAGTGATTGTTTTGGGGTTCAAACTGACTTAGCAGTCTAGTGCATTAGACCACACAACCCACCTGAATTTAGAGGCCATCTCAAAGAATAGATTTGAGGCATTGAATAGTAATGATCAAAGATCAGTTGAGTTGTAGAAAGACATCAAGGACATCATACATAAAGAAAGCAAATGGTCATTGAAAAGATAGGAACAAAAGAACAAAATGGATGTCAGAAGAAACTCTGAAACTTGCATTTGAATGGAGGAGAACAAAAGTGAATGAAAAAAAAAAAAAAAAAAGATTAAAGAACCCTACAGAAACAAGTACTAGAGAGAATAAAGTAAAATATTACAAGTGAAATGTGCAAAAACCTGTATTGTTGTTGTTAGGAGCCATCGAATCGGTACTAACCCATAGCGACCTTATGCACAGCAGAACGAAACACTGCCTGACCCTGGGTCAACCACTACTGTTGCCACACTTGAGTCCATCAATGGTGCCACTTAGCCAATCCATCTGATTGGGGGTCTTCCTCTCTTTCTCTGTCCCTCCACCTTACCAAACATGACATCCTTCTCCAGTGACTGGTCCCTCCTGACAATGTGTCCAAAGTATTAGAGATGAAGTTTGGCCATCTTGGTCTCCGAGGAGCACTCTGCACTTCTTCCAAAATGGATCTATTGGTTCTTTTGGCAGCCCATGGCACCTTCAATATTCTTCTCCAACACCATAACTCAAAGGTATCAATTCTTCTACAGTCTTCCTTATTCACTGGCCCAGCTTTCTCATGCATTTGAGGTTATTGAAAATACCATGGCTTCGGTCAGGCGCACCTTAGTACTCAAGCTGATATCTTTGCTATTTAACACTTTAAAAAGGTCTTGTGTGGTAGATTTGCCTAATGAAATACAAAGTTTGATCTCATTTCTATCACTAAGGCCGTATTTTCCAACTACTGATCCTTCTTCTTTGCTCCCAACCTTTGCATTCCAGTCACCAGTAATGATCAATACATCTTGATTGCATGTTTGATCAATTTCAGATTGAAGAAGTTGGTAGAATTCTTCTATTTCATCCTCACTGGCTTTAGTGGTTGGTGCATAAATTTGAATAATAGTGGTATTAACTGGTCTTCCCTGTAGGCGCATGGATATTATCCTATCACAGACAGCATTGTACCTCATGACTCATTTGGGTATGTTCTTAAAACCACTTAAAAAACACTTAAAACCAAATGACCACCACTCACCTGTCAGTTTGTCATACTGTGGTGGCTTGTGAGTTGCTGTGATTCTGAAAGCTATGCCACCAGTATTTTAAATACCTGCAGGGTCACCCATGGTGGACAGGTTTCAGATGAGCTTCCAGACAAAGACAGACTAGGAAGAAAGAGTGATGAACTATTTCTGAACAATTTAGTCACTGAATATCTTATGAATAGCAGAGAAACACTGTCAGATATAGAGCCAGAAAATGAGCCCCTCAGGTTGGAAGGCACTCAAAATGCGACTGGGGAAGAGCTGCCTCCTCAAGTAGAGTTGACCGTGATGATACAAATGGAGTAAGCCCATGGGAGAAGAGCCCGTGGGAACTTCATTTGCTGATGGGGCACAACTCAAAATGAAGAGAAACAGCTGTAACATCCATTGAAAATCGGAACATGGAATGTACAAAGTATGAACCTGGGAAAATAAGAAAATGTCAAAAATGAAATGAAATGCATAAACATCAATATCTTAGGCATTAGTGAGCTGCAGTGGACTGGTATTGACCATTTTGAATCTGACAACAACATAGTTTACTATGCCAGGAATGACAAAAAAAACCTGTATTAAAACACCTAAAAAAATGCTTAGTATTTATCAAGCTGAAAGAACAACAACAACAAAAAAAAACCCTGAAAAAACAATCCAGCCTCAAGTTGCAATATTGAAAGATCATATGAGCAAAATACTGAGCAATGTAGGAATAATCAAATGTAAATGGAAAGACATATACAACAATTAGAAACAGACCAACAGAGGGAACCTACAGCCACCAAAAGAAAAGAAATAATAAAGATTAGAGCAGAAATAAATGAGATAGAAAACAGAAAAACTATATAAAGAATCAATAGGATAAGAAGGTGGTTCTTTGAAAGGACTAACAAAATTGACAGACCATTGGCAAATGTAACAAAAGAAAAGAGGGAGAAGACACAAATAACATACATTAGACACCACATGGGTAATGTCACAATGAGACCAAAGGAAATCAAAAGGATAATAACAGAATAATATGAAGAGTTGTACTCCAACAAATTTGAAAATTTAGAAGAGATGGATACATTTTTAGATAAACACGACCTACCTAAAAGTACACAGAGTGAAGTAGAAAACCTGAACAGACCCATAACAAAAGAAGAATTGATCAAATCATCAAAAGACTCTCAACCAAAAAAAGTCCAGGCCCAGATGGCTACATTGGTGAGTTCTACCAAACATTCAGGGAAGAGCTGTCACCAATTCTACTCAAATTATTCCAGAAGATAGAGGAAGATGGAAAACTTCCTAATACATTTTATGAAGCAAGCATAACCCTCATACC
>NW_006408729.1:1613096-1614204 GCF_000296735.1 Chrysochloris asiatica | reverse complement strand
CTTGTTCTTTGCCAATTCCTTCAATGCACCGTGGACTTCCTCCTTCAGTATCATTGGCTCTTGATCATATGCTACCTCTTGAAATGGTTGAACATGAACCATTTCCTTTTGGTACAGTGACTCTCTGTATTCCTTCTATCTTCTCCTGGTGATTGATAGAGATACTAAAATTGGAAAACTATTATCCTCTGTAAAATGTGAATGCATACATATCCAATGACCATATAATTTTAATTCTAAGTGTATATTCAACAAGTATATCTACACATATGTACACAGGCATGTAAGCGAATGTTCATGCCATCATCTTTGGTTAATCACCCCAAAGTAGAAACAACCCAAACAGAGTGGATATATAAATTTAGTTTATTCATATAGTGGAATACAGTAATGAATATGAACAAACTATTATACAACAGAACGAAACAAGCCTGGTTCCAGGCCAACCTCACAATTGTTCCTATATTTCCCCCCATTGCTGCTGCCATTGTTCCAACCTATTTCATTGGGGCTCTTCCTCTTTCTCTCTAACCCTCCACTGTGCCAATCATGATATCCTTCTATAGGGACTGGTCCCTCCTGATATGTCTGAAGTATGAGGGATGAAGTCTGGCCATCCTGGCTTCCAAGGAACATTCTGGCTGTACTTCTTCCAGCCCAGATTTGTTTGTTCTTTTAGCAGTCTGTGGAACTTTTTATATTCTCCTGTAACATCATAACTCAAATGCATCAATTCTTTGATGATCTTTCTTATTCACTGTCCAGCTTTCACATGCATAGGAAGCTATTGAAACTATGGCTTGGGTCAAGTACACCTTAGGCCTCAAACTGACATCTTTGCTATTCAATACTATAAAGAAATCTTCAGCATATTTGCCTAATGCAATGTGTGATTTGATTTCTTGTCTACTGCTTCCATGAATATTGATGGCTTATCCGTGTAAAATGAACAACTTCAATCATTTATCCATTTATATGGATGTTGTTTATTGGTCCAGAGGTGAGGATTTTTGTTTTCTTGACATTGAGATGCAATCCATACTGAAGGCTGTGCTCTTTGATCTTCAGAAGTAAATGTTTCAAATCCTCTTCACTTTCAGCAAGCAAG
>NW_006408729.1:1602381-1611470 GCF_000296735.1 Chrysochloris asiatica | reverse complement strand
GTGGAAAGAGAAGATGGAAAAGCTCCATATCATCAGTGAAGACAAGGTCAGGGGCAGACTGTGGAACAGACCATCAATTACTGATATGCAAATTCTGGATATTTAAACCCTTTTAAATATATGACTTCCAATAATTTGTTCCAAATTGTAGGATTTTTTCACCTTCTTGATAATTTCCATTAATGAACAAATGTTTTTATTTTTATGGGGTACCATTTATCTATTTTGTCTTTTACTGCTCATACTTTAGGTGTCTGTCATATATAAGAATCCATCGTTAAAACTTAGGTCCTGAAGCATTATCCTTAGATTTTCTTCTAAGAATTTTATTGTTTTGGCTGTTACCACTGAGGTCTTTGATCCACTTTGAGTTACACCCTCTCTTCAGTGATTGACATTATTAGGTTCATAAGGCCAGGTTGTGTTTTCAATAGCCTCATATGGATGTGAAAGCTGGACAGTGAATAAGGAGGATCGTAGAAGAATTGATGCCTTTGAGTTGTGGTGTTGGAGGAGAATACTGAAAGTGCCATGGACTGCCAAAAGAACCAATAAATCTGTTTTGGAAGAAGTGCAGCCGGAGTGCTCCTTAGAGGCCAGGATGGCTAAACTTCGTCTCTCCTACTTTGGACATATTGTCCGGAGGAAACAATCGCTGGAGAAGGATGTCATGCTGGGAAGGGTGGAGGGTCAGAAAAAAAGAGGAAGACCCCCAACGAGATGGATCAGCCAGGTGGCATCATTGATGGACTCAGGTGTGGCAGCGGTAGTGAGGTTGGCCCAGGATCGAACATTGTTTCGTTCTGCTGTGCATAGGGTCGCTATGAGTCAGTTCCGACTCGATGGCATCTCACAACCACAACAAGGCCAGGTTGTAATGCAAAATAAGTGTTATGTAAAAATGAAGGATGACCACATCAGTTCACAAAATAAGGATAACAACATCTTTACATAATTGCCAAACCATGAGAACCGTGGCCCAGCTAAGCTGACACATAACATTAACCATCACAGTATTACTCTCCCCTCACACCTTGGCATTCATTACTGCCAGACATACATTTTAATACACAAAATAGAAGGATTGTATATTTTTTATTGTTGCTGTAAATGCAAAGTGCCAGATAACTGGATAAGCGATAAGTAAGGAGAAGTTATAGTTTTGTTTTCTAATACATATGGAGTTACTATGAGTCCAAATCAATTCTATAGTAATGTTGTTGTTGTTAAATGCCATCAAGTCAGTTCTGACTCATAACAACCCTGTATAGGGTTTCTGAGGAGCAGCTTGTGGGTTTCAACCACCAATCATGCCATTCACACTGACCTTTCGGTCCAATGCTTATCCTACAGTGCTGCATCAGAATTCAAAATGAAGTATCTTAGTGGTACTTTGCATGAATGAGGCCCATCTTTCTCCTTTGAAGTGGCTGTTGGATTTGAACTACCAACCTTTTGGTTATCAGTACAATGATTATCCCACAGTACCACCAGGGCTCCATCATATGAGGGAGTGCTATCTTATTAGCTAAGGGTGGGCCACTTTTGCAACCTTTGAAGATTCAATAGAAGGGAGTGGGTATGGTGAGTCAAAAATCTGTAATAGTATCTATCTCTTACGCATTATCTCCATCCTAGGTTTTCCCAATAAGTGTCCTGATGTTCGAATAACGGCAAAGCCTTGCCTAAGCATGTAAACATCTCTGTGGCCCTGCAAATCTTACCATCAAATCCTGTGTCTGCTCTACAGTCATGTTTATTCTTTCACTAACACGAGGTAAGAGACTCTGTAAGCCACCAAAAATTCTTCCTGGCTCTCACATTTAGCCTTTAACTGTTTATTAATGGCCTGTCCAAACCCTGTCTTACCAAGTATTTTCTGGGATCATAGCCAGCACCACCTGGATTAGTTCAGGTCCTCTGAGAAGCAGATGCTAAGGCATAGTATCTAAAAAAGATTTGTTGGGAGAAATGCCTTTCAACTGCAGTTGTTGTTGTTGTTAAGTGCCATTGAGTTGATTCTGACTAATAGCGACCCTGAACTGCCGACCTTGCAGTTCAAACAGCTTTGCAGTCTGGTACATTAACCCTAAGTGCCACACATAAACCTATGAAAACTAGAACCTACATAAGATAGAAACCAGCCCGAGAAGGAAAATACAAATATTTTCCACTAAAATAAGTGATAGACAATTTGCAAGACTATGCCTTGTCAAAAGCAGTACCTGGAAAAACAAGGCAGTCCCACGGAGGTCCGTCTCTCACAGGTGAAACTATTTTTTTATTTGATTTCCCAGGCCACTATTTTGGGTCTCAAAAGAACAGAGGAGTCAGTCCCAATCTGCTCCTCCTTAAACTGATCAACTGAATTCTTTCTGGGAAAAATAACTTCATTAAGTCTCTTGTAAATCATTGTTCTTCCTTTGGATGCTCATCCACCTCAGATGGATTATTTGTTCATTGAGACTTAGGTGTCACAGTAGAAGATGGTAAACAAATTGCTCGCTTGTGAATCAGTGTTATTGAAGGCAGTTGACCAGTACTCCCCTGCCGAGGCACCTGGAGAAAGTGTCCCTGTTTCATAGCTTCAGGTGTGTGTAGGACTCTGCCAGCCAATCAGCTATTTCCAGGGAGTTAAACCACATTCTGTGTTTCAAGCTTGTCTCAGGACTTGCAGCTATGTAAATGTTTATTTGTTCAGGGATACAATTGTTGTTGTTGTGAAGTGCCATCCGGTTTGTTCTGACCCATAGCGACCCTGTATAGGATTTCTGAGGAGCAGCTGGTGAGCTTGAACCACCGATCTTGTGGTTCAAACCAATTTTGCAATCCAGAGCATTAATCCACAGCACAACACCTAGTCCCTAAATCCAAAATACTCCCCTGTACAGTGAAAAGGAAAAGCTAGCATAGTCTTAAAGTAGCCCTGGTGGCACAATGATTAAGTACTTGGTTGCTAACCAAAAGGTTGAAAGGTCAGTGGTTCAAACCCACCAACCACACTGTGACATGGTATCATTATGAGTTGGAATCTACTCGAAAGCGCACAACAGTGAAGTCTTATTCAGGACTCCTATACATTCTGTGGCTTCACTTCCGCCCAGCCGGTCACCTGTAGCCACAGTTGTTATTTGTCTTTGTGAGAAGAGAGCGTAAATCATGTCAGGTCACCATTTTCTGGACTCTCGCATCTAGGTGTACATTTCATCATCATTACTCATGTATTTTTTGTGGAAAATGGATTTGAAGTAGACATAAGTAGAAAAAAGAGAACTAGTTAATATTGTGTTTATTTTAATTACACTGTGTTATAATGCCTTTGTAGTGGCTCAAATTGAGGCTAACCTAAATTTCCTAGAATTTCCTTTCTTGTACATTTTTACTTATAGTAAGCCACAAAAGAGGTTGCCGAAAGTTGAAGAGGGCAGAAAGGAAGCAGTGCCCATTTCGTAGTTCATACAGGTTGTTGTTGACTGCTGATTCACTTTGTTGGGTTGAAAAAATACTTGGGTCTCCACCGCTCTACCTTCCCTTTGATCCTCCGTCATTTTTGTAGTTAAGATAAAATTTTTTAACAAACTATTTAAATTATTTTCTTAAAGATGCTTCCTTCATTGTTAGAGAAATCTTGAATAGTCTTCTGGTTAGTCTTCAGGAAGCAATTATTCACCTAGATGATGAAGTTGGCATCCACTTTGGGAAGAGAACCACCTTTTTCTCTATGGGGGGGTTTCAAAAAGTTCATGGAAAAATTTCCATTTTTTCCATAAAATTTTCGAAGCCACCTTATATTTGCTTACAATTTTGCTTTAATGTCTTCTATAGAATTAGATCCTTCCAGTGTTTTAGGATTTTTTTCCTTTTCTTTTTTGAAGGATTCTTGAACTTCTGATCTTGGTGTTGATAGTTTTGAGTCTTTTCCATTCTGCATTTTTAACTGGAGTATCCCACATAGATTTCTTCAGTGGAGCTTTTTCTTCAGTTTCATCACTATCAAAATTAGCAGCAGCAGCAGCAGCAAATGTTAATTTTTTTCTGCTGAACTTTATCATTTGCAGGGGCAGATCGTTTTTGAGATACGCTGAAGAGTTTTGCATCCTCTTCTTCACCATCTGCCTCTGCACCTTCCTCTACAGTTACTAAGCTCTGTTCACTAATACGCATAGACTCTGAGCCACATTTCAACCATAAGGACTACAGGTGGTGTTATTTCAAAGCCCCTAGGGGAGACCACTGGCTGTAAAAAACATTTTTAAAGTTGCCAGTGTTACTTTAATTGGGCTGCCTTCATAATTCATTGTTTTTGTTTCAGCAATGTGCGATTCGTCCTTTACATCAGTCCCTAAGCTGATAGTTCTTAAAGATAACTAGTGCTCATTCTCATCATTATCCACATTAAAGTTATCATCTTTGCCAGTTTTTAGGTCACAACTGAAAAGAGTTTTGGAGCCACAGGGTGAGCATGTCCTTATCCACTGAATCTTTAATGGGGTAGTGGTATGCACATAGTTGAGAGAGGTTGTTGCTGTTAGTTGCTATCCAGTCAGTACCAACTCGTACCGACCTTTTGCACAACAGAACGAAACATTGCCTAATCCTGGGCCAACCTCACCATTGTTGCCACGCTTGAGCCAATTGATGCTGCCACTTTGCCAATCCATCTCACTGGGGGTCTTTCTCTTTTTCTCTGACCCTCCACCTTACCAAACATGATATCCCTCTCCAGCGATTGGTCCCTCCTGACAATATGTCCAAAGTATGAGAGATGAAGTTTGGCTATCCTGGCCTCTAAGGAGCACTCTGGCTGCACTTCTTCCAACACAGATCTGTTGGTTCTTTTGGCAGCCCATGGCACTTTCAATATCCTCCTCCAACACCATAACTCAAAAGCATCAATTTTTCCTTATTCACTGTCCAGCTTTCACATGCATATGAGATTATTGAAAACACCATGGCTTGGGTCAGGCACACCTTAGTCCTCAAGCTGACACCTTTGCTCTTCAACACTTCAAAAAGGTCTTGTGCAGCAGATTTGCCTAAAGCAATATGTCGTTTGATTTTTGACTGCTGCTTCCATGAGTGTTGATAGTTGATCCAAGAAGAATGTAGCCCTTGACAACTTCAGTCTTTTCTCCGTTGATAAGATTGTTGTTTATTGGTCCAGTGGTGAGGATTTTTGTTTTCTTTACATTGAGATGCAATCCATACCGAAGGCTGTGCTCTTTGATCTTCATCAGTAAATATTTTAAGTCTCCTTCACTTTCAGCAAACAAAGTAGATAGAGGTAAACCACTGCTTTTACTGAAAACAACCAGGCAGAATGGAATCACACCAAGGCCTCATGGGATTTTAATTCCTGCTTGTAGATCCCAGAATGCTTGTGATCTTCCCCTGAAATTCTGTAAGCTCAAGTATCAGTTGTGAAGACAACAGCCTGAAGGAAATTTTTTTAGCCAGCTCCCACAACTGCATCAGCCATTTCTTTTGTTACAAATCTATGTATATTAGATTTGTTCTACTGTTGGTTCCATTTCTCTGATTGAACCCTGACTGATATATCTTCCTTGTACCAGAAAGGGTTTAAAGAGATAGTTGGAGTGCTTTAAGTGAGAGATGCTGAGAACCCAAATTAGAATAGGAAGTAGTGATGGAGAAAACAGGAATACATTACTTACATTTAGAATATAAAACATTCAGATAGTGTTGATTGACTTGGAAGAAGACAAAAATGATTCCACAAATTTGAGTTTATCATTGGTGGCTAGAATTAGGCAGCCAAGGGGAGCCTGTGGAATGCCTAAGTGGAGATGCCTATTTGGAAATTTACTGCTTAACTCAAATGTTTCTAGGCTGAGTCTGTATACAACAATTCTGTGTCTCATTAGTACTTTATACAACTCTCTGTGAAAACTGTTTACTTTTTGTTGTTACCTTTTTATCTGATTTATGCTTGGCTAGATTAATGCCCCGCAGGGAAAAGTCAATTCCATATCCTCTTCTGCATCTGCCCACTATCTTGCAAGAGCACATCAACAAATATCAAATATATGGGATTTGTAGTCATAGAGCTAGGCCTAATTCTGGCACTGTCACTTACTAAAGTATATGATGTAGCCAAGTTCCTAAATATCTCTTAAGTTTCAGTTTCTTCTTGTTGTCAAGTAAATATATTGTAAAATGGGCATAGGGATGGAGTCTGGCCTCTGACTTCACAAAAGGGAAATAGATAAAATTCAACATCAGCTAAGGCTGATTCCTATGAAACAGAGGTCAGACATGTCTTTCCCCAAAATTTCTTTACCAATCCTAACACCAACTGCCCCTCCCGAGGTACTCTCTATTTCTCTTCTGAGTTTGATAATTCATGACAATGGCCACACAGAACTCACACACCATGCTTATGATTGTGGGGTTTATTCGGGAAGTTGTTGTTGTTGTTAGGTGCCTTGGAGTTGGTTCCGACTCACAGTGATTTTATCCACTCAGAATGAAAACTGCCCAATACTGTGCCAACCGTACAATCATTGTTATGCTTGAGTCCACTGCTGCTGCCATTTATGCAAATCCATCTCGTTGAGCATCTTCTTCATTTTTGCTGACCCTCCTCTTTACCAAGCATGATGCCCTCCTACAGGAAATGTTCTCTCCTGATAATATGTCCGAAGTATGAAAGATGAAGTCTGGCCATCTTTTCTTTTTTTTTTTTAAATCTTTTATTGTGAATTATGTGATAGTTTACATGGGAGAACATTAGCTTTACATTCATCCTATCTGATATTGTTTCACTACCATGGTTACAATCCCCTCCATGCATCATCAACCAACCAAAGGGTATTCCCTGCAAGCCTGTCCCCTGGTTATCAGCACACAGCCCCTCTCCCTCTCTGGGTCTAAAGTCCCCAGCCACTCCATCTCTCCACGTCATCATCTCTGGCTACATCTCTGGTATCACTGCTTCTTTGGGTAGTGTCTCGAACTCCGCTCTTCTCACTTGATGGTCCCAGGGACCTTCGCTCCTATACTGCAAAGTAAATCACGCCCATCCTTTTGCTACAAAACGTGTACGTTTACATTTCCAACCCTCACAATCAGTCCTGATAACAATTATTCACTATTGTATCACAAGAGACCTATCTGCATCCCTTTCATCAGCCCCGCCCAGACAGATTGGATACAACTCAGTAGAGATTCTACCTTCCTCTGCACCCTCTGGATGTAGGCTTGCTTTTGAAAGCTTGTAAGCCAGTCACTTCTTGTCTTTGTAGCTCCTCCATTTTAGGTAGCCAATGTCTAAGTTGCCCATCCCTGTCTAATCTGTGTATGGAGGGGGTAGGAATGATCTTCATTGTGAAGATTTGTTCCCTCTTTTGAGCTACTGCATCCATAGGTGTAGGTCAAGTTCATCAAATTGTATCAGATTCCTCTTTGCTTCCTCTTCTTTCTTTTTCTAATTGAGCTCTGATCATCTAGTCATTAAAGCCTGGTCAAGTGGGTATTATCTGCAAGTATGGGTGTTCTTCTGTATATGCCCTCTCTTCTTATCAGCTGGACGCTTCACTCTCCACTATAGTCCTCTGTGGCTATGTCACTGACTCTGGGCCCAAGAGTCCCTGGTCTTGCCACACTGCTGGCCAACCAGGTCTCCACCCAGGTTCATAGGTGTCTATTAAATGTTGTAGGGCTTAGCTTGCAGCTTCATTGCTGTTTTCTCACTTCTCCTTATCGGTGACAAATGTGGTCACCAATCAGAGTGTGTATTCCCATTGAGTCTTAGTCTTGGAAAGGGGTTGGCCCTGAGAGGACCTGACCGCTTGCCTTGATGTCTCCTGGGTGAGCAACTTGCTTGTTTTTGTAGTTAACAGTTGGACTTTCTATATTGTTTTGCATTTTTCCTGTGGGTCTTTCTTTCAAGAAGTATTTTCTGTTCTTCTAGCTGCTCCAGGCTGGTCCGCTAATCCTTTCAAGTGGAAATTTCCCACCTAAGAACATTCTGGATGCAGTTCAGGATTGCAGCTATGGTCTAATGTAATGTGGAGGCTCCGCAGGAAGCCTCCTTCACTGGGCATGTTGTAGCCCCATTTTAGGTATTCCAATCAGTTATGGAGTCCTGTTGTGGCGCTATGGGTTAATGCACCAGACTGCAAAGCTGTTTGAACTGCAAGGCCGGTGGTTCAAGCTCAGCAGCTGCTCCTTGGAAACCCTGGGTTTCTATGAGTCAGAATCGACTTGATGGCAGTTAACAACAGCAACAATTAGTTATACGCAGAAGACAGACTTACAAGCTTTCTATGGTGATATTTCTGCCTATTCCTTTCTATCCCCTTCAAGTGTCTATTTTATAATGGTATTCCAGGGAAACCAAGATTCAAATATAAAGGTATGTTTGGAGGATTGGAGGGTTTATAGCTGGGGAATTTGCAGGAGAATCCAGAAATCCATTATTTTCTGGATCAAGACACGCAGCTGTTCCAGGAGCCGCCATCTTGGGAAAGCATATCTTCATTGTATCAGGATTGATATGATTAGGAGAGAACATCTTTATTGTATCTTGATTATATCAGGATTGTATCAAGAGTGACATCAAAACTTAAAGAGACAGTATAGACAAAACCAAACGGCCACCACTCATCTGTCTGTCGTGCTGTGGTGGTTTGAGTTGCTGTGATTCTGAGCGCTCTGCCACCGGTATTTTAAATAACCAGCAGGGTCACCCATGGTGGACAGGTTTCAGATGAGCTTCCAAACAAAGACAGACTAGGTAGGAAGAAAGAGTGACAAACTACTTCTGAATCACTAGTCACTGAAAACTCTGTAAATAGCAGACAAACACTGTCAGATACAGGACTGGAAGGTGGGAAGGCACTCAGAATGTGACTGGGGGAAAAAAAATGCCTCCTCAAAGTAGAGTTGGCCATGATGACGTGAATAGAGTTAAGCTAGGGGGAGAAAAGCTCACAGAACCTTCATTTGCTGTTGGGCCACAAATCAAAATGAAGAGAAACAGCTGTAAACATCCATTGAAAATCGGAACATGGAATGTACGAAGTATGAATCTGGGAAAATTGGAAGTTGTCAAAAATGAAATGGAA
>NW_006408729.1:1533144-1599966 GCF_000296735.1 Chrysochloris asiatica | reverse complement strand
GTCAGGAGGGAACAGTCGCTGGAGAAGGATGTCATGCTGGGTAAGATGGAGGGTCAGAGAAAAAGAGGAAGACCCCCAATGAGATGGATCAGCCAGGTAGCTTCATTGATGGCGTCAAGTGTGGCAGTGGTAGTGGGGTTGGCCCAGGATCAGACATTGTTTCATTCTGCTGTGCATGGGGTCGCTATGAGTCTGTTCCAACTCGATGGCACCTGACAACAACAACAACAACAACAGTATTGGAAACAATTCAAATCCTGAAAAAATAAGTCCAAATGATTAATAATAAAATATCAGAATTAGACAATACACTGAAAGGGCAAAGGCGTAGAATTGAAGAAATGGAAGCTAGAGCCAGTGAACTTGAAGACAAATCTCTCAATACTGCTAAGATAGAAGGGCAAGCAGAAAGAATGAAAAAATCTGAAGTCTAAGATTCATGTGACATAACATGAAGAGGAATAACCTGAGTGTTACTGGTGTCCCAGAACAGGAAGGATAAAAGAAGACCACAGAGGAGATAGTTGAAGAAATGCTGGAAGAAAATTTCCCTAACATCCTGAAAGGTAAGAAGATAAGCATTCAAAAAGCTGAATAAACCCCAGGAAAGATAGACCCCAAAAGAAAATCACCAAGACACATAATAATCAAGCTCTCAAAAATCAAAGATAACATGAGAATCCTGAAAACAGCTATGGAAAAGAGAAGTGTTTCTTACAAAGGCAAGACTAAATTCTGATCTCTCAGCAGAAACCATGCAGTTAAGAAGGCAATGGGTAGAAAAATATAAACACCTGAAAGAAAAAAAACTGCCAACCAAGAATCCTCTACCTAGCTAAGCTGTCAGTCAAATATGACAATGTAATCAAAACATTTCCATGATAAACAGAAGCTAAGGGACTTTGTCAAAGCCAACCCAGTGTTTCAAAACATCCTAAAGGGAGTTCTTTGAACTGAGAACCAACAAAAACAGACAACAACCCGAGACTGGCATACATGGCAATACCACCCAGAACTCAATCAACAGATAGAAAAGTCTAAAACAGAACAAAAGTACAAGAATGAATTCAGAGGATCTGGGAGGTCAGTCTAAGACCAAAACAATAACAGTGTGAAAGAAAGGAAAATTTAGGAACAGAGCTCCAGGTGATGAGGAGGTCAGGTAGATTACAGAATAAACTAGACTGTTTTAAATGGAGGGAGAAGTTAATAGAATAAAAGTTAACCTTTAAAAAGTTTAATACTTCACAACATATCAAGAAAATGAAAATCCAAGAAGAACATAGAAACATTAAAACTATGAAGAAACTTTAGAAAAAGGACAAAAAACTTGAACTAAGTATAGGAAGAGATGCAGACCAAAGAAACAAGCAGCACCAAACACACACACAAACATAATGACTACAGTGAATTCATACCTATCGATAATTACACTGAATGTCAACGGATTAAATGCACCGAGACAGAAGAGTGGCAGAATGGATAAAAAAACAAGATCCTTCAGTATGCTGTCTGTAACAGACACACTTTACATACAAAGACTAAAACAGATTAAAAGTTAGAGAATGGAAAAAATATACCAAGCTGATTGGAATAAACAATGAGCAGGAGTGTCAATACTAATCTCTGATTAAATAAACTTTAAGGTAAAAACCATCATGAGAGATAAAGAAGGACATTATCTCATGATTAAAGGGTCAATTGAACAAGATGACATAGCCATAATAAACAGCTACGTTCCCAATGAAAAGCCCGAAAATATATAAAGCAAACCCTAATAGAATTGAAGAAATAAATAGACAAATCTACAATAGTAGTGGGAGATTTTAATACACCACTTTTGAAAAAGAATATAACATCTAGAAAGAATCTCAACAAAGACATAGAGGAATTAAACAACACGATCAACCAACTTTGCCTCATAGATGTGTACAGAACATTCAACCCAACAACAGCACAATTCACAATCTTTTCTAGTGCACCTGGAACATTCTCAAGACTAGACCATGTGTAGGCCACAAAACAAGCCTCCATAAATTTACAAACATCAAAATACTACAAAACAAGTTCATGTGGGCACCGGTGCTGAGGGACACAGCATGGGGTCACCATGGCAGAGCTGCAGCAGCTCCGTGTGCAAGAGGCAGTTGACACTGTGATGAAGCGTCTAGAGAGACAGAACATCCAGAAGATGCAGGGCATCATGTTCTGGTACAGTGCCAACTGTTGTGAGGGCAGCCAGGCATCCATGCAACAGGTGCACTAGTGCACTGAATGCTGCCATGCACTGTTGGCTCAAGCACAGGCCCTTGTGACCAGTGAGTTGGAGAGGTTCCAGGACTGCCTGGACAGGTGTACCATGCATTGTAACGACAAAGCCAAAGACTCAATGGATGCAGGGAGTAAGGAGGTGCAGGTGAAGCAGCAGCTGAGAGCTGTGTTACCAAATGTGTGGATGACCACATGGATCTCATCCCATCCATGACCAAGATGAAAGAGTCTCTCTCATCCATTGCAAAATAAAAATCTTTGTCAGTGGCCAATGAGCATAGGGCAGGAATCTAAATAAAACGAAGAAAGGAAATTTGAGTTTTTAAAAGTGAAGATTATGAATGAAAAAAATTCATGATGGCAGGAAGTTTAAGGAACATGTCTCCTGGCTCTGGATGCTGGTTCTTTTATAAGTTTGAAACCACAGCAGGGAACGTGGGAAAAACTGGTGCTAAAATTTGGGTCTGAGGTAGCACAAGAAGAGTTATTTCAAGCCTGAATTGTATGTGGCAAGTGCATATGCTAGTAGTAGGTATCTCCCTTGCTTTACCAAACCAGACCCCTCCAAGGCACCAGATTCTCCTTAGTATTCTGCTACCAACAGATTGGCTTGCTTCTGCTGGTAGAGTTTGAAGACAGGTCTGTCTGTTGCCAACCTTCTGTTTATAAGAAAAATCACCACCTGATTTTTCATAAGATGTAAAACAAAATCTGTAAGATCACTAATTCAGAAGTGGGAAAAACAGATATCTGAGTCTCTGTTTTGCTTGGTTTTGTTTTCTATACAAGGATCTGAAATTGATGTCATTAGGAGACAAGGTAGTATAGAGAAGAACTTTGAAAGACTCTTTGGAGATCATCTGGCTGTCAAGTTGTACTTTTCTTGAAATTCTAACATGTTACATCTTTCAGTGTGGACACATGAGAGGCAATATCATACTGTGTATGGGAAGCCAAGCTTCCTTCTCACTGGCTATCTTGGTGACCCTGGGTGTGTGCAGTAGACAGACTGCAGTGACACTTTTCCCCTGGAAGGAAAAGGGGTTTTTAATTGTGATATATACTAGTATCTCGAAATGAACAGTGAAAGATACTGTTGGCTACTTAGTTAAGAAAGTTGAACTGGATTTGGAAAGACTTAAGTTTCTCATAGACTAGAAGGAAATGAAAGCCTAAACCCAGTATTGCTTATTCTTGTTGGTTTTAGTTACCATCAAGTGGACTCCAACTCCTGGTATATATCACCAAATGCAATGTTCTCCCGGCCTGTGCCACCTTCACCACCAAATGCAATGTTCTCCGGGCCTGTGCCATCTTCATGATCATTGGTGTGGCTGACTCCATTGTGGCAATCTGCCTCACTGAGGGGTTCCTCTACCAAATGTAACGTCCTTTTCTAGTGATTGCTCTTTCCTGATAACATGCCCAACTTCTTATTTAACCAATAAGAGCCCTGTTAGCAACATGAAAGTCAAGGGAGGAAAAGTAAGTGACTAGAGAGAGCTAGAGACTAGAGAGGGCTAGAGACAGCTGTGACTCCTTTGGAGCAAAGGAGGGGTGGCTCCTCATTACCAAATACCACTTCTGCAGAATGCAGTGTTCCAACTTCAATGACACTTTTTTCCCCCACAAATTTTGTATCAAAAGGCTAGAGTTCCCAGATAAGCAAAGCAGTGCTTAAGAACAAAGTTAAAGGTCTCTCACTCCCTGATTTCAAAATTTATTACATGCAAGCAGTGGTCTCTCGGCATCCTTGCCAGCATTTATTGTCCTCTACTTTTTTGATCTTTGCTGTTATTGTTGATGTGAGATGAAATCTCATTGTTGTTTTTAAGTCTATAAAGTTTTAGAAAGCAAAGATACCACTGCTATGGATTGAACTGTAAACCCCCAAAATATATATTATAATTCCTAACCTGTAGATCTATGTTTATAATTCTATTAGCGGATGCTTTTTTACTGTTTTAAGTAAACCTCTTTGGAGGTACATTACAAAAGAGCAAATTAGGCATAGCGAAGCAGGCAGAAACAGGAGTAGATAGATGCCAACCCACATGAAGACTGTAGCATAAAAAGGACCTTCTCCAGAGTTAACTAGAGAGAAATGCCTTCTTGTACAGCCTGCATCATGCATCAACTTGAACTTCAGCCTCCTAAACTGTGAGATTGGTGTGGACCGGGCAGTGTTTTGTTCTGTTGTGCTTAGGGTCACTATGAGTTGGTATGAACTCTCTGGCACCTAATAAAAACAACTGAACAATGAATAAAAAAGGTAGTAGAAGCGTTAATGCATTTGAGTTATGGTGTTAGAGGAGAATATTAAAAGTACCATGGACTCTCAAAAGAACAACCAAATCTGTGTTGGAAGAAGTACAGCCAGAATACTCTTTAGAATCCAGGATGGCCAGACTTCGTCTCTCATATGTCAGTCATTACAGGAGGAACCAGTTCTTGGAGAAGGATATCATGTTTGTTAAAATGCAGGGTCAGAGAAGGAGGAAGACCCCTAATGTGTGGTGGTGTAGGACAGGGCAGTGTTTAATTCTCTTGTGCATAGGGTGCTATGGGTTGCTGCTGACTTGATGGCACATAACAACGACAAAATGTGAGAAAATACATGTCTGTTGGATAAATTGAACTGCCTGACCCAAGCTGTAGTCTTTTCAGTTGTTTCATACGTATTTGAAATTTGGACAATGAAACTGGAAGGCAGAAGAATTGATGTATTCAAACTGTGGCGATGATGAAGAATACTGAATATATATATCATGAGGGGATAAATCAGTTTTAGAAGAAGTACAAGTAGAATGTTGTATAAAGAGGATGAAGAAAGTTTGACTTACCTGCTTTGGGCGTATCAACAGGAAATACCAGCTATTAGAAGAGGATATCATGTTTGGTAAAGTAGAGTGTCAGTGAAAATGAGGGAACTCTTAATGAGAATTTGGTGCACACTACATCAGAAGGTGGTCTGATAATTCTGCCACTTCTATTTAGAGCAATATTATTTTCAACTCTTGTATTTCATGTATTGCCAAGAAGGCAGAGTTATGGAAATGAAATACAAATTTGTAAATATGAATGAAAATAGAATTACAAATTTAAAAAAAAAAGGAATTTAAGAAAATATTTTCTAATGGACAAAGAGGATTTTTTTGGGGGGGAGTGAGATTAGTAATTATTTCCTTTTCTACATTAATATATGCAGAATTTGCTCAGCTGTACATCCATAGCTCCTCTCTCTCTCTGTCTTTACACCACTATTAAAAAAATGTTTTATTCGTAGATTTTCACTCAAAATATTTCCTCTACTTAGAAAATCAGCTATCCACATAAATGGGTAAGGGAGTTAGTCCCTTAACATATGACTACCCACTGTATAATTGCTTTTATATTAAGTTCAATATAAAATATTGAAGACAGAATACTGGTAGTGGTGAAGATGCGGGCATAGTTAGAAGGGGCACCAAGACACCTTCTGGGGTCTAGGATATATTCTATATATTAATCTAGGTGGTGCTTCCACTAAATTGTGTATATGGCATTTGAACATTCTGCTATGTCATACCTCTTAAGTAAAGTACTGTATAAAGTGTTGGACTGCTAATCTCAAGGTGTGTATTCAAACCTACCAGCTGTTCTGTGGGAGAAAGATGAGGTGGTTTGCTCCCATAAAGATTTACAGTCTTAGGAACCCTATGGAACACTTCTAGTCTGTCCTATAGGGTCACTATGTGTTGGAATCAACTCAATGGCAATGATTTTTTTAAAAATTAATTAGCAGAAACACAACCAATCTCATTCCACATGGCATGTTTTGCCCTTCCAATATGGTCAAAGGATTTAGCTAAAAGAACAAACAAATTTAATGGACTTCTTCAAGCTTCTTTTCTTCTTCACTCCACCCTTACTTCAACCATCTCCCCTAGAGTACCTTCACAACATCCTATCAGGAATTAAAAATAACAACCAAATGAAAAGGCCAGAGGACAAGGATGTTTAAATTTCATCATTTTCAGGGCATATAAACAAGTTCCCAGGTCCTTTTTCCACCAAATCAAATGTAAACTTCCAAAAGGCAACTGAAAGGAAATCATAATGTAAACACTAACTTGGTACATTATCTTCTATACTGCCCTAGTTCATGGGCACGGTCTTATATCTAAACAGATCTTTCTAGAATTTTAATTTTACTTTTACAATTTTGAAGAGTAAAGTCATAGAATAACAGTTCTATCTAAATTTTAATGAACTCCCTTACTGCCAACTGCTATTTTTTGGTAAAGGTCAATCGCAAATAATTCTTTTCCATTTCCAAGTAAAAATAAAAATACCAAAGGAAAAAATAAAATGCATTACATCTGAATGTTACATTGTTGTGCTGTGTACCGTCAAGTCAGTTCTGACCCATAGCAACACTGTATTGCGGTTCACACTGACTTTATGCAGTCCAGTGCATTAACCCGCAGCACCACAGCAAGACTCCGATTGTGGCTGTGGTTGTGTGCGGTGGAGTCGGTTCCAACTCATAACTGGAACTGAGGCAGTAAATTTTTACTTGGGAACAGAACGCCTCATCTTTCTCCTGGGGAACAACTGGTAGTTTGAGGTTAGCAGCCCTACTTGTAACCACTTCGCTACCAATCCGTCTTATTAAGTGTTCAAAACTATAGACAAAGAGGCAAAGTATTAAGATATCCCACCACACACATATGCTGTCAGCAGATGCATTAAGATACCTGACTTCAGTAAATACATGAAACAAAGTCATATGTTAAGGAAGGTGCCTTAGGAACTAAAGCTGTCCCTTCAAATCATGTTTGTTCCTGTTAGTTGCCGATCAATCGATTTGGACTCATTGTGACCCAATGCAGGAAAGAAGGAAATGTACCAGCCTCACAAATCTTTACTTAGCTTGGCCCATGGCTGCTGCCAATCCACCTTGGGGGGGCTCCGTTTTTTTTCCCGCTGATCCTCCACTTTAGCAAACATTGTGTTTATATGTTAGTAAAAATAAGTAAGATTTAAAGTCCTTCATGGATACTTCAGGGTTCTAGTAAAAGCCCTGAGACATAAAGGCTTTCTATTCTTGTAGAGTTTTAGTTAAAGAAGAAAATAACTGATCTGTGGAAGGAACCGAAAATACGTAAGGAAAAACAACAAAGCAAAATAAAAAACAAACCCACAAAAACACTTCAGAACCTCAGAGCAGGCTTGCACTAAATTGCCAAGAAGCAGAACTTTGAGCAGTTCCGAATTTTATTTTCTTCTTCTAAAACTTGGCCTGTGAGGGTGAGGGGAGCTGAATTAGGCTCCACGAGGAACTCGGGTGAGTATGCAACTCTGGGATCCAGGCACGCAACTCGTTTTCAGAAGAGGGACCAAAGAAAATGCAGATTGCGTGAGAAACTCATTTTTGAAAGGCACTTTCCGGTTACAAAGCATTCTCACATTCTTTATCTCATCGGATACAGTATTCTTTTTACCGACTTGCAGCATTTACAGAAAATAAAGGCTCAGTTTGCGGGGGAGGGGGGAAAACTATTCATATTAGGATCCCAAGAAAAGATCCCACCACATACACTTTCTCGTAGTTTCGGCAACGTTCGCACGCTGGGTTGACCCCCTTAAGCGCCGGCGGAGCGCGTACGTCACTCGGTCGCTACCAATCGGTTCCCGGCAGGTCAACTTTCCTCCCAGGGCCAGCAGCTCCGCCCACTCCCGCCAGCCCCTGGGACCCTGGCGCTAGAGCGCCGCCAGTCCTTCGGCAGCTTCCGCTTTCAGCGCAGGCGCAGCAGCACAGCCGGAGAGTGGAGGGGCTCTGGAGAACAGACACCGCTGGCGAGGATGGTGCTGGAGAGCGTGGCCCGCATTGTGAAAGTGCAGCTCCCAGCGTATCTTAAGCGGCTTCCAGTCCCAGAAAGCATTACCGGGTTTGCCCGGCTCACAGGTAAACCTCCCCATCAGCCAGTCTCCATCCTTGCGCGCGTCCTGAGGGGATAGGGGTGGCGGGGGTGCAAACTCTTCGGGGCCAAGGGGCGGGGCGGGGTTGGGCGTGCTGCGCGTGACCCGTGACCCCGAGCGGTGGGAGGTGAGCGCGCGCTGGCGTGGTTGCCTCTGTGCGCGTGCGACGCCATCTGTTGGTTCTTAGTGTCCTCTTGCCGCTGTCCTGTGTCCTTTGGTATTGAGGGACCGGTTTTTTGCAGACAGTATGCTGAGTTGGAAGCGGCCGAGTCTCACCTGTCTTGCATGTAGTTTCTGCCCTGTTCATCGCACTCAGCAGTCTGCTGCTTCATTCTACAGCAGGCTAAGTCATTGGCATCTAAGGCGCTATGTCAGTTCCTGCTCACAGTTGGTTTTACCCCTGTGGGTGTGAGTGTGCGGGGAAAGATCGACATGACATGTAACACTTATGTGGCTGTTTCATTAGTAAGGAAATTAGAAACTAACCTTAGGGGATTGTTGACCTATTCACGGTGGGGGTGGGAGTATGGTACTTGAAGTCACCACCATTATTGTTGGGCCCCAGGGCGATTGAGGTGACTTTGGTTGAAGGAAAGCTGTATTAGCCAGAAAGTATTAAAACGCTGGTATGATGACGCCATATCTCACAATGAACAATTAATGAATATATGTAACCTTCTATACTTGAAGGTTCGTACTCCACGCAACAAAAACCCACAATGAAGGGTTTCACATCTAAAGGAGGACAGTTTCTGTCTAGAATGCAGTCCCACTTGGAATCATTTGTTGGGTTCTAAGTATTGCATAGTAAGAGGGAAGTTGATAAAATAGACTCACATACTGATTAGAATGGTGAAGAAACAAAACCGTATTGGCTTAAACAAATAACGGTGGCACAGTGGGTTAACAATTTGTTAATAGAAAGGTGGTCAGTTTGAATCCGCCAGCTTCTCTGTGGGAGAAAGAAGGGGCAATCTGCTTCCATAAAGATTTCCAGCTTAGGAAGCCCGAGGGAGCAGTTCTATGTTATACCGGGTCACTGAGTTGGCAGTGCGTTTGGTTTGGGGTTTTAAGGAGCTCTGGTAGCCTAGTGGTTATGAATTGGGCTGCTAACTCAAAGTCAGCAGTTTGAAACTACTGCGGGAGAAAGATGAGGCTTTCAGCCCCCGAAAAGATTTACAGCCTCGGAAACCCTATACAAAGTCGTTGTGAGTGGGAACCGACTCCACTTCACATAACCACCACCACCATCAGGGAATGTAAGCTTGAATTAAGGCAGTTTTGAGGTAAATAAGGTTGTGCTTAGCCAGGATCAGTCTAGAGATCTGTGCTTGTGCTGTATGCCACCAAGTCGGTTCTGATTCATAGTGATCCGTTTTTCTTCCAAAATGTATAATATCATTTATGGGCCATACTAAATTATCAACTTAAAAATTAATCTGCTGTATTTGGTCAAACATTTAATTAACGAGTTGGGCTGCTAACCTCAAGGTTAGTAGCTCAATACTACCAGCGGTTCCATGGGAGAAAGATGAGGCTTTCTGCTCCTGTAAAGATTTGCAGCCTTGGAAAGAAACCCTGTACAGGGTTGCTATGGGTCGGAACCAACTCAACAGCACTTAACAACAACAAGAACAATGTGATGGTTACAGAGTCCTGGTGTGACACTGTGGGTTAATGTGCCATTTGAACTGCAAGGTTGGCGGTTCAAGATCATCAACTGCTCCTTGGAAACCCTATACAGGGTCGCTGTGGGTCACAACTGACTCGATGGCACGCAGCAACAGCAACGTGATGATTGTAGCTGTGGTTGCCTTGGCAGGACCAGACCAAAGGATCTCGGTGAACTCATATGGACGTTCCCCACCCCTGATTTATAAGGTTTTCAAAAGTGGCTTGTGAATTTGAACTGCTGACCTTGCGGTTACTGGCCTACTGCTTACCTGCAGACCACACACCAAGGCTTAGAGATCTGTGATAGCTGACTTAAAAATGTAGCATTTGGAAGGCTGTCTGCTAGAAGAAAGATGAGATTTATTCAGTGTGGACAAAAACAAAACTAGGACTAAGTTAGTGAAAATTACCAGAAGGTGGTTTCAACTCCAGTGCAAAGAAGTTTTTGTTTTTGTTTTTTTTAAAAGAATACTTTCCTTAAACATGGGCCGCTTTGAATAACAGCCTCTCAGAGATTAAAAACGCAGTTTGGGCAGCAAGTTGGTGGTGGATAGATTTAGATGGGATAAACTATGTAACAGTTAGGTTCTCTTCCATATTTAAAGATTGCTTAAATTAGAGATAACTGCTCTATTAAGACTTGAGATTTAAACAATTTTAGATGTTAAGGCTAGGAAGCATATGCAGTCATTGAATAGAAAGCTGTTCTATTCATGGTAACTGAATATTGTTTCCAGTTGAACAGTGCCTTCCAATTGATTCCAACTCAGCAACTCCACATGACAGACTAAAACTGCTCCCAAAGATTTTCTTGGCTGTAATCTTTATGGAAACTGATCATCAGATCTTTTACCCATGGAACCACTGGGTGGATTTGAACTGCCAGTCTTTTGGTTGGTAGAGTGAGTAACCTTTTGTGCCACCAGGGCATTTTTAGTGAGTCTAGTCCAACTCCTAGGGACCCTCTGTAGGGTTTTTGAGGAGTAAGTGGTGGGTTTGAATCGCCAACTTTGCAGTGTTTAATCTATAAGGCCACGCCAGGGTGTCTTTAATATTGTTGTTGTTAAGTGCCTTTGAGTCGGTTCCGACCCATAGCGACCCTGTACAGGGTTTCCAAGGCTGTAAATCTTTACGGGAGCAGAAAGCCTCATCTTTCTCCCACGGAACGGCTGGTAGTTTCGAACTGCTGGCCTTAAGGTTCGCAGCCCAATTCGTAACCACTACGCTACCAGAGCTAATATCTGAAAATTCGAAACAGCATAAAACTAAAGACTTTCAAAATCACTGTTTGTGAACATCCAAAACCTCCTGATCCTATAGGATTCTTGTACAGTAATGGTTAAGTGAAAGGTGGGTATTGGGAAGCCAACAACCACACTCCGTGAGAAAAACTGCTTATCCATTCCAATGAAGATTACAGCCTAGGAGACCCAATAGAGCAGTTCAGCTCTGTCATTCAGGGTATCTTTGAGTCAGAATCTACTCAAAAGTACACAACACCAGTGTACTGTGATAATTTGTCAAGGACTTCATTCTTCTTGGATCAACTATCAGCACTCATGGAAGCAGCATTCAAGAAATCAAACGATGTATTGCATTAGGCAAATGTGCTGCACAAGACCTTTTTAAAGCGTTGAAGAGCAAAGATAGCTTAAGGACTAAGGTGCACCTGACTCAAGCCATGGTATTTTCAATAACCTCATATGCATGTGAAAGCTGGACAGTAAATAAGGAAGACCATAGAAGAATTGATGCATTTGAGTTATGGTGTTGGAGGAGAATATTGAAAGTGCCATGGGCTGCCAAAAAACAAACTGATTTGTTTGGAATAAGTGCAGCCAGAGTGTTCTTTGGAGGCCAGGATGGCCAAACTTTGTCTCTCATACTTCGGACTTATTGTCAGGAGGGACCAGTTGCTGGAGAAGGTTATCATGTTTGGTAGGGTGGAGGGTCAGAGAAGAGGAGGAACCCCCCAGCAAGATGGATTGGCAAAGTGGCAGCATCTATGGACTCAAGCTTGGTAATAATAGTGAGATTGGCCCAGATCGGGCAGTGTTTCATTCTGTTGTGCATAGGGTTGCTATGAGTTGGTATTGACTCGATGGCACCTAACAACAACAACAACAACAATATAAAAAAAAAAAAGTACTTTTTTTTGCCTTATTTCTTTTAGATAAGTACTTTATATATTTTACGGTAATCTTCATTTTGTCATAGCAGCTATATAATCATATTAACATATCACAGTCTGCTTTTATTCCTAATGTATTATTTCTCTGGTAAGTAACCGTATACCAGTTGTCTTTTTTTTCCTCTCTTGTACTTATACTGTTGAAAATATATTCACTGAGGTGGTAATGTTGTTTGGTCCCATCAAGTTAGTTCCAACTCATAGCAGCTCAATGCACAATAGAATGAAGTACTGCCCGGTCTTACACTATCCTTACAATTTTTATTTCACTGACCCTGCATATCCTGATAATATGTCCAATTACAAGAGACAAAGTCTCACCATCCTGGTTTCTAAATACACATCATAAGTGTATTTCTTCCAAGACAGATTTGTTCTTCTGGCAGTCCATGATACTGACACTATTCTTCACCAATCAATAATTCGAATGAATTCTTATGAATTTTCCAAATGTCACATGCATATTGAAAATATCATGTCTTGTGTCAGGCACACCTTAGTTCACAAATTGACATCTTTGCTCTTTAAGACTTTAAAAAGGTCTTTTGCAGCAGATTTGCCTAATGAAATGCATTATTTGATTTCTTGACTAATGCTTTCGTGATTGTTGATTGTGGATTTAGGCAAAATGGAAGTATTTGACAGCTTCAATCTTGTCTCCATTTATTATGCTGTTACTTATTGGTCGAGTCCTGGTGTGGCGCTGTGGGTTATTAGTCTACCTGCAAAGTCGTTTGAACTGCAAGGTAAGTGGTTGAAGCTCACCAGTGCTCCTTGGAAACACTATACAGGGTTGATATGGGTTGGAACCACCTCAACAGCGCTTAACATCAGCGTTGGTCTTGTTTTAAGGATTTTTGTTTTCTTTACACTGAGTCATAATCCATATGAAGGCTGTCGTCTTTGATCTTCATCAGTAAGCATTTCAAGTGCTTTTCACTTTCAGAAAGCAAGGTTGTGTTATCTCCATAGCACATGTTAATGAGTTTGTCTCCAATCTTGAGGCCATGTTCTTTTTCTATGTAATCCTGCTTTTTTTATTATTTGCTCAGCATTCAGATTGAATAAGTATGGTGAAAGGATACAACCCTGACACACATCTTTTTTGATTTTATACCATTCAGTATCCCTTTGTTCTGTTTTAATGAGTGCCTCTTTGTCTATGTATAGATTTCTCATGAGCATAATTAAAGTGTTCTGGAATACCAGTTCATAGTTTGTTGTGATTAAACAGTCAAAAACCTTTGCTTTTGCATAATCAATAAAGCACAAGTAAACATCTTTCTGGTATACTCTGCTTTCAGCCAAGAATCATGTGACATAAACAGTGATGTCCCTCATCACATCCTCTTCTGAATCCAGCTTGAATTTTTGGAAGTTCCCTGTTAATAAACTTTTTTTAAATCTGCACTCTGGCTGTAGAATTTATTGTAATGAACTTTTAGAAGACAAATACATCGGTTTTTAACATAATCTACTTGCTTTTCAATATACTTTGTCCATTTTCCAACAAGCCTTTGTATTATCCCCTTACTTAAAAAATGTTTTAGGCTGAACCATGAATGCACCACTGTTTTCTTTCTTCATCAAAGATGAATCTTCATCCTTAAGGGGCTGCCTTCCGGGTACTGAACAGGTGAAAGTCTGATGGAGCAATATCAGGACTATAGGGAGGATGCTTTAAGACCTCCAAATGAAGTTTTTTCAGAGTGTCAAGTGTGGGCAGGTGTGTATGGATGTGCGTTACCATGCAAGATCACAAAGCTCTTGGATAGTCCGAGAGTAAATGGTAGAGTATGGAATGGAAACATCCTCTATCGCTGACCAAGAAAAAGTTCAAACATCAACCATCAGCAAACATAGATATTTACAGTTTCTGGGATTCTCAAGGGCCAGTATTGGAACACTATCAGGAAAAACGTTCAACAATCAACAGTGCTGATTGCAGTGAGATGCTCACTGAAAAGCTGAAGCCTAAATTGCCGATTAAAAGCATAGGACTGCTAGCTAAGGGCATTGTGATTTTACATGACAATGCATATCCACACACCTCTGTGTGGATTTGTGGAAAGGAGTCCTTGAGGATAAAGATTCCCCTCTGATGAAGTGAAGACAGTGGTGTATTCATGGCTCGCAACTCAGCCTAAAACATTTTTTTCTCAAGGGAACATGAAAACTTGTTGACAGATTGCCAGTGTATTGAAATCAAGGAGAAGGCATTGAAAAATTATAAATCTGTTTTACCTCCAAATTGGTTAAAATAATGTTAATATACTTTTGCAACCATCTTTTAATTATCTTCAGCAAAATTTTACTTGAATGTGATAATAATGATAATTGTCCGATGATTTTTGCATTCCTTTGGGTCATGTCTCTTTGGAATAGGCCTAAATATGGATCTCTTCCAATCAGTTGATGAGTTCGCTGTCTTCCAAATTTCTTGCCTTAAGTGCTACATCAGTTTGTTGAAAGATTTCAATCTGCAGTCCATCAATTCCTGGAGCCTTGTTTTTAGCCAGTGCCTTGGACTTCTTCCTTCAGTACCATTGGTTCTTGATTATATGCTACCTCCTGAAATGCTTGACTGTCAACCAATTCTTTTTGGTACAGTGACTGTATATTCTTCCCATCTTCTTGTGATACTTTTCTGCATCATTCAATATTTTTTTTATGTAATCCTTCAGTACTTCAAGTTGAGGCTTGAATTTTTCTTCAGTTCTTTCAGCTTGAGAAATGCTGATGGTGTTCTTCCATTTGGTTTTCTAATTCCAGGTCTTAACACATTTTGTTTTAATACTTTGTCTTCTCGAACTGCTCTTTGGAATTTTCTTTTCAGCTCTTTTACTGCCTCATTTCTTCCATTTGCTTTAGCTGTTCTCTCAAGAGCAAGTTTCAGTCTTTTCTTTTTAAGTTTTATTGTGAATTGAGTGATATTCACATGTGGTAATGGGAGAACATCGTATTACACTCATTGTTTCATTGTAATAATTACAATTCCCTCCATACATCATCATTCAACAGAATTTGCTTCTATTCCCGCCGGATTTTTTTTTGGGGGGGGGGGCATTGAGGGATGTACACAAAAACACTCAGGGATACATAATCATTTAAACAACCAAAGGGCACATTCTGCAAGCCTGCCTCCTGGCCACCAGCACTCAGTGTTTCTCTTCCTATGAGTCTAGAGTCCTCATCTGCTCTCTCTCTCCATGCCCTTATCTCTGCCTCCATCTCTGATGTCACCATTTCCCAGAGTCTCTTCTGACATGCATTTTTGTCCTTACTTCTTTCCTGTCTTTTAAATGACCTTTTGCATTCTTTTTTTAAAAAATGTTTTAGTGTGAATTATATGATAGTTTACATGAGAGAACATTAGTTTTATATTCATCCTATTGTATATTGTTTCATTGCCCTGGTTATAATTCCCTCCAAGCATAATCAACCAGCCAAGCCTGCCCCGCGGTCGTCAGCACACACCCCTCACTCTCTCTGGGTCTAAAGTCCCCAGCTGCTCCTTGGCTCCATGTCATCGTCTCTGCCTCCATCTCTGGCGTCACTGCTTCTCTGGGTAGGGTCCCGCACTCCGCTTTTCTCCCTTGATGGTCCCAGGGACCTCTGCTCCTAGACTGCAAAGTTAATCACTCCCCTCCTTGCTACAAAACGCTTACCTTTACATTTCCAACCCTCACAATCAGTCCTGATAACAATTATTCACTATTGTATCACAAGAGACCTATCCACATTTCCTTTCATCAGCCCCTCCTAGACAGATTGGATACTACTCAGTAGAGATTCTAGCTTCCTCCACGTCCTCTTTATGTAGGTTCCCTCTTGAAAGCTTGTAAGCCAGTCACTTCTTGTGAGTAGCCAATGTCCAAGTTGCCCATTCCTGTCTACTCTGTGTATGGAGGGGGTGAGTATGATCCTTGCTATAAAGATTTATTCCCTCTTTTGAGCTACTGCATCCATAGGTGTAGGTCAGCTTCATCAAATTGTATCAGATTACTCTTTTTTTCCTCTTCTTTCTTCTTCTAGTTGAGCTCTGATCACCAGTCATTGAAGCCAGTTCAGGTGGGTATTATCTGCAAGTGTGGGTGTTCTTGTGCATATGCTTTCTCTTCCTAACAGCTGGATTCTTCACTCTCCACTCTAGCCCTCTGTGGCTTTGTCACTGACTCTGGGCCCAAGAGTCCCGAGGTCTTGCCACACTGCTGGCCAACCAGGTCTCCACCCTGGTTCACAGGAGTCTTATTGAATATCTTAGGGCTTAGCTCGCAGCTTCATTGCTGTTTTTCCCTTACTTCCCCTTATCGATGATGAACGTGGTCACCAATCAGAGTGTGTATTCCCACTGAGTCTTAGTTTTGTAAGGGGGTTTGCCCTGAGGGGATCTGACCACTTGCCTTGATGTCTCCTGGGTGAGCAACTTGCTTGTTCTTGTGGTAGTCAGTCAGTCTGCCTATATTGTTTTGTATTTTTCCTGTTGGTCTTTCTTTCAAGAAGTATCTTTTGTTCTTTTAGCTGCTCCGGGCTGGTCTGCCTGTCCTTTCAGGTGGAAATTTCCCACCTCTGTAGATTATGGATTCATTCATGATTCCACCTATAGCCTTCTATAATGCTGAGGCTCCACAGGAAGCCACCCACTGGGCATGTTGTAGCCCCGTTTTAGGTATTCCAATCAGTTATAGGCAGAAGACGAAATTACAAGCTTTCAATGGTGATATTTCTGGCTATTTCTTTCTTTCCCACTCCTGTGTCTATTTTATAATGGTATGGAACATTTGCATTCTTATATGATGTTCTTGATGTCATCCCACAAATCTTCTAGTCTTTGGTCAGTAGTGTGTTGTGCATCCAATCTGTTCGTGAGATGGTCTCCAAATTCAGGTGGAATAAATAGTCAATGTTGGGAGTGCGTTGGCTCCATATAGTAAACACTGGACTGTGAATCACAAAGTCCATGGTTTGAGCCTGCTAACGGGAGAAAGATGAGGTTTTCTGCTCCCATGAAGATTTAAAGGCTTGGAAGCCCTACATAAGGTCCTGTGAATTGGAATGACACTTAACAACAACAGCATTGTCAATGTCATATTTGGCTCTTGTGGACTTGTTTTAATTTTTTTCAGCTTTAGCCTAAACTTGCATATCAGCAATTGATATTGTGCTGCACGGTCTGCCTTTGGCCTTGTTTTGGCTTATTATATTACGCTTTTCCACCCTCTTGTCCTACAGTCAGTTTAATTCTTGTGTATTCCATCTGGTGAGGTCCCTTTGTGTTGAAAAAAATGAACAAGTTTGGTCTTGTATAATTCTATCATGTGATTTCCAGCATCATTTCTATCACCAAGGCTATATTTTCTAACTACTGATCCTTCCTCTTTGTTTCCAGCTTTATTATTCTAATCCAGTAATTATTAATGAATGCTGATTGTGTGTTTGATCAGACTGAAGAAGTTGGTAAAATTCTTTAATTTCATCATCACTGACTTTAGAGGTTGGGCATAAATTTGAATAATAATGGTATCTTCTGTTCTTCCTTGTAGGAATATAGATAATATCGTACTTCACGATATATCTTTTTTTTTTTTTAAAGCTTTTATTGAGAATTGAATAGTAGTTTACATAGGAGAACATTGGTTTTGCACTCATCCTGTCGCAGTTGTTTCATTGCAATGATTACAATCCCCTCCATGCATCCATCATAATTCAGCAGTATTTGCTTCTATCCCTGCCCCCCCTCCATCCCCCTCCACACACATACCAGTACATCTCAAGTCACTAATGCTTAGGATATTGGTCATTGTGCATTCCAGTTCACTTTTGGCAACTTTCCATTTTCCTAGATTCATACTTTGTACATTCCATGTTCCAATTATTAATGAATGCTTGCAGCTATTTCACGTTAGTGTGAGTTGTACCCCATCAGCATATACATCAGTATGGTCAACTCTACATTGAAGATAACAACTCTTCTCCAGTTGTATTTTGAGTGCCTTCCAACCTGAGGGGCTCATCTTCTGGCATTATATCTATTTATAAGGTTGACAGTGGCTAACCATTCAGAAGTTGTTCACCTCACCTTTTAACCTAGTATGTATTAGGAGCTCCAATGAAATCAGTCCACCATTGGTAAGGGTGATCCTAGTGCTATTTTTAAATGCTTGTTTATAATATATTTGTTCAGGAATCATTTGAATTTTAATGCTTATTGTATGAATAAATGAGATTATCCATTTCTCTCTGGATATTGACAACAATTGCAGACTATATTTTGGAGTACCTTTGTTGAACCAAAAACCTGGGAAAAAAACTTTTTCAGCTGGTGATTATTTAAATGGTTAGGAGACAAAATATTTTCACTTCTGAAAATTAGAGCAAAAAAGATTGCAATTACATTATTGTTGACTATATTTCCTTCCCTATTTAGACTTAGTGGGTTGTTTTTTTTTTTAAGCAATTGGCTCTTTCATGATGACTCTGCATTCTTAGTAAATACAGGAATTCCTGGATTTTCATGTAGTACTTAAATACAGTTAATTCTTATCTAATACTTTAACTTTGTAAAAAACTTAACCCAATAAATGTGTGTACATTTCCAAATAATATATAATCCTTTAAAACAGAACAACAAAATAATCTTTCCATTCAACAGTTTACTTTCAGATTTAAAAAGCTAACTATGAGACCTGGTTTGGTGTGGTAGGAAAAGAAATGAACTGTTAACCACAAAGATTGAGGTTCCTGGGAAACTTAATATATAGTGTCACTATGAGTGCGAACCTACTCCACAGCACTTAATAAAAACAACAACATGAAACTTTGAATGCAGTAGTTCTTGCCCACTTGCACTACTTGATTTCTTTAATATGTAAAGGGTTTCACTCTTAAAAGACAAAGCAATGAAGTCTGAGTAGTATTTTTCCTAGGTGATGTACAAATGCATCAGAGCTGACAGCTATAATTCTATTAGCTGTATTTATCATGATAAATGGAGGAGAGATTGAAGTTGTCAAAGGCTTCATTTTGTTTGAATCCATTATCAACATTCAAGGAAGCAGCAGTCAAGAAATCAAATGATTCTGGAAGAATGGAAGGTACTTCTTTTTTTTGTTGTTGTATTGTGAATTATATGGTATTTTACATGAGAGAACTTTAGTTTTACATGCATTCCATCGTATATCATCTCATTGCCATGGTTCCAAACCCCTCCATGCATCATCAACCAACCAAAGGGTATACCCTATAAACCTGCCCCCTACAATCCCCCAATCACCCCCCCATTCTTCAGGACCCAGTCCCTCTCTGGATCCAAAGTCCCCATCCGCTTCATCACTCCACATCATCGTCTCTGCCTCCATCTCGGGCCTCGCTGCTTCTCTGGGTAGAGTCCTGCTCTTGGCTCTTCTCCGTTGATGGTCCCAGAGACCTCTGCTCCTAGACTGGAGAGTTAATAACTCCCTTCCTTGCTGCCAAACGTCTACCTTACATTTCCAACCCTCACAGTCAGTCCTGATAACAATCATTCACTATTGTATCACAAGTGACCCTTCTGCATTTCATTTCATCAGCTCTGCCTAGACAGATTGGAGATTCTGCCTTCCTCCATGCCCCCTTAGGTTCACTATTGTAAGCTTGTAAGCCAGTTACTTCTTGCCTTTGTGGTCCCTCCTCCCCATTTGGATATCCAATGTCCAAGTTGCCCATCTTTGTTTACTCTGTGAGTGGAGGGGGTGGGAATGTTTCTTGCTGTGAGGGTTTGTTCCCTCTTTTGGGTTACTGCATCCATAGGTGTAGATCAAGTTCATCAAATTGTCTCAGATCACTCTTTTTTTTTCCCCCTCTTCTTTCTTCTCCTGGTTGAGTTCTGATCATCCATTCATCGGGACCAGGTCATGTGGGTACCATCTGCAAGTGTGGGTGTTCCTGTGCGTATGCCCTCTCTTCCTATCAGCTGGTAGCTTCACTCTTCACTCTAGTCCTCTGTGGCCACACCGCTGACTCTGGGCCCAGGAGTCCCCAGGTCTCTCCACACTGCTGGCCAACCAGGTCCCCATCTGGGTCCACAGTAGCCCACTGAACATTGTAGGGCTTAGCTTGCCGCTTCATTGCTGCTTTTGTCCCACTTCCCCTTATCGGCAATGCGTGTGGTCACCAATCAGGGCGCGTATTTCTGTTGAGTCTTAGTCTTGGAAGGGGGTTTGCATTAAGGGGACCCGACCACTTGCCTTGATGTTTCCTGGGCAAGCAATTTGTTTGTTTTGTAGTAACAGTCCATCTGCCTCTATTGTTTTGTATTTTTCCTGTACGTCTTTCTTTCAAGAACGGAAGGTACTTAAAAGAAAGACTGACAGGAAAAAATACAAAACAATATAGGAAGAAATCTAATGTTGTATTGCACTAGGCAGATTTGCTGTACAACACCTCTTAAAAAGTGTTCAAGAGCAAAGATGTCAGTTTTAGGACTAAGGTGCACCTGACTCAAGGAATGGTATTTTCAGTAGCCTCATATGCATGTGAAAGTTGGACCATGAATTCAAGAAGACCATAGAAGAATTGAAAGATTTGAGGAGTTATCGTGTTGGAGAAGAGTACCATGGACTCCCAGAAGAACAAACAGGTCTGTTTTAGAAGTATAGTCTGCCTCCTTAGAAGCCAGCATGATGAGACTTCTTATCTCGTACTTCGGACCTATTACTGGGAGAGACCAGTCCGTGGACAAGGACGTCATATTTGGTAAAATGGAGAGTCAATGAAAAAGAGGAAGACCCCCCTAATGGGATGAATTGGCACAGTGGCTTCAGCAACTGGCTCAAATGTAACAATGACTGTGAGGATGATGCAGGATCAGGCAGTGATTCATTCTGTTATGCATAGGGTATAATGAATCAGAACCAACTCACAGCACCTAAACAACAATCCAGAAGAGGTTACTTTTTAATTGAGAATTGGAAGTGGAACAGAATCGAAAATGTTTAAGAGATTTATATGAGCCTGTTTTTTATAGTAGCTGTATTTATATAACCCAAATGGGAAATACCACAAGTATCTACCAGTATAAGAATAGATAAACAAAGTATAGCATATACACTAGAAAGCTGGTCAGCAATAAGAAGTGATGAACTGTATGTATCTCATAAAACTATGTTGAGTAGAAGAAGCTTTGATTATAGAAATCTCTAGTAGTGGTGAATAGATCAGGAGAAACTTAGTGTGGTGATGGAAATGATTACTGTTTTCTGTGGTTTGCTACAAGGTATATTTAATTGTCAAAATCTTAAGGCAAAACAATTAAGATTTTAATTTGTATTTAACTTATGCATCAGTTTTTAAAATGAAATGGAACTAAAGATAAATTTAAATTAAGCATGTTAATTTATAAGATTATTTCCTGATTATTAAAGGATATTACAAAAAAAAAACTCTTTGGAGAATATTGGAAAAGTTTATGTCGTTCCTTTATTTAAGTTGTTAAAATTTCTCCTCTTCCTATTTTGACCAACTATTAAAAATCTATTCTGCAGTTTTAAATTCCTCAATTCATCAAATATTTATTGAAATCTACTATAAGGAGCTCTGGTAGCGTAGTGGTTACGAATCGGGCTGCGAACCTTAAGGTCAGCGGTTCAAAACTACCAGCCGCTCCGCGGGAGAAAGATGAGGCTTTCTACTCCCGTAAAGATTTACACCCTCGGAAACCCTGTACAGGGTCGCTATGGGTCGGACCCGACTCGATGGCACTTAACAACAACAACAACAACATAGGCCCGGCAGCGTTTTCAGACACTGGGATATTGTTCTGTTGATAGTAGTGAATCTTTTGAAGTACTGTTTTGGAGTAAAACTGTTTTAACTTGTATGTGAATCTAGGAAAATTGGAAGATGTCAAAAATGAAATGGTACACATAAAAATTGATAACCTAGGCATTGGTGAGCTGAAATCAACTGGTATCGGCCACTTTCGATCTGACAAGTCCCATGGTTTACTATGCCATAGCACATAAAATTGAAGAGGAATAGCGTTGTATTCATCGCCAAAAAGAACATTTCAAAATCTGTCTTGAAGTACAGTGCTGTGTGTGATAGGATAGTAACCATACACCTGCAAGGAAGACCAGATCATACCACTATTAGTCAAATTTATGCATCAACAACTAAAGCCAATGATGATGAAATTGAAGAATTCTACCAACTTCTTCAATCTGAAATTGATCAAACATGCAAACAATTTTTGGAATGTAAAAATTGGAGACAGGAAGGATCAGTTAGAAAATATGGCCTTTGTGATAGAAAGAATGCTGGAAATTGCACAAATACCTTTTTTCAATAGCATAAATGGCAACTATGTAGGTGAACTTCACCAGATGAAATATGCAGGAATTAAATTGGTAAGGCCAAGGGCACAATGTGGAACAGACTGTCATTTTTTTCATATGCAAATTCAGAATGAAGCTGAAGAAAATTGTAAGTCAGTGAGAGCCAAATACAAATTTGAATATATCCCACCTGAATTTAGAGATCATCTCAAGAACAGATTTGATACATTAGACACTAAGACAAAAGATCAGAGGAAGTGTGGGATGACGTTATGAACATCATATATAAAGAAAGTAAAAGGTCATTAAAATGACAGGTGCTGGTGGCTATGTGCCATGGAGTCAGTTCTGACTCATAGCCACCCTGTACAGGATTTCTGAGGCTGTAAATCTTTATGGGAGCAGAAAGCCTCATCTTTCTCTTGTGGAACAGCTGGTAGTTTCGAACTGCTGACCTTAAGGTTCGCAGCCCAATTCGTAACCACTATGTTGGAGAGGAAGAAAAACACCAAAATGGATGTCAGAAGAGACTTGGAAACTTGCCCTTGTGTAAAAGACCCTAAAGCAATTGGAAGAAACAATGAAGTGAAAAGACTGGAGATTTCAAAGAGCAATTTGAGAAGACAAAAGTATTATAATGAAAGATGCAAAGACTTGAATTCAGGGAAGAACACTCTCAGCATTTCTCACGCCAAAAGAATAGAAGAAAAAATTGAAGCCTTAATTTTTAATACTAATGGATTCTATGGGCAAAATATTGAATGGCGTAGAAAGCATCAAAAGAAGATGGAAAGAACATAGAATCACTTTAACAAAAAGAATTGGTTAATGTTCATCCATTTCAAGTCCAAGCTGCATTGAAGGCATTGGTGAAGAAACTTAATACAAATTGAAATGTTTCAGTAAACTTGATGTTATGCTGGAGATGCTCATTCATCTATGTCAAGAAATTTGGAAGACAGCTACCTGGCCAACCAATTGGAAGAGGTCCAACTTCATTTAGGAAGCTTCTTCACAGAGTGGGGTGCCTCTGGGCACTTTGTGAAGTTAGACTCTTTGACCCATGGATCTAGAGAGCTAACAGTCTTCTGACTAAGGCTTACTGGTGGAGTA
The DNA here is from genome assembly GCF_000296735.1 of Chrysochloris asiatica. Classification (NCBI taxonomy): domain Eukaryota; kingdom Metazoa; phylum Chordata; class Mammalia; order Afrosoricida; family Chrysochloridae; genus Chrysochloris; species Chrysochloris asiatica. The sequence goes on along the minus strand of NW_006408729.1, from coordinate 1,576,440 downwards.
GGGTGCCTCTGGGCATTTATCAGTAAAGCTAAACAGCTTTGTAATGCTTGAGTAGACCAAAGGCCAAACTGCCCTCTTCTAGAGACCATAGCAGAAGCTGAAGAGAGAAGGAGCATGGAAGCAGTGCTGCCTCAGTCTCAAAATGTAGTGCCATGACCTCTGGGTTCTCAAAGGGTGGATCCATGACCTCTGTGGTTTCTAAGGGTGAGGCCATAGTTTCCTAAGTTTTAAGGAATTGGTTTCTTCACCAACTCTGTTCCAGAATGTGAAGCTGTTCTGTTACGATGATGGGTCCTCTACCCAAATCCCAATTTTTATTCACATGGTAGATAGGTGTATAGGAGGAGCAACAACACCAATAAGGTATGCTTACAATGGAATGATCAACCATTTCAAGATCACAAGGGCAACATTTGCCTTAAGGACAAAATTCAGAAGGGTTGGCAAGGTGGGTGGAATGGAAATAACCACAGGAAAGAAGTGGAATAACTTACATAGAGGGGATTGCAATCTTTGAGGTGAAATAAAGTATGAGTTGTAAGATTGATGATCTGCTTTGTAAACCTTATCTCAATTTACAATTAAAAGACTAAAAAAATAAAACTACCATGGCTTGTCTCGGGTACACCTTAGTCCTCAAAGTGGTATCTTGGTTCTTTAACATTTTAAACAGGTCCTTTGGACCAGATATGCCTAATACAGTATGTCTTTTCATTTCTTGTCTGCTGCTTCCATGAGCATTGATTATGGATACAAGCAAAATGAAATCTTAGGTAAATGAGAATCCAGGCACAGCCAAGTTGTTGCAAAACCTTAACTGTCACAATAGATAGTATATGTGTAGTCTTCTTAAAATATTTTTTTAGAAACTATTTTTTGTTTTTAAGTTTAGAAAAGGAAAACTTCACCGACAGTTCTACTGGAAGTGAAATAAGAAAAGTCAACTCTTTACATTCCAGTGAGTAAACTGTTGCCTAACTTGGTACCTTTTTAATGGATCGAATATCGAAGTCATCCATTTCTATCTGTATAAACTTAACACCATCTTCAGTTGCAGCCCAAAGTTCATATGTCTCTAACCCTTGATTTTTCAAATTTTCGTCTCAAACTGACTGACTTCTTGATACTCCTGTAAAGCTTTAACCTCTCTTAATAGCACCTCCTTTTCCTAAATGAAATAAAGCTCTCCCTGTGAAAACTACTTCCCCTGTAACTCTTAAGTAATGGGTATTCTTTCTCTATTCTCTTGTTCTTTCTCCTACAACATAGTACTGTTTTTACCTGTTTGAACCTGTCCTTCCTCTTTCTTTACTCTGTGTGTGTATAGAGTGTGCATGCATTTAATATTAGTACTACCATATATTCGATAGTGAAACCAGAAATTTGGGGATCATGAATGAATAACACATTCTTTATTTACCTCATGTTTAAACCTAATCTGTCACCAAACCTGTTGATTTTACTGTTTAAATTAGTGATTTTTAAGTTTTGAGGTGAGGTGATGATTGATCACAGAGATACTCTGAGATCCTGGTGAAAGCTATGGACTATCTCCTTAGAAAATGCACACATATGTACAAATATACACCCAATATAGGCAGTTGTAGGGAAACCCCTAAATCTGTATTATTTCTGATATTGTCTTGTTTCTTTTCTTCCCCACCACCAGCCCTCTCTCCTTGTTTTTTGTTATGTTCCTCTTCTGATACATCTGCCATTTGATACAAGCATGATTTTATAAATGAACACATTTTCAATTACGACACTGTTCAAATATTTCTGTTCATATTATATGCAGGATAAATGCCTGACTTACTCTCTTGCCTTTCATGATATGGCTCTTAGTGACTCTCCTTCAGTTCCCTTCCCTCTTTCATTGTATTCCAGCAGTACCGTGATGTTTATAGTTTCCTAACCTTTCATGCATGCCTTATGCTTTTGTCTTTTGCCTGTACTCTTTCCTCTGCCTGGAATGCAGCTCCTCCACCCACTGCTTAATGAACCCCTGTATTCTTACTCATCTTTCGGAAACCTGCTTAGGTGTCAGATCCTTGCTGTAAAGTCTTTGCTCAAGCGGTTTCATTTCTTCCCAGCAAAGAATTCATCTCTTCTTTCTTTGTAATCCTTATACACAGGAATAATGAGCAATTTCTTTCACACCTTCCCAGGGAAGAACATACTCAGCATTTCTCAAGCTGAGGAAACTGAAAAAAAAAAAAAAAAAAAAATTGAAGCCTCAACTTGCAATCTTAAAGCATTCTATGGGCAAAACATTGAATGATGCAGAAAGCAAAAGAAGATGGAAGGAATACACAGAGTCACTTTACAAAAAAGAAATGGTCAATGTTCAACCATTTAAAGAGGACGTATGGTGAAAAGCCAGTGATAATGAAGGAAGAAGTTGAAGGTGCAATGAAGCCATTGACAAAAAACAAGGCACCAGGGGATTGATGAAATACAAATCGAAATCTTTCAACAAACTGATGTGGCACTGGAGGCACAAAGGCATCTATGCCAAGAAATTTGGAAGACAATTACCTGGCCAACTGACTGGAAGAGATCCATGCTTGTGCCCATTCCAGAGATGATCCAACAGAATACGGAAATCATTGGACAGTACCATTAATATCTCTTGCAAGGAAAATTTTGCTAAAGGTAATTGAAAAACAGCTGCAACCATACCTTGAGAGAGAATTTCCAGAAGTTCAAGCCCAGTTCAGAAGAGGACTTGGAACAAAGGATATTGTTACTGACATCAGATGGATCTTGGCTGAGAGCAGAGAATACCCAAAACTTGTTTACCTGTGCCTTATTGTGGCTTTCAATTGTGTGGACAACATTGTTGAGAATGAGTATTTCAGAGCTCTTAATTGTTCTTATGAGAAACCTGTACATAGACCAAGAGGCAGTTGTTACAACAGAGCAAGGAACTACCGAATGATTTAAAATTAGGAAAAGTGTGTGCCAGGGTTGTGTTCTTTTACCATACTTATTCAGCCTGTATGCTGAGCAAATCAAGAAGCTGGATTATTTGAAGAAAAACATGGCATCAGGATTGGAAGAAGATTCATTAATAACCTGTGATATGCAAATGATACCATCTTGCTTGCTGAAAGCAAAGAGGACTTGAAATACTTCCTGATGAAGTACCTTCGATACAGCTTGCACCTCATTGTAAAGAAAACAAAAATCTTCATCACTGGACCAGTAAATAACATCAAGATAAGTGGAGAAAAGATTGAAGTTGGCAAGACTTAATTTTGCTCAGATTAGCCATCAACATTCATGGAAGCAGCAGTCAAGAAATCAAACGATGTATTGCATTGGGCAAATCTCTACAGAAGACCTCTTTTAAAGTTTTTAAGAGCAAAGATGTCAGTTTAAGGACTAAGGTGCAATTGACCCAAGCCCTGATATTTTCAATAATCTCATGTGCATGTGAAAGTTGAACAATGAATAAGGAAGACCATAAAATAATTGATGCATTTGAGTTATGGTGTTGGAGGAGAATACTAAAAGCACCAAGGACTGCCAAAAGAACAAACAAATCTGTATTGGCAGAAATACAGCCAGAATACTCTTAAGAAGTTAGGATGGCCAGACTTTGTCTCTTATACTTTGGACATATCAGAAGGGACCAGTTCCTGGAGAAGGATTGGTGAGGTGGAAGTTTGGAGAAAAAGGAGGACCCTCAATAAGATGGATTGGCATAGTGGCAGCAGCAATGGGTTCAAACATAACAACCTCAATCATGAGGTTGGCGCAGGACCAGGCAGGGTTTTGTTCTCTTCTACATAGGGTCGCTATGAATCAGTACCGACTCATTGGCACTTAGCAGCAACAGCAACAATATTCCTTATTAGACGGGAAGCTCCTTTAGGGTAGGGACTATGTCTTGCAATTTTTGTAATGTTTAATATTTGGCTTATTATCTGACATGTGTCAGTAAGGTTTTATATTTCCTAAAGGTGAGTACTAGTGTGGTGTTGTAGGATAAGCACTGGACTTCTAATTTCAAGGTAGGCAATTCAAACCCACCAGGAGCTCCTGGAAATCCTTTACACACTTTAACATCAAAGATGCTTGACATTTTTTCCTTAAATACATCATCCTGTATTTTAACTTAGGGTTATAAGCCATGAACAGAGGCATAAACATCAGAACTTATAGTTTGTTTCTTCAAATGCCAATATAATGGAGTACAAATTCAATTTAGCTAAAATTTATTGAGATGTTATTTGTATAAGTCTCTGATAAAGGGTAAGAAGTTGGAGATCTTTTTATTAAAAGGAGGAAGAGACAGGTATTTACATACTAGTTTCAAGGCAGAGTGCATTCATGTCTTCCTTTTGAATAGTACTTTATAGTTTACCAAGTGATTTCCTACTGCATTCATTCATTCCTCCTAACAGTCTTATGTGTGGTGCTGTACGGTTATCACTGAACTGCAAGGTCAGTTTTGAACTGCAAGGTAGGTAGTTGAAATCCACCAGCCATTCCTCAGAAACCCTATTCAGGGTTGCTGTGTGTTGAAACCGAATTTCTGGCACTAAATAACAACATTAGTCCCATGATGTTGATAGGTTCTTTGCACTTATTCTTCCCGTTGCCTTAAAAGTTCTCAGAACTGATAGATTCTTTACCTGAGCAAAGAACCTACCAGTGTCACAGGTCTGGTAGTTTTTGCTTGAAGGTTTTCTTTTAGAAACCATACTACTCTGCCTCCTTATTGCTCTTTTGCACCATCATAGCTATTATAATCTGTTGTACCTTCGTAGCTTTTATTATAGTCTGTAATAACCCTATCTATTTATGCACTTGTTTGTCTCTTTGTCAGAATGTATACCCTATGATGACAGGAACCTTATCTAACTATCAACTTGTATCCCCAGCTCCTAGTGCAGTATCTGGCATGTTGTTGTTAAGTGCCATCAAGTCAATTCCGATTCACAGCGACCTTGTTGTAGAGGGTTTCTAAGGAGCAGGTGGTGAGCTTGAGCTGCAGACCTTGCACTTCAAACTGATCTTACAGTCCAGTGCATTAACCTACAACACCACACCAGGACTCCATCAGGAATGTGGTGGAGTGGTGGTTATGTGCCATGGAGGTGGTTCCAACTCATAGTGACCCTGTACAGCGTTTCCGAGGCTGTAAATCTTTTATGGGAGCAGAAAACCTCATCTTTCTCCTGTGGAATAGCTGGTAGTTTTGACTGCTGATTTGTAACCACTACGCTACCAGAGCTCCTTGGAATGTGTTGGGTACTAAATAAGTAGTTTAACTAAATGAATTATTACTCCTGTTTTGTAGACATTTCCTGACTTTGCATATATGAGAATGTAGATTTACACAACAGATCAACTGTGAATTATTTATTGTATGGTGTGCCACCATTATACTAAGAATTTTAAATACAGAAAGACAGACATTTGAATTTAGCAGAGTATCGGCTCATAGTTACTTAATAATTATATAGTAAAAGAAAAAAAACGTAAACAAATTGTTTTGCAATAGGAAATTGATCAGATTTCTTTATTCAAAATTTATTAAGCATTTAAATTGATAAAATTAAGAAAGGTGGGACTTAGTAGACAGGCGTGAGCAAAATTTTTAGGGTGCTGGAGTTATATTTTGTATTGGATGGTGTTTATAAAGTGAATATAGTTTCAGAACTTATCAAACAACACGTAACACAAAATTCAGCCAACTGAACTGTAAATTCTTTTCTTTAAAGTTTTTATTGTGAACTGAGTGATAGTTTACATGGAAGAACATTGGCTTTACACCATTGTGTCACTGCAATGATTACAATCTCCCCTGTGCATCATCATTCGACAGTATTTGCTTCCATACCCTTTGTTTTTTTTTGGGGGGAGGGTATGGATGGGTTGGGGATGTACACAGAAACTCTCAGGAATATATAATAATTTAAACACCCAAAGGGCACATTCTGCAAGCTTGTCTCTTTGCTGCCAGCACCCAGTCCCTCTCTTTCCATGAGTCCAGAGTCCTCAGCTACTTCCTCTCTCCATGTCCTCATCTCTGCCTCCGTCTCTGGTGTTGCTGTTTGTTTGGATAGGGTCCCGCATTCCACTTGTGCTTTTCTCTCTTGATGGTCCTAGGGTCCTCTGTTTCTGTCCTATGAGATTAACTTCCCCATTTTTGTTATAAAACTTCTCTTTACAGTTGTGATAGTCACAATTAGTCATGATAACAATTACTCACTATTGAATTATAAGAAGTTTATCCCATCTCTTTTCACCAGACCTGCTAGACAAGATGAAAACTATTTAGTGGGGATTATACCTTCCCCCACACACTCTTAAACTAAACTCCCTATTGAAAACTTGTAAGCTAGTCGCTTGGTGCCTTTATTTTAGGTGGCCCCTCATTTTAGGTTGTTGTAAAGTGGTGTCGAATTGGTTCTGACCCATAGCGACCCTGTATAGGGTTTCCAAGGAACAGCTGGTGAGCTTGAACTGCCAACCTTGTGGTTCAAACTGATTTTGCAGTCCAACACATTAACCCACAGCACCACACCAGGACTCATTTTATATAGCCAATGACTAAGGTGCCTATTTCTATCTACCCTGTATACAGAGGGGATAGGATTGATACTTGGTGTGAAGACTTCTTCCCTTTCAGTTGGTATTTTGAGGTACTGCATCCATAAGTATAGGTCAAGTTCATCAAATTGTAGCAATTTACAATTTAATTTTCCTTTATCAAAAATTTTTTTTATCTTCCTCTAGTCAAGTTCTGATTATCAAGCCATCAAGGCTAGGTCAAATGAGTACTATCTGCAAGTTTGGGCATTCTTGTGCGTCTCCACTCACTTCATATCAGCTGGATGCTTCACTATCAGCTCTAGCCCTCTGTGGCTATGTTCTTGTCCATGGGCTCAGGTGTCCCCAGGTATTACCATACTTTGAACCAACCAGCCCTTCCTCTTATCTTAATCTCCAGGTCAACAGGAGTCTATAGAACGTGGTTGAACTCAGCACATATTGTCATTGCTTCCATTCCCCCTCTTCCACTCACCAGTACAACAATGGTCGCCAGCAAGCTTGCATGGCTGCTCATGTGTTTCCTTTGAGTTTCAGTCTTGGAGCGGGGTTTGTATGTAAATTATTTTCAATTAAAAAAATAAATCTAAATACTGGAGATACAGTGGTGATTTACATATGGTCTTGTAGATCTTATATTTTGAATGGGGAGGGCATGATAAGTGGATGAAGAAGAAAAAGTACAGTATAAACTATATGTTGTTGTTATGTGCCATGGAGTCAGTTCCAACTCACAGCGACCCTGTACAGGGTTTCTGAGGCTGTAAATCTTTACGGGAGCAGAAAGCCTCATCTTTCTCCCGCAGAATAGCTGGTACAGCCCGATTCATAACCACTACACTACCAGAGCTCCTATATGTATAGTTTATAAAATAAAAACTATGCTGTACAAAATATGAAGCCCTGGTAGCATAGTGGATTATAAGTTGGGCTACTAACAGCAAGGTCTAGTTCAAATCTACCAGCCACTCTGAAGGAGGAAGATGCTTTCTGCTCCTGTAAAGATGTGTAACTTTGGAACCACTACACAGGATTGCTATAAGTTGGAAGCGACTTGACAGCACACCACCACCACCACCACCACCACCACCACCACCACCATCACCATACAAATATATTGTAGCTAATAACTATTTGTTGTTGTTGTTAAGTGCCGTGGAGTCGGTTCTGACTCATAGCAACCCTGTACAGGGTTTCCGAGGCTGTAAATCTTTACGGGAACAGAACGCCTCATCTTTCTCCCGCGGAGCAGCTGGTAGTTTCAAACTACTGACCTTGTGGTTCACAGCCCGATTCGTAACCACTACGTTTCCTCCAGGATGTTTAAAGTATTTATAGTAGCTTAACATATAGCACAAAGATTAATAGGAAATACTCTGTTAGAGGCTGTTTTAAATTTGATCTTCTGTATTTTGCATTTTTTTCATTAAAAATAAGCCTTAATATAAAAGCTCTAAATGATTTTGAGACTTTTTTGTAATTTAAGTTGATCATCTCTAAAAAAATTAATTGTTTTACAAATGATAATGTTGTTGTAGGAGATAATGACACCTCTCAGGAGCACTTGTTGTTAGGTGTCATCGAGTCTACTGACTCATAACGACCCTGTGCCCAACAGAACGAAACAGTGCCTGGTCCTGAGACAACCTCACAATTGTTGTCACAATTGAGCCCATTGATGCTGCCACTTTGCCAATCCATCGCACTGGGACGTCTTTCTCTTTTTCTCTAACCAAACATGATGTCCTTCTCCAGCGACTGATCCCTCCTGACAATATGTCTGAAGTACAAGACACGGAGGTTTGGCCATCCTGATCCCCAAGGAGCGCTCTGGCTGCACTTCTTCCAACACAAATCTGTTTGTTCTTTTGGCAGTCCATGGCACTTTGAGTATTCTCCTCCAACACCATAATTCAAAAGCATCAATTCTTCTACGGTCTTCCTTATTCACTGTCCAGCTTTTGCATGCATATGAGGTTATTGAAAATACCATGGCTTGGGTCAGGCTCACCTTAGTCCTCAAGCTGACATCTTTGCTCCTCCACATTTTAAAAAGGTCTTGTGCAGCAGATATGCCAGTGCAATATGTCATTTGATTTCTTGCTGTTTCCATGAGTGTTGATAGTTGATCCGAGAAGAATGAAGTCCTTGACAACTTCATTCTTTTCTCCGTTGATAAGATTGTTGTTTATTGGTCCAGTGGTGAGGATTTTTGTTTTCTTTACATTGAGATGAAATCCATACTGAAGGTAGTGCTCTTTGATCTTCATCAGTAAATATTTTAAGTCTTCTTCACTTTCAGCAAGCAAGATTGTATCATCTGCATATTACAGGTTGATAATGCGTCTTCCTCCAATTCTGATGCCACGTTTTTCTTCATATAATCCAGCTTCTCAGATTATTTGCTCAGCATACAGGTTGAGTAAATTTGGTGAAAGAGTACAACCCTGTCATACACCTTTCTTAATTTTAAACCAGTGTTCCCATGTTCTGTTCGAACAACAACCTCTTGGTCCATGTACAGATTCCTCATGAACATAATTAAGTGTTTAGGTATACTCATACTTCTCATTGTTGTCCATACCTTGTCATGATAAACACAATCGAAAGCCTTTGCATAGTCAATAAAGCACAGGTAAACGTCTTTCTGATATTCTGTGCTTTCAGCCAAGATTCATCAGACATCAGCAATGATGTCACTCGTTCCACGTCCTCTTCTGAATCTGGCTTGAACCTCTGGAAGTTCTCTGTCAATGTATGCTTGCAGCCGTTTCTGTATTTCCATTAGTAAAACTTTACTCACATGGGATATCAAAGAGATTGTCTGATGATTTCCGCATTTCGTTGGGTTACCTCTCTTTGGAATGGGCACAAATATGGATTTCTTCCAGTCAGTTGGCCAGATAGTTGTCTTCCAGATTTCTTGGCAGAGATGAGTGAGTGCCTCCAGTGCCGCCTCACTTGCTTGAAAGATTTCAGTTTTTATCCCATCAATTCCTGGTGCTTTGTTTTTTGCCAATTCCTTCAGTGCACCTTGGACTTCCTTCATTATCATTGGCTCTTGATCATATGCTACCTCTAGAAATGGTTGAACATAAACCATTTCCTTTTGGTACAGTGGCTGTGTATTCCTTTCATCTTATTTTGATGCTTTCTGCACCATTCAATAATTTGCCCAGAGAATCCTTCAAAAACGAAAGTCAAGGCTTGAATTTTTTCTTCAGTTCCTCCAGCTTGAGAAATGCTGAGCGTGTTCTTCCTTTTTGATTTTCTGATTCCAGATCTTTTTGCACATTTCGTTGTAATATTTGACTTTGTCTTCTCGAGCTGACATTTGAAATTTTCTGTTCAGCTCTTGTACCTCCTCATTTCTTCCATTTGCTTTAGCATCTGTACGCTGGAGTGCAACTTTCAGTTTCTTTCTGACATCCATTTTGACTTTTTCCTTCCTTCTTGTCTTCTCAATGACTTTTGCTTTCTTCCTGTGTTATGTTCTTGATGTCACCCCACAACTCTTCTGGCCTTCAGTCTTCAGTGTTTAATGTATCAAATCTATTCTTCAGATGGTCTCTAAATTCAAGAAGGATATACTCAAGGTCATATTTTGGTTCTTGTGGACTTGTTTTCATTTTCTTCACCTTCACTTTGAATTTGCTTATTGAGCAATTGATGCTCTGTTCTTAAGTCTGCTCCTGGCCCTCTTTTAACTGACGATATGGAACTTTTCCATCATCTCTTTTCGTAGATGTAGTCAATTTGACTTCTGTGTATTCCATCTGATGAGGTCCATGTGTATAATCTCTCTTATGCTGTCTAAAGAAGGTATTTGAAATGAACAAATCATTGCTTTTGCAGAATTCTACCATACCATCTCCAGCATCATTTCTGTCACCAAGGCCATGTTTTCCAACTGCTGATCCTCCCTCTTTTCTCCCAACCTTTGCATTTCAATCACCAGTAATGATGAATACATCTTGATTACATGTGTGATGAATTACAGATTGAAGAAGTTGGTAGAATTCATCTCTTTCATCCTCACTGGCTTTAGTGGTGAGTGTGTGAATTTGAATAATGATGTTTCTTACTGGTCTTCCCTGTAGGCACTTGGATATTATCCTATCACAGACAGCGTTGTACTTTATGACTGATCTGGATAGGTTCGTTTTGACAATGAATGCAACACCATTCAATTTGTCATTCCCAGCATGGTAAACCATGTGGTCGTCAGATTCAAAATGGCCAATACCAGTCCATTTCAGCTCACTAATTCCTAAGATACCGATGTTTATGCGTTCCATTTCATTTTGACAGTTCGTAATTTTCCTAGATTCATACTTTGTGCATTCCACGTTCTGATTATTAATGGATGTTTATAGCTGTTTCTCTTCATTTTGAATTGTGCCCCGTTAGCAAATGAAGCTCCCGTGGGCTTTACTCCATTCCCGTCATCATGGTCAACTCTAGTTTGTGGAGGCAGCTCTCCCAGTCGCATTTTGAGTGCCTTCCAACTTGAGGGACTCATTTTCTGGCACTAAATCTGACAGTATTTCTCTGCTGTTCATAAATTTTCAGTGACTAAATATTTGGAAGTAGTTCCTCTTTTTCCTAGTCTGTCTTCCTCTGGAAACTCATCTGAAACCTATCCACCATGGATGACCCTGCTGGTATTTAAATTACTGGTGTCATAGCTTCCAGAAACACATCAATTTGTAAGCCACCACTGTATGACAAACTGACAGATGAGTGGTGGCTCGAGAGCAGTAGTATTACTTTAAAGTTATTTTTGTTTGATGCCATCAAGTTAGTTTTAACTCATAGCGATGCTGTGCCAAACAAAATACTGCCCGGTCCTGTGCCATCCTCACAGTTGCTATTATGTTTGAGCCCTGTGTTGCTGCCAATATGTCAGTACATCTCATTGGGTGTCTTGCTCTTTTTCGCTGATCCTCCACTTTACCAAGCATCATGTTCTTCTCTAGTACTGGTCCGTCCTGATCACATGTCCAAAGAAAGAGAACTCTTGTCATCCTGGCTTCTGAGGGGCATTCTGGCTGTACTTCTTGTAAGACAGATTTTTTTGTTCATCTGGCAGACCATGCTATCCAACATGATAATTTAAATGCATTGGTTCTTCTGTGGTCTTCCTTTTTTATTGTCTAACTTTCACATGCATATGTTGTTGTTAGGTACCATCAAATTGGTACCGACTCATAGGACCTTATGCACAGCAGAACGAAACACTGCCCGATCCTGGGCCAACCTCACTTATTGTTGCCACACTTGAGGCCATCGATGCTGCCACTTGGCCAATCCATCTCATTGGGGGTCTTCCTCTTTTTCTCTGGCCCTTCACCTTACCAAACATGATATCCTTCTCCAGTGAGTGGTGCCTCCTGACAATATGTCTGAAGTATGAGAGATGAAGTTTGGCCATCTTGTCCTCCAAGGAGCACTCTGACTACATTTTTTCCAAAACAAAGCTATTGGTTCGAGGCAGTTAAAAATACCATAGCTTGGGTAAGACACACCTTAGTCTTCTAAGTGACATCTTTGCTCTTTTAACACTTTAAAGAGGTCTTTTCTTCATATATGCTGAGTAAACATCCTTTGATTTCTTGACTGTTGCTTCCATGAATGTGGATTGTGAATCCAAACAAAATGAAGGCTTTGGCAAATTCTGTCTTTTTTCCATTTACCACAATGGCTATTTATTGGTCTAGTTGTGAGGTCTTTAGGTTTTTTTTCACACAGAGGTGCAATCCATATTGAAGGCTGTGGTCTTTGGTCTTCATCAAAAGTAGTGTTTATCAAGTAAGTATATCAAGTGAGCAACATTTTTCTGAAGTATATTCAAAAACAATACTAATAACATTTATACCTTGATAATCATTGGATTAAGTGCCAACGAGTCCCTTCTGACTCATAGTGACCCTGTATAGAGTTTCCAAGGCTGCAAATGATGTGGGAGCAGAAAACCTCATCTTTTCTTCTGCATAGTGACTTGTGGCCTAAAACTGCTGACCTTGTGGTTTGCATTGCAGTGCTTAGCCCACAGAGCCATTGTATGGATTAAGGTAGAAATGATCAATTTAAGCTAAGATTGTCATTTTCACATTCATATTCGTTTGTTTTTTTACATTGGGTCATTTAACGCCTGGTAACTTTCAGTTTTATAATACACAGAATAATTCTGGTGTGGCGCAGCAGGATAATGCACTGGATGGCAAGGTTGGTTTGAACCACAAGGTCAGTGGTTCAAACTCATTCCTTGGAAATCCTGTACAGAGTTGCTATGAGTCAGAACCAACTCGATAGCACTTTAACTACAACAGCAGCAAAATGTAACTTAAGCAGGTTTAGATCACAACACTAAATTCTAGATGTTAGATAATACACTCGTAGTCTGTTCATTTGTCATTAACATTTATTAAAATACATTGTTATATAATGTAGTTAATTTCCTGTCTATTAAGCTATTTCTGTGAGTCCTGGTGTAGTGCTGTAGAGTAAGCACTAGGCTGCAAGGTCAATTTGCATCTCAAGATTGGTGGTTCAAACTCAGCAGCCACTCCTCAGAAACCCTACACAGGGTTGCTATACAATGATAGCAAGAAGCTGTTTTTATATATAATGTCTAGCAAGGAATCAGATAAGACTCAGTGAAGGAAGTTAAATGATAGCTCTTTAAGAACTGAATAGATTGTGTACAGAGTCTGGCAGAGATAAGGCACTAGCTGACATTTGATAATTCGTACTGAAATGTTTATCTTAGCTTTCTGGTGTGTTTGTCTCCAGGGGTATAGGAAACATTTTGTTTATGTCTGTTGTAATCCCTGCTACTCTAGGACAGTGCTGGTTACTCCAGAGGCATTTAATGAATTTTCATGGAAAGCTACAATGAGAACATGAACTATATGAAAATTATCGATTAGGTCCTTAAAATAGTAGCTCTTACACATTTAAGTTATTTCTTTAGGTATCACAGTGACATGAAAGAATGTAAATTGAGCATTGAAGATGTTATGAAATGATCATAAATAGTTAAGTGGCATTGAGTTAGTTGCTATTCTGACTCATAGCAACCCTGTATAGGATTTCCTAAGAGCAGCTGGTGGGCTTGAACTGCCGATCTTGTGGTTCGCAGTCCACTGCTGAGCCTACAGCACCACCCTAGAAGTCCAATCATACATAAGTAATGTTAAGTGCCGTCGAGTTGGTTCCAACCCATAGTGACTCTGTATAGGGTTTCCATGGAGCAGCTGCTGAGCTTGAACCCACCAGCCTTGTAGATCAGACAACTTGCAGTCTGCTGTATTAGCCCACAGTGCCACACCAGGACTCCAGTCATAAATAGTGTATCCTAAATTATAAATCATTGTTAAAATATTTGTATGGTTTAGACATAAAGAAGAAACAAGTGAAAATGTTTTTTAAACTATAAAATACATGCCACATTGAATTTTGTTTATACTTAATGATCTTATTTCCCAAAATAAAAGTAAAGATAAAACACAGATACACTCCATGGGTATAATGAGATGGGATATTTGGAATAGGACCGGCATAAGCTACAGTTTCTCAGTACTCAGAGCCCCATATTAACCCATAATGAAACAATGTAGTTTAAGTATAGCTGACTAGATTGTGTTGTTTATTAGTTTTATAGATTGAATAGTTTAGTTGCTATGAGAAATAACAAATAAACTCAAGGACGAAACCAGACATACTGTTTTGAGTCATATTTCAACAAGAGAACTGCAATTCTAACATATCTGTACATCTTTAGTTTCAGAATGGCTTCGGCTGTTGCCTTTTCTCGGTGTACTTGCACTACTTGGCTACCTTGCAATTCGTCCATTCCTCCCGAAGAAAAAACAACAAAAGGACAGCTTGATTAATCTTAAAATACAAAAGGAAAATCCCAAAGTGGTGAATGAAATAAATATTGAAGATTTATGTCTTGCTAAAGCAGCTTATTGTAGGTGTTGGCGTTCTAAGACGGTAAGATATCTATTTATAAGCACAGTACAATTTTGAGAAGTTTGAATTGTGTTGCTTCTTAAGTCACCAATGTTGAGCTTTTGTCAGATGACAGATTTGTTCACAGTGTTCAGTATTGAGAATGTATATTGTTAAAGTTTGAGTTTAACATTGATACTGCCTATATTTTATGAGTAAGAACTGACTCCATGGCACTTAACAACAGCAACTACCTGTATTTGAAAAAGTTACAGCACAAAAAAGGTTTAGAAATCTGGTGTTTTCACAAGGCTCATCTTTATCTAGAGATAAATAAGTATTTATTTTAAAATACATTTACTGCTTGAGAAAGTATGTAAGACTTGGTGGGAAAGAGCATAAAGCTGTGGAGTCAGAATAAATTGTGTTCAAATCTGGAGTCTTAACACTTTGACTTTGGTTAAGTACGTACTTTAATTTTCATTTTTTTGATGGTCAGTTTTGAAAATCTGATTATTAGCATAACAAGCATATTGAAGATTTACTGAGATTATGTAAAATGCCTTAAACAGTATGTAGTTAATTTGTGAGTGATTTTTAATGTGGACATTAAAAGGAATTTGGAATCATGAGTGTAATAGCAGCAATTGGTTAAATCTGTTTCTAGTATTATATGATCATAAGGTAATTGAAGTTTTGAGTAAACTCAGTAAAATAATCCACAGGAATAATTTGTGAAACCAAAATTTTATAACAGTCTAAATACCTGATAAAGAGGAATGACTATGAAATGTTAGCAAGCCATTGAAATCAGGCTTTTACTGAGAGTTTTATGTCATGAGGTCACAGTGTAATAGAAGAAAAGCAAACCTTTTGGTTTGAACCTCAAGGTCTGTGGTTCAAACACACCAGTTGCTCCTCGAAAACAATATACAGTATCACTATTGAGTCAGAACTGACTTGATTGCACTTAACAACAACAAAGAAATTCAGCTCTATATGTGCACTTACAGTAAATATATATGGGAAAATTGTATGTTTGTTTTCTATGTGTAGATTATAAGTGAATTTTGTTTTCCTTAAGTATATGGTATTTTCCCTAAAATTTATATGGTATGTATGAGTTAGAGTAAGAAAACATTATGAAGTGATTTTTGAAATTATAATTCCAGTTTTTTAAAATTTTTAGTATGTGAAGACGTGAAAAGACTCAAATTTAGAGCTCCACAGAGAACAAGAGTTTATGTTGATTCTTTTTAAAAATACTTTAATTTGCTCATGGCATCCATCCAAAGTGTTTATTTAAAATTAACAACAAATAATAAATTTAATTATTGAAATTGTCACATTTGCTAGGGTATCCATCCGAATGAGGTCAGGTTAGATATAGAATATGCAGGCAGTCCCCAATTTAACATGTATCATCTTCCTTCAGTATTTTAGGGGATCCTCTCAGATTATCAAAATTTTAGGATGCTAAATCCCTATATAAAATGGCATGGTAAAGTATGCATGTCCTCCCCATATGCTGTAAATCATCTCTCAATTGCTTATAATACCTTAAATATAAATGCTATGTAAATAGCTTTTTACATACTTTTCTTATGATGGATTACTTTGACTACTTAATTGCTCATCCCCCCTTTTATACTTCTGGTCCTCTCTCTGTTGGTTGAATGGCAGAACCTGCAGCTATGAAGGATTGGGGTATTACAGTTAAAATGACAGACTTTTTTTTTTCCTTTTGCATTCTACCATTCATAATATGTAATATATACAATGTTGCAGCATGTAATTTGCTGATGTTACCATTTTCAAATGTTTACTTGAGTGTTTTGAAAATTGTAACATTTTCAAATGATCCATGTTAGGATTTGTAAAGATAGTGATTATAAAAGGCAATAATAATGGAAAAAGGGATTTGATTTATGCCAGAATCAATTTAGGATGGCAGAACTAAACCCCATTGTAAGTTGGGAACTACCTTATTTATTACTCAGAAAAGCTGTCTGTTGGTTTTTGTTTGGTTTTTGGTTTTTTCCTTTCCAGAAGAGTATTAATGCTGACTTAATTAGAGCATTTAATAAATTTCCATTTATTGAATCTTATTTTAAAGTAACACAATTCTTTTTCTTTCTAGTTTCCTGCTTGTGATGGTTCACATAATAAACACAATGAATTGACAGGAGACAATGTGGGTCCACTAATACTGAAGAAGAAAGAAGTATAATAATAATGAATTAGGGTTGAATTCAACTGTGTGCTGTAAAATCCTGTAACAATATTTTTTCATTCTTTGTATAGAAAATCTTTGAAATGGTGGTCTTAATTATTACTACTTGTTGATAACTATTTCTGCCGATTTATTTTCTTGCTACACTACTGTTTATGTTTTGTACTTTATATAACTTTCAGAACATTTATATGGAAATTAAATTGCATAAATCCCTCAGTATGATTTCTAAGAATTAATGTATCTTCCAGTAATAAAATCAATACTTCTCAACACTTGATTGAGAAAATCAGAATTATTGGCAGTGGGTCCAGTGTTGTTTGTTTGGATATCAATATTTTCAACAGAATGTATACTTAAAATTTTTTCCCATTAAGTATGATTTTTCAGATATCTCTTATTTTGATGATTTGAAATGATAATCTTTTAAGATAAGAAAAATATTGACATCTATAATTACACTTTTATAGAGAATTATTGTCAATTAATACAAATATCTTAATTTCAGAAAAGATGTAAACTGGATATAAAAAATTCCCAGGAACAGTTATTTATAAAAGTTTTGTTTAGTTTACAAAAGACTGTTTGTATCTGTTGTGTACTTTTTTGTGTGTATTTTGAGGTATTTGACTCAGTAACGGCGTAGGGTGAGTGGCTTGAACTCTAGCTACTGCAATTTGAAGATCAATTAGAAATCAACGAGTAAATCTGAATTCATATCAAAATGATAATGGTTCCATGTTCAAATTGTATTTATGTGAACATTTCTCTGTTTAAAGCCTTGTAATCCACAAAAACGTAAAATGCAAAAAATGTTTGCAAAATAAACTAGAGAAACTTAAGTTTTTGTCAGTTTTGTCCTACTGTTATGAGTCTGTTTAGTTTCCTCCTACATTATAAATCTCATTCAGTCCGTCACTGGGTGTTCAGTCTATTTAGTTCACCATGTCTCCTCCTGTGTTGTTTAGAACATTCATTGTGGTTTGGGTGAAAGTTTACAGAGCAAATTAGTTTCTTATTCAACTAATGTTTCGTGACATTAGTTGCATTCCCCTCATTGTAACAACATTTCTTCCCACTTCCTCCTTGGGTTCCCCATTTCCATTCACTTGTCTCTCCTGCCCCTTCCTGCCTTCCAAACACTTTAGGGCAAATGCTGTCGGTTTGTCTTATATGGTTGATGTTCTGAAAAGCATGTTCTTGATGAGTGTTATTCATTTTATAGGCCTGTCATTTGTCTGAAACGCCATATTTTGAAGTTCACTGTGCCTCCATTTTATATGAAAAAGGTAAAGGAGGCAGACATAATTATTAAGCATTTATATGTACCAGATTGAAGTAATTTTCATTTAAACATCAAATCACTTTTACTTTGTCTAAATATAATGAAAGCTTTGCAAAACCCAGTGAACAAATCCTGACCTCTATGCCACAGTATAAGGAGTCTTTTTTTTTTTTGCTTAGTTAAATTTTATTACATCAAAATTACCACCAATAGGCCTTAGGAATCATTCAGGCTTTGTCTCCATAGCTGGACAACTTTTATATCTTACTCATCAGCCTGCTGGACAGTTCCTTTTTCAGACACATAGATACCATCCAAAAATTTTCGGATATCCTTGTTTTTAACTGTTGTGGCTTGCTGAATTAAAGCAGCTGAATTTGATACAAGTTCAATGTCGTTTCCTTCAAGAATTAATTCATCTTTCTGGGCTTGAGATACTGAACAAGCAACACCTGCTCTCATCCGAACCCTACGAATGTATTTTTCACTCAAGAAGTTTCGGATTTCAACAAGAGACCCGCTCTCTTGGATAACAACGTTGATGGGGAAGTGAGCATACACAGACCTCATCTTGTAACGGAAGCCCAGTGTAACGCCCTTGATCATATTCTGCACATGACTACAGATGGTGCGGACTGTAGCCAGTTCCTTTCTGTTTCCCCACCATTTGTCAACACGGAGCCTCTTCTTTTTCTTTCCCAGGAGGCTGAGCTCCACATTGATGTGGTTGAAGTCCCTCCGCAGGGTTCCCCGGGGGCCCTTCACGATGACGGTGCGACCCTTCAGACTGATGTCGACATTCTCCGGAATGTCCACAGTCTGGTTGCTGAGAATGGTCTTCATTCTCGCAGTAGATGCGGCAAAAAAAAAAAAAAAAAAAGTATAAGGAGTCTTAATGGTGTGTCTGTGAATCGCTTGGCTGCTGATGCTTCCTGCTTTTAATGGTTCACATAATAAACAATGAATTAACTGGAATCGATGTGGAAGACAGACCTGGCAATCAGTCTCCATAAATAGTACAGCCAAGAAAACCCTAAGATGTAGTTCTAGTCTGTTGCATGGGTTGTCGTAAGTTGTTAACAGTCAGCAACACTCAACATGTACTTGTTACGTGCATTTGAGTCAGTTCAGACTCACAGAGAGCCTATATTATAAGATTTCTGTGGCTGTAAATCTTTGCCAGAGCAGAACACCTTATCTTTCTCCCATGGAGCAGCTGGTGGGCTCAAATTACCTTGCCAACCTATGGTTTTCAGTACAGTGCATATCCTACAGAGCCAACACATTTCTGGCAGCATGTACTGGACACTGCTTATCATGACTCCTGGATTTACAGTATTTCTTACGTGTAATGGCAGTAGATTTCTGCTGTGTAATCTTCACTTTTAGTAGCCAACAGCAAGGATTTTAAAGTTACAGTTAGAAATGTAGTCTCTGGTTTTGAGAAGTTTTATAAGTCGTGTGTCCAGAATTGTTGCTCCTTGCTTTTCCTACCTGCCAGTGGAGGAGAAACACAACTTTGTTCTTTTTTGGCTCTGGGTATTTTTCCATGTGACCTTGACTTTGGCACTTTTAAGCACTTCACTGTCATAATAACCATTTATTTTCCATAGCTGGTCACATGGCTATAGAAAAATTATTCCTCTCTAAAAGTTTGAGGGTCTTGGTCTGTTGTCTGTGGTCATGAAAATATTATATAAAATCATGCATGGTAACACCAGCAGCATGTTTATAAATACATGTTCTAGTGATTCCCATACTTGAATTTCACAGAAGAAATAAATGTAGAGTTGTGTGCCATCAAGTCAATTACAACTCATAAGACTACTTTGGGGTAGAAGAGAACTGCCCTTGCAGGTTTCCAAGGCTGTAAATCTTTATGGGAGTCTAATGCCCAGTCTTTTCTCCCCAGAGCTGCTGGTGAGTTCAAAGTGCCAACCTTTGGGTTAACAGTTTGTGTCACCAGCGCTCTTGAAAAAAGATGTAGACACTAATATAAAACTATCAACTTTTAATTTTTTAGGAATGTTTAAAAAATTGAAAACTAATTTCATAAAAGTTCATTTTTAACACCCCAAAAGTAAAATGACATCCCTCCAAATAGTCTTTTTTTTCGGTAATTGAAATGTTTAAATAGGGCTATGTTGCCCAAATTTCTGTTCATCTCTTGTACTTCCTCATTTCTTCCATTTGCTTTAGCATCTCTATGCTGGAGAGCAAGTTTCAGTGTCTCTTCTGACATCCATTTTGACCTTTTCCTTTCTTGTCGTCTTAATGACTTTTTGCTTTTTTCATGTATGATGTTCTTGATGTCATCCCACAACTCTTCTGGTCTTCAGTCTTTAGTGTTTAATTTATCAAATCTGTTCTTCAGATGATCCTTAATTCAGGTGGGATATATTCAAGGTTATATTTTGGCTCTCATGGACTTGTTTTTATTCTCTTCAGCTTCAGTTTGAATTTGCATGAGTAATTGATGGTCTTATCCACAGTCTGCCCCTGGCCTTGTTTTCACTGATGATATGGAGCTTTTCCATCTTTTTTTTCAGCAAATGTAGTCAATCTGATTTCTATGAATTCCAACTGGTGAGGTCCATGTGTATAGTCGTCTCTTATGCTGTCTAAAGAAGGTGTTTGAAATGAACAAATCACTGATTTTGCACAATTCTATCATGTGTTTTCCAGCATCATTTCGATCACCAAGGCCATATTTTCAACTACTGATCCTTTTTGTTTGCTCCCAACCTTTGCATTCCAACACCAGTAATGATCAATACATCTTGATTGCATGTTTGATCGATTTCAGATTGAAGAAGTTGGTAGAATTCTAATTCATCCTCACTGGCTTTAGTGGTTGGTGTGTAAATTTGAATAATGTAATAACTGGGCTTCCCTGCAGGTGCATGGATATTATCCTATCACAGACAGCATTGTACCTCATGACCTGGATATGTTCTTTTTGACAATGAATACAACACCATACCTCTTCAATTTGTCATTTCCGGTATAGTAAACCACAGGGTTATCAGATTCAAAATGAGAAGATAAAGCCAAATATTACAACAAAATGTGCAAAGATCTGGAATCTGAAAAACCAAAAAGGAAGAACATGCTCAGCATTGCTCAAGCTGGAGGAACTGAAGAAAAAATTTAAGCCTCGACTTTCGTTATGGAAGATTTTCTGGGAAAATTATTGAATGATGCAGACAGCATCAAGAGAAGATGGAAGGAATACACAGAGTCACTGTACTGAAAGGAAATGGTGCATGTTCAACCATTTCAAGAAGTAGCATATGATCAAGAGCCAATAATAATAGTGAAGGAGGAAGTCCAAGGTGCATTGAAGAAATTGGCAAAGAAAAAGGCAGCAGGAATTGATGGAATAAAAATTGAAATCTTTGAAGAAAGTGAGGCAGCACAGGAGGCACTCATCTATGCAAGAAATTTGGAAGACAACAATCTGGCTGACTGATTGGAAGAGATCAGTATCTATGCCCATTCCAAAGAGAGGTGACCCAAAGGAATGCGGAAATCATCAGACAATCTCTTTGATATTCCATGCGAGTGAAGTTTTACTAAAGGTAATACAGAAACGGCTATAATCATACATTGACAGAGAACTTCCAGAGTTCAAGCAGGATTCAGAAGAGGCCGTGGAACGAGGAATATCATTGCTGATGTCTGGTGGATCTTGGCTGAAAGCAGAGATTATCAGAAAGATGTTTACCTGTGCTTTACTGACTACACAAAGGCTTTCAATTGTGTGGACCATGACAAGCTATGGACAACATTGCAAAGTATGAGTATTCCTGAACACTTAATTGTGCTCATGAAGAATCTGTACCTGGACCAAGAGGCAGTTAGTTGTTCGAACAGAACATGGGAACACTGAATGTTTTAAAATTAAGAAAGGTGTGCGACTAGCTTGTATTCGTTTACCACACTTATTCAACCTGTATGCTGAGCAAATTATCGAGAAGCTGGGTTCTATGAAGAAAAACTTGGCATCAGGATTGGAGGAAGACTCATTAACCTGTGATATGCAGATGATCCAACCTTGCTTGCTGAAAGTGAAGAGGACTTAAAACATTTTCTGATGAAGATCAAAGTACACAGCCTTCGACATGGATTACATCTCAATGTAAAGAAAACAAAAACCACCACCACTAGAACAATAAGCAACGTTATCAATGGAGAAAAGATTGAAGTTGTCAGGGACTTCATTTTTGGATCAACTATCAACACTCATGGAAACAGCAGTCAAGAAATCAAATGACATATTGCATTAGGCAAATCTGCTGCACAGGACCTTTTTTTTAAAGTGTTGAAGAGCAAAGATGTCAGCTTGAAGACTAAGGTGTGCCTGACCCAAGCCATGGTATTTTCAGTAACCTCATATATATGCAAAAGGTGGACAGTGAATAAGGAAGACCATAGAAGAATTGATGCCTTTGAGTTACGGTGTTGGAGGAGAATATTGAAAGTGCCATGGGCTGCCAAAAGAACCAATAGATCTGTTTTGGAACAAGTGCATCGAGAGTGCTCTTTGGAGGCCAAGATGGCCAAACTTCATCTCTCATACTCTGGACATATTTTCAGGAGGGAACCACTTGCTGGAGAAGAATATTATGTTTGGTAAGGTAGAGGGTCAGAGAAAAAGAGGAAGACCCACAAAGAGATGGATTAACCAAGTGGCAGCATCGATGCACTGAAGCATGGCAGTGGTAGTGAGGCTGGCCCAGGATTGGGCAGTGTTAAGTTCTGCTGTGCATAAGGTCACTATGAGTTGGTATCCACTCGATGGCACCTAACAACAACAAATGTTGCCCAAATATTTTAACTGCCTTTGCAAATTTTTCAGAATCCCAGAACTGACTATTACTGATGTTAGGGGCCATCGAGTTTATTCCAACTCACGGTGACCCTGTGTACATTAGAACATAGAGCATTGCCTAGCCCTGTACCATCCTAACATTCATGTGTTTAAGCCCAGTGTTGATAGCAAGCTATTATTTTAATGATTACATAAGAATTATTATTGCCACCACTATTTTGTGTAAATTCATAGTTCTATCATAATACCTTAAAAATAGACACATAATAACTGCCTCTGAATTAACAGAAGATAATTTAGTTTTCTAGGAGCTTCAAGAGATGGTCATGTTGTTACTGTGTCATGATTGCTTTGAAGGCTGTTCTGTTTATTTAGGAAACTACTCATTGCTTTACTCAGTAAATGAGCACCTCCATTACATAAATGCCAGGTATCCAAAATCATCAACCAGGTTGAGGTATTAATGATTCACTCAGACAGGTAATTAGGCAATTTACATTTTGAAAAGCACATTACAATTCAGCTTTAAGTTTAATGTTTCATATGCTGATTCACTAAATTGCTTTTGTATTTTGTAACCTGATTTGTTAGTATATGGGAAGCCACTTAAACCAGCTCTCTTCCTCCATTAGAAACAAGCTATTATCCTGGTTAGAATGGGAGAAAATATAGAACAAACCTCAGATTCATAAGAAACACTAGCTTTATTGGACTGATGGTAGAGGAACCTCTTACACTGTCACACTATTTCCCTAAAACACCCTTTTAATCTGGAACTGAAGCCACTCCTGGAGGTTACCTTTCAGGCAAATATAATATTGAGTTACAAAATAATAACATGTTAGGAATGTGCTCCTTAGAACAATCAAGTGCATGAGACCAAATGGCAGCATTTGCCTGAAAGTAAAGATGAGAGGCAGGGAAACTGGAAAGCAGGGTAGAAATAGGGTGAGTGTGGACATTGCAGGAATAGCAATCATTTGAAATCATTTGAGTATGAATTGTTGAATAGCAAACTAGTTTGCTTTGTAAACTTTCACTTACAGCTATAATTTTTTTTTTTTTTACAAAAGACTATTAAAGTTTAAAACTTCAAATGCAATGAGTTTTAAATTTTTGTTTAATAGGGTTCTTTAAAAATTGTGATGAATACTTGTGATATCAACAGAAACATCTAACAGCACTTCACTCATTTAGTAAGTTATGGCAGTATCACGGGTCTGGAGTGGGCCAAGAGAGATACTACACAAATGCTTTCGCACTTTATTTAGCAGTGAGTGCTTCAAATCTCCATCTTTGGAGTCTACTTAGTTTACTTCACACCCAATTCTAACAAGTCTAGTTATCTTATTTGTGTTCCTAAACAAATCAGTGACAATTGACAGCAGGGGATGAGATCCCTTCTCCCTCTCCCCCCAAAAGACAAAGCATCAAAATCACAGCAGCTTGAGATAATTCAATACAGTTCTGCATAAAAGAGCTCCGGTAGTGTAGTGGTTACTAATCGGGCTGCTAACCTCAAGGTTAGCAGTTTGAAACTACCAGCCGATCCGCAGGTGAAAGATGAGGTTTTCTGCTACCGTAAAGATTTACTGTCTCCGAAACCCCGTGCAGGGTCACTATGACCCAGAACCGACTCTATGGTACTTAACAACAACATACTTCAAAAATCCCTGAAGGTATCCGTTGAGACCCGGCTGTCGAAAAGAAGTGGGGATAAGACTCTTCGTGTGGTAAAATAGTGAATAATTGCCATCGGGTCTGACTGTGAGGCTAGTAAATACAGAAGTAGATGATTTTTGACAAGAGGAGGAGAGTGATGGATTCTGCAGCCTGGGAGTGGAGGTCCCTGGGACCATCAAGTGAAAAGAAGGAAGGGCGGGACCCTACTCAGAGAGGCAGTGACGCCAGGGATGGAGACAGAGGAGATGATGTGGACAGATGGAGCGACTGGGGACACTGGACTCATGGCGGGAGAAGGGCTGTGTGCTGGCGGTTGGGGTGGGGTGGAGTGTACCCTTTGGGGTTATATGATGATGCACGGAGGGGACCGTAATCATTGCAATGAAACGAAATACGAATAGGTTGATTTTAAAGCTGATGTTCTCCCATGTAAACCTCACAATAAAAACTTAAAAATAAATCCCTGAAGACGATTATACAATTGATATGTAATGTTGAATCAAGGTAAGTAGCATATGATACTTAGGAGGTTAGATAAATGTTGCATTCAGTGATAACAACTTCTACTTTAAACAGATAAAAGCTTAGTGATTATAGTGGTATGTCCATGGGGGAAATAAATGCAGAAAATACCTGAGCTCTTCCATTCAATTGAAACATTTTTTCCAGTTTAATGACTGTGTAAGTGCCGTAAGTCCCTTCTGACTCACTGTTGTTAAGTGCCTTCAAGTCGATTCTGACTCATAGTGACCCTGTGTAGGGTTTCTGAGGAGCACCTGGTGAGTTTGAACCACCGACCTTGCAGTTCAAACCGACCTTTTGGTCCAGCACATTATCCCACAGTGCCATACCAGGACTCCATTATGACTCATAGCAACCCTGTCTGGTGAGTTTGAAGTACCAGCGTTGCAGTTAGCAGTCCAGTGCTTACTTTACAGTGCTACACCAGAAACCCTTAAGGATTGTAATTTAATTTGTTAAAAAAGTATTAGGGAAAACTAAAGCAACAGTGTTTTTAAATTACATAAATTGTGTTGGATGATTTCCTCTATCTTTATCAATTGCTGTTGCACATGTTTAGATTCATGGTGGCCTATCTGTGTCTGGGAAGAACTGTTCTCCGTGAGGTTTACAATGGATGACTTTTTAGAAGTTGACAACCAGACTTTTTTTTCTGGATATCTGGGTTCTCAAATCTCCAAGCTTTCGATGAACAGTTAAGCATATCAATCATTTGCACTACCCAGGAATTCCTTAGAAGGGCTTAAAAATCAAGCATAAAAACCATGTAAGCAGCTGTTCATGACTGTCCTGCTGCCTTACTGGCCTTGTGGTCCCTTTGCATCACACAGGTTGGTTTATAGAATACCAACATAGCTATTTGTTTGGTTTTAGCTGTGTTACATCATCTGAAGCTGTGCTTTAGTTTGTCCAATAGTCTTTTCCTGGAAGCTCACTATCACATACAGTCAGTCAACTGCTTTTATCATTTGCACAAATCTAGTAAAGTCTTGTAGCATCCAGTTAATATACTTAGTAAAATATAATTTATTGTGTAGTTATTACCAGTTGTTTTGTACAATTCTATACAAGATAGGCTCTTTAAGGACACAGAAAATCTACTTAGAAAATCATCTAAGTCTAAGCCCAAAAGATGGCTTTCTAACTTTCTTATAGTTTAAATGTTTCATTTTTGCTTACAAAAAATAAATAAAAATTCAACAATTATGGTGAAAAAGTATATGTGTCACTATTTTCTTAGAGCACTGTTGTCTAATAGATCGGCCACAATGTTAACCAATTCCTAATCTCTATTGTGGTGGTGGTGGTGGTGGTGGTGGTATGCCGTCAAGTCGGCTCTGACTCAGAACAACACTGTATATTTCCAAGACTGTAAACCTTCCAAGGCTCATTTTTCTCTCACGGCGGCATGGCAAATAGCTTCAAACTTGCAGTTAGTAGCTCAACTTGCAACCCATTATACTATCAGGGCTCCTTAAGTGCTATTATAAGGATATAATTTTCCAAAATAATATAGAAAAGGAGAAATGGGTAACACATTGCATAATTACAGAGATGTCCTGTACTGGAAAGATAATTAAAATGTCAACAATTTATTTCATTAAAAAAATTTCCTGTAACTCATTTTTATCTATCATACATTCCTCTGCACTATCACACTAAAAATGTGAATCAATCACATTCATTCAACAAATTTAAGAAATCCAAATTTCAGAAGAATATTGAATGCAGTTGTATTAATTAGCTAGTGGTATTGTAACAAAAATGAAGATAATTTGGTATTGCCACAAAATCATAGAAAACTTCACTAAATAAAAATATCAAAATGTGAAGCTCCATCTAGTCTATACATGTCTGTTTCCATCTCTCTAACCTTTCCCTGAAGAAATCTGCATTTTTTTTTTTATTATTGACACCAGGCCAAAATGATAGTTTTGGCATCCTGAAGGAGCTTACATCATGTTCTTGTTGCCAACCCAAAACGAAGGCTTGCCACCTGTCACTGTAGTCAATCACAGAGATGGGGGAGAGATCCAACCCAAGCTTTATTAAACAGAAAGCCAGCAGTCTGGAGGATGGAGAGAAGAGTTTCTCAAAACCATCCTGTCCATTATGAAGAGCAGGCACATTATATAGGGTAAATTATATTTGGGTGCTCATTTAATCTATTTTAACACCAAGGTAGCATTTTTTTGAAAAAGAAACAATAAAGCAATAAACTTCTTCAAACATTCTACCTTTAGGGGGAAGGAAACAATCAGATAATAATCTTTTTTAAACATTCCACCTTTAAGGATTGAAGTTGCTTAGTTCCTCAGATAACTATCTGGGTGGGCTTAAGCACATCTTGTTTTTCTTCTAGGACCATGAGGTCATCTCCACTAATTTTTAAACTAACTTCTCCATTTGCAGCGTCTTCATTTATCAAGACCTAAGGAGCTCTGGTAGACTAGTGGTTACAAATCGGGCTACTAATCTCAAGGTCAGCAGTTCGAAACTTACCAGCTGTTCCACGGGAGAAGATGAGGTGTTCTGCTCCTGTAAAGATTTACAGCCTCGGAAACCCTGTAGAGGGTCGCTATGAGTCAGAACTTATTCCATGGCACACCACCACCACCACGACCAATCCTTGCTGAAAGTGAAGAGGACTTAAAATATTTACATATTTACTGATGAAGATCAAAGAGCACAGCCTTCGGTATGGATTATATCTCAATGTAAAGAAAATAAAAATCCTTACCACTGGACCAATAAACAACATTCTTATCAACAGAGAAAAGATTGGAGTTGTCAAGGACTTATTCTTCTTGGATCAACTATCAACACTCATGGAAGCAGCAGTCAAGAAATCAAACGACATATTGCATTAGGCAAATCTGGGGCACAAGACCTTTTTAAAGTGTTGGAGAGCAAAGATGTCAGCTTGAAGACTAAGGTGTGTGCCTGACCCTAGCCATGGTATTTTCAGTAACTTCATATGCATGCAAAGGCTGGACAGTGAATAAGGAAGATTGTAGAAGAATTGATGATTTTGAGTTATGGTGTTGGAGGAGAATATTGAAAGTGCCATGGGCTGCCAAAAGAACCAATAGATCCATTTTGGAAGAAGTGCAGCCAGAGTGCTCCTTGGAGGCCAGGATGGCCAAATTTCGTCTCTCATATTTCAAACATATTGTCATGAGGGACCGGTCACTGGAGAAAGATACCATGTTTGGTAAAGTGGAGGGTCAGAGATAAAGAGGAAGATCCCCAGCAAGATGGATTGGCAAAGTGGCAGCATCAATGGGCTCAGGCGTGGCAACAATTGTGAAATTGTCCCAGGACTGGGCATTGTTTTGTTCTTTTGTTCGTAGGGTCGTTATGAGTCGGTACTGACTCGGCAACAATGACTAAATGGACTCCATTTTGTTTAGGTCGGTAGATCCGTGCTATCATTCTTTTAAAATATTATTTGCGTTTGGGGAATAGAAACAACTCTGAATGGTCAAGATCAGGCTGAAGGGTGAATAGAGTAAAGTTTCACAACAAAATTCTCATAGGACACCCATTGCTACCCTCAAAGAATGAGCAGGTGCATTGCCATGATGGATCAAAATTCCTCATTAC
The DNA here is from genome assembly GCF_000296735.1 of Chrysochloris asiatica. Lineage (NCBI taxonomy): Eukaryota > Metazoa > Chordata > Mammalia > Afrosoricida > Chrysochloridae > Chrysochloris > Chrysochloris asiatica. The sequence goes on along the minus strand of NW_006408729.1, from coordinate 1,547,751 downwards.
AGCTTTCCTGGCCTATATCTCACCAACATGATTTTCAATTTTCCTGAGACTTAATAATTGTCCTGTGTTCTTTCAGAAAATCTATCAAGAATACCCTCTTTAATGTCCCCCCAACAGTCACTATAACCTTCTAAGCTGACCTCTGTACTGAATTTAACTGACCCAGCAGATCCCCTTGGAAACCAAAGTTTGATTGTAACTGTTTTTCAGGTCACCATAAGGAATGAGTGAGACTCCTTTTCCACCTGCGCCCTTTACAAATGCTTTAAACAAAAAGCCTGTTAATTCAGGCAATTTCTAACCACCACTACCACCCATTTTTCTTTCTTTTTTAAAGTATATTCAATCAGGTGAGCTTACAAGTTTTCTGTAATCATGATACCCAATACCCATTCCTATCACATGTGCATAGAGCTGTGGGCCTTTGCCTGACAGAGTGGATAGTCACCTTGTTTCAAGTAGGTCCTGACCCCCTAATAGTCATACTGTTTAACCAGCCAGATTTTTGCCCCAGGTGACTTTAGTAGTAGCTTTCCTCTCCTCATTTATCCCCTCAGTTGCAGCATAATATCTTACTTTTTTTTCAACCATCACAGTTAACAACTATCAAAGTAACCTAAGAATCAAAAGCTTTTGCCCATGCTCCTTTGTTTTTTCTCCTATAAATCCCCCTGCTTTTTTGATTCTGGAGCCATGGCAATGAACCCTGCTTCTACACCAATTGCAAAAAAAAAAAAATTGGCACCGATCTCCTCCCTCACCATAGCATTTCCTACTCAGCTGGGTTTCCTAGTTCATAGCAATGACCATACAGAACTCAGTTATGGGATTTATTAGGGAAGTTAACAAGTTACAATGTAGGATCAGAAAATGCTTGGCACAGTTCTTCTAGTAAGGACAGTATCTTCTGCTACCCAATTAAGTGCCTGGAGACACTCCACTCTGCAAGCAAACCTCCTGCCCAAAGCTACTCAGTTTTACTTGCTACATGGGCCAGGAACCCCACTGCTCTATGTCGTGCTCTGAGTCTTAATTCTTCTACTGCTCCTCTGCCACACCTTCAGTGTCACAATTATCTTCTATCCTTAGGTCGAGGAGGTTCGATACACAGGAATCTCTGGGTCCAAAGGACATGCTGTATTCCTGGCTCTTATTTGATGGTAGTAAGATCCTCCCTCCAGCTTCTGAGATGGCTCATTTAGTATCCATGTTAGAGTTCCAAGTTTTAAAAATCACATTTAGTCCTGGTAACAATCACAACTGAATCTTAGATGCCATTAGCATCTTCTTCTAACTTCTCTTAACCTATCTATCAGGAAAAGGGCATTTGGTGGGAGTTTGTGAAGCCTTTGGCTAAAAGAGACATTAAATATTTCACATCACCACAATAATACACAAAGATAATACACAATATCCACCAAATGTTTAAAAATGAATAAAAAAGCAAACAATACAAAACATAGACAAATAATAAGACTATAAAGACATAACTATTGCAAAGCAAACTAAAAGGATCAAATGTATAAAATCATGCTCAAACATACTAATGATCAGGGAAACAAACAAACAAAAAAATCATAGGTTTGTCACGCCATATCCCTTTAGTCACATATTTTGTTGTTAGGTGCAATCGAATTGTTTCTGACTCATAGCAACCTCATGCACAACAAAACAAAACACTGCCTGGTTCTGCCCATCCTCAAAATTATTGTGACTTTCATCCCAATGCTGCTGCCACTATGTCAATCCATCTCTGTGGGAGTCTTTGCATTACTGGCCCTTCCCAATAATGTGTCTAAAGTATGAGAGACGATGTCTCACCATTCTGACTTCTAAGGTGCATTCTGGCTGTATTTCTTCCAACACAGATTTGTTTCTTCTTCTGGCAGACAATGGTACTTTTAACATTTTCCTCCAACATGATAATTTAAATGCACCAATTCTTTCCCCGTCTTCCTTATTCATTGTCCAACTTTTCCATGGATATAAGGCTATAGGAAATACCATAGCTTGAGTCAGATGCTTCTTAGTCCTCAAACTGACATCTTTGCTTAAAGATGTCTTTTGTAGCAGATTTGCCTAATGCAATACATCATTTGATCCCTTGACTGCTGTTCTATGAGCGTTGATTGTGGGTTCAAGCAAAATGAAGTCTTTGACAACTTCAATCTTTTCTCCATTTATCATGGTATTTATTTGTTCAATTGTGAGGATTATTGTTTCATTACATTGAGGTGCAATCCATACTGAAGGCTGTGGTCTTGGATCATCATCAGTAAATATTTTAAGACCTTTGCTTCCAAGGTTGTATCATCTGCATATCATAGATTGTTAATAAGCTTTCCTCCAATCATGATGCCACGTTCTTCTTCGTATAATCCTGCTTCTTGGATTATTTGCTCAGCATACAGATTAAATAAGTATGATAAAATAATAAAACTCTGGTGCACATTTTTCCTGATTTTAAACCTTTCTATATCTCCTTGTCCTCTTCTAATGACTCCTCCTTGGTCTATATACAGGTTCCTTATGAGCATAATTAAGTGTACTGGAATACCCATTCTTTGCAATGTTTTCATGATCCACACAGTAGAAAGCATTTGCATAGTCATTAAAGACAAGTAAACACCTTTTTTATGTTCTCAGCTTTCAGCCAAGATCCATCTGATATGAGCAATGATACCCCTAGCTCCATGTCCCTTTCTAAATCTGGCTTGAATTTCTGGCAGTTTCTTGTTAATGTACTGTTGCATATGATATTAATGATATTGTTTGGTGATTTTTGCATTCTGTTGGGTCCCCTCTCTTTTCCAATTACTGATCCTCTTTGTTTCCAACCTTTGCATTTCAATTACCAGTCATTTTTAATGCACCTGGATTGCATGTATGATCAACTTCACATTGAAGAAGATGGTAGAATATTTCAATTTCATCATCACTGGCTTTAGTGGTTGGTACATAAATTTGAATAATAGGAAAATTAATTGGCTTTCCTTGCATATATTTGGACATTATCCTATCACAGATTGTATTGTACTTAAAGATAGATCTTGAAATGTTTGTTTTGATGATGAATACAATGCCAGTCTTCTTGAATTTGTCATTACTGGCATAGTAAACCATATATTTGTTAGATTCAAAATGGTCAATACCAATCCATTTTAGATCACTAATGCCTAGGATATTGATCATTATGCATTCCATTTCATTTTTGACAACTTTCAATTTTCCTAGATTCATACTGCATACATTCCATGTTCCCATTATTAATGAGTGTTTGGAGAACGTTTTGAATTGTGCCCCATCAGCAAATAAATGTCCCAAAAACTTTGCTCCATTCACATCATTATGGCCAACTCTACTTTGAGGATGCAGCTCTTCCCTAATTGTATTTTGAGTGCCTTCCAACGTGAGGGGCTCATCTTCTGGCACTATATGTGACAATATTCTGGTGCAGTTAATATTTTTTTCATCTTCAGGCATTATATTTGACAATGTTACACTGCTATTCATAAGGTTTTCCGTGGCTAACCTTTCAAAAGTAGTCCATCTCTCCTAGTTTGTCTTAAGTCTGGAAGCTTTGTTGAAACCTGTCTACCATGGGTGACACTGCTGGTATTTAAAATACTGGAGTTATACCTTCCAGTATCACAGCCACAAGCACACTACCACAGTATGAAAACTAACAGAGGAGTGGTTGAGTCACATATTAGGAAGAGCAATACTTACTATTAGTGGAGGTTTGGGAGGAGGGAAGAAAATACTCTCATACATTGGTGGTGGAAATGTGAATTGTTTTAGTCTTTTTGGGAAAACAGTTTGGTAGCATTTGTGAAATTACATAAAAATTCTTTGTCATAAAAATTCCATAAAAATAAAAGCACCAATATGCAGGAACATATGTTTGCTTACTGCAATATTGCTATAGTTTATTTTAATATTAATCTTGGTGACTGTGGTGCCTTGAATTTACTTGATGTGGCTTTCCTATTAAAAGTCTTCTTAATTTCCACCAACTGATTGGGTAGAACCATGAAAACCAGGACTCTAAGGCTGGGATTGGTTAGTGTTGCCCTCCAGCTAGTCTTCAAAGGAGCCATCTCAGAAGCAGTGATGAAAGAACCGAGGACTATCAAGAAGGAAGAGCATGAGTGGAGCATGAGACAGTAGCAAGAGGTTGAGGCAATAGGTGGAGACATGGAGAGACAGAGTAGCTTCGGGCTCTAGGCATGTGAATTGAGTAAAGCTGAGTGCCTGTGGGCAGGAGAATGGCTTGAAGAATGTGCCTTTTAAGCATTCACAGACTGGCTAAAAGAACTTTGTAACATGTGCTCAAGCAGGGCAGAGGCCAAGGGATCACATGGCTGAGAGGATGAAAACAAGAGTGAGGCGTGCCTGCAGTATGGCAGACAAGAGGCGTTCCCTACTGGAGAACTGCTGCATCCTGAGTTAGTTTTGATCCTGAATGGTACCCTGTTCACTTCCCTAGTAGACCCCATAACCGTGAGTATTGCTATGAGCTCTGTGTGGCCATTGCAATGGATCAGCGAACCCAGATGTGAAGCAGAGAGTGCTGTGGGAGGAATGGTTGGTGTCAGAATAGGGTAAAGAAGGTTGTATGGGGAAGCATGTCTGACCTCCACTTCACAGGAATTAGTCCTTTGCTGATTTTGAGCTTGATTCTCTTTCCCCCTTATAAAGTCAGGGGAAGTCAGACATGGCTCCCACATGGTTTTAGTGGTGGCACGTAAATGGAAGCAAAGTAACTGTACATTTATATAGGAGTCCTGGTGTGGCACTGTAGGATAAGCACTGGACTGCAAGGTCTTTTAAACCCTAAGGTCTGCATTTCAAACTCACCAGTTGCTCCTCGGAAACCCTATACAGGGTCGCTATGAGTTGGAACTTACTCAACGGCACTTAACAACGACAACAATAGCAACGTAGGAGTGGTTGAATTTATGTCCACACCCTATGGGAACACTTATGCAGAAGAAGTCATAAAGATTCAGTACATGAGAGAGATTTGATGTGTTGTTGACTTGATGATAGAGAAAACCACATGAGAAGGATTGTAGATAGCCTTAGGATGCTGAGGGGAGGACTTCAGTTGACAGCCAGCAAGGAAGCTGCCAAAACCTGAATGAACTTGTAGCAGAAATCTCAGAGTCTCCACCTGATAACTCAACAAGGCCAACACCTTGATTCCAGTCTTGTGAAAACCTAAGCAGAGACACCAGTCATGCAATGCCAGACTTCTTTCATAAGAACTGACAGATAACAAATAGGAGTTATTTTAGTCACTAAATTTATGGTAATTTGTTATGCAGCAATAGATATCCAATAATTAAGTTAGGAGTTATTGAAAAATATTATGCTTCTTTTGATGAAGGTAATACAAATACAAGTTTTAATAGGTGTTCTACCCAATCACTTGGTGGAAATTAAGACTTTGGATGGAAAAGCCACATCAAGAACAGCATTATGAGGTTCCTACTAGTGACACTGAGATTTTTGCCATGAAATTATTCTCATTAGCATTTATGCTGTTTAAACAACAGACTTTGTGATTTTATTGGCTTTCCATATTCTCCAGTTCTCTTGCGTTCAAAACCCTGGTAGCCCTCTTTAACAAATGCACTTGAGAGAATTCTCAGGGTTGTTTTTTTTTGACACACTGAAATCATACTTTAGTTTTGAAGGAAAAGTCCTGCAAATTCTTGTGGACTTTAAAAATAATGTGATGCCTACTTAATTCATATTCATAGTTTTCAGTTATCTCATTTGGAAAAGGATTATCCAAATTGAAAGAAGAGAAATGTGTTATTGAAGTACTCCAGTGCTTTAAGGAACTTGTTAAATGCGTGAAAAAACACACAAGAGATGACTAAGAAAATAATATCCTTTTAAGTCTTAAGGCTGTTCTTAAAAGGGATGAAAACATTAATTATGAACAGGAAAATAAATTCTGACTTGAAGTGGATAATTATTATGGTGCTTGCAATGACTATGTTTTTAAATGGATTTTACTCTAAATATTTTAATTCTTTACACTGGATGTTACTAAGTATTCCTCTAGCATAGGAACAAGTGGAATCATTATGTGTAGTGATAAACAACGACAAAACCCACTGCTTTCAAGTCAATCTGACTCATACTGATCCAAGAGGACAGGGTAGATCTAATCTTTCTAAGACTGTAAAACTATAATGGAGTACAGAGCCTCATCTTTCTATCAGGGAATAGCTGATAGGTTTGAACCACCAACCTAGGGTTAGCATCCCAAAGCCTAAATACACTTCATTTTACAAAGATTAAAAAAACAAACAAACTTTAAAAAAGGATTTCTGGCAAGATGGCAGGGTAGGCAGATACACTACATGAACCCTCTACAACAAAGATATGAGAGACCAAAGAAAACACACAGATGAAAATCCTGGAATGCTGAACTTCAGAAGACAGACTAAAGAAGTGGGTTGAGTGCATGCTGGAAGGAGAAGTTGAGCCAGGATGGCGAGACAAAGAGACTCTGCTCTCCAGAAGTTTGGAGCTGCATGGTTGTGAGTCTTGTGTGAGGCAGGGGCTGGTTGCACCACTTTGGTGTCTGGATAAAGGAGGACTCAGCTCCAGACCTACAGAACCTGCAACGCCATCAGATTAACATTAGTCTAACAGCAACCTTCATCACCATCCACCCTGCTCCTCATTGCCCTGTGGTCCTAACAGACACTGAAACCAACTCCATCAAGGGCCTCCACGTACTACTTTCAGATTGAGTTAAACACAGATAACACCTAGGCCTATAGGAACTCTCTCTAGGGCTAGGAATTCCACTGTCATAGCTCTCCTGCACCTACCTCATGAGCTCCTTGGTTTGCAGGAGCCCAGTACAGTTTTCTCCTCTTCAGGTCCAACAGCTGCACTGGTTGGTTATGGTTCAGATTTTTTTCACTTTTGTTGTTTTGTTTATTCTTTTTTCTCCTTCTCATTCCTTTGAATTTTATTCTCTTTCTGCTTTCCCCCCCTTATTTTCTTCTGTTTCTCACTTTCCCTCTTTTTTTTTTTTTTTCCTTTTGTCCTTTCTTTACAACTCTCTACTTGCTTTCTCTTTTTATTTCCCTTCTCCTGGTTTTTCTAAGTGTTTTATTTTTGTTGTTGTTTTTTTAATTCCTTCCTTTTATTTTCTCTCTTATTTTTGTTTTCAATAGCTCAATTTTCCTGTCCTTCTTTTCTCTTTTTAGTTATTACATTTTTTTCTTGTTGCTGCCTATTTTAATTATTTTGTTTTCTATTTTCAGTTTTGATTGTTTGTTTATCCTATTTTGTTTTTTTGTGTGTTTCTATGTTGGGGTGAGAATAGTCTCTCCTCCTTCCCACCTGACAGGTGACAACAAATGTCCAGCCACAACCATACCATCTGCAGTTCCACCAACTGGGCAAGAACCAGTACCAGTTACTATGTCACATGATCAATGATAGACAGAAACCAACACCTGTCAAGACCACCTTAAACTGAGGTGCACAAATGGCAAATGGAGAACAATAAACACACTTCCATTCTATGAATACACCCACAGGAGACAGTTGGTAAGAGCCTAAGAACACAACAACATACACTCATCAATGACAAATATGACAAATCACAATGTCCTGGAAAGAACAGAAAATTTTAGCATGCACAAAGAAAGAAGAGGGAGTTCAAACAAGAAAACATTTCTGAGAAAGGAAAGGTAATGGAACTAAGTGACAAAGAATTCAAAAGAATTTTAAAAAATCATATTTAGATACCATCAAAGGATTGACAGAAAGATTGAGGAAAATAAGAAGGAAACAGAAAAAACTTTAGAAGAATTCAGAAAAACACTGGAAGAACAAACAGACAAAATAAATGCAAAATTTGAAACAATACAAAACCTAAAAGTAGAAATCCAGAAGATTAATACCAAGATTTCAGAAATGGACACTACATTGAAAGGGCAAAGGAGTCAATTTGAAGCAATGGAAGTCCAAATTAGTGAGCTAGAAGATAAATTTCTCAATACCAGTATGCTAGAAGAACAATCAGAAAAAAGAATGAAAAAATCTGAAGAAAACCTAAGAATTATGTGGGACACTATGAAGAGGAATAATTTAAGGAATGGCTGGTGGGTTTGAACCACTAACCTTGTGGTTAGCAGTACAGAACTTATCCTACAGTATCACATCAGGACTTTCAGATATAGAAATATTCAAAGTGAAAAACATCTACAAGACTCAAAAGAGAGAACCAGAGATACAGTTGTAACAACTACAACAATAAAATACCCATAAAGTAAAAAGAGGGAATAATCTAGTTACAGAACTTTCAAATTTGTGAGAAATGTTGTTGTTACCTCAGATACTGCATTGGTCTCTCTTGGTTATGAGGTCACTGATGAGTTGTCACTAGTGCTTACTGATAAATGCTCAAGAAATCTAATCTATACTTATTTTAGCGAGAGTGAGGCTCTTTTTTTCAATTAAAAAAATCAGGGACCAAACACTCACAGACAAGCTAGGTGGCTGTTTCGCCAAGAATTTTATTCTCCTAGCTCAAGAAAGTCCACTCCCTGGTTCCTCATTGACTGAATACTATGGGGTTAACAATCTTTCCCAGCTGTCTCCTACTTTCTGTTTATGGTAGCATTCTTATTTAAAGTTCCTAGTCATAGGACGGGTTCTTTACTCCTTCCCCAATTCATCTCACTCACATACCCCAAATGCCTAGGCCACTGTTGCTATGTTAATCAATAGTCTATATCTGGTCTAGCAATTTCCTGGATGCCCCCTTATTCCTGAAGATGGACCATCCAGAGAATTTATTTCTCATGAGAGGAAGATGATATCAGATTTCAAGCCAAATAAATAAAAATTAACCTCACTGTAACCCTAAAAACTAAACTAAGCCTTGTTCCTAGCCCTAGTCCAACCCTCATCCCTAACACTAACCCTTGTTGTTGTTGTTAGGTGTCATCAAGTTGGTACTGACTTATAGCGACCCTACACACAACAAAACGAAACACTGGCCGATCCTGGGCCAACCTCACAATTGTTGCCACGCTTGAGCCCATTGATGCTGTCACTTTGCTAATCCATCTCGCTGGGGGTCTTTGTCTTTTTCTCTGACTCTCCACCTTACCAAACATGATATCCTCCTCCAGTGACTGGTCCCTCCTGACAAATCCTAACAATAAATGAAGTCCTAGGACTAGTAAAGGTCTGCCCATATCCCAACCATAAACCTCACTTCTTATTCTTGCCCACACCACAAAAATCTAAAAAGACCCCCAAAACATTGTAGTATGGTGCCAGCAAGTTTGGATAATCCCACTACAGTTCATTTCTACCAATGATTACAGCTAGTAATCTGGAAAAATAAACAAGCAATTATCTGATGACTCTGAAAATTAACAATAGTGAATAAATTGGGGAGAAGAATCAGAACATTGTAGTCTATAATAATGGTGAGTTCCCATTTCCCCCAATTTTTATGTTCTAACTTGGACTCAAGGCAACTCCAGTGTGGATATGCATAGCAACTATGGACAGATGATTGGTAAAAGAGGAACTGGTGATCTAGAGACCATAGGGAAACTACCATATTTCTTTTTCTTCCCAGCCCTGACCCAAGATGGCCTTAGTAATGGAATTGCTCTTTGGCAGGGATAGCGGCAATTGCATAGACCCCTTTAGAGGAAACTTGTCTTTTTGGCTAGAGGAATTAGGAAACTGGGTTCTTGTGGTATGAAGAGTGTGGAAGGAATTCCCATACTTCATTGTCTCTACTCTGGTAGCGTTGTACTTACAAATTGGGCTGCGAACCTTAAGGTCAGCAGGTCTGAAACTTCCAGTTGGTCCACGGGAGAAAGATGAGGCATTCTGCTCCCGTAAACATTTACAGCCTCGGAAACCCTATACAGGGTCACTATGAATTGGAACCGACTCCACAGCACATAACACCACCACCACCACCAGTCTTACAACTGAACCAATAAATAACATCTTGATAAGCAGAGAAAAGAAAGAATTTGTCAAAGACTTTATTTTGCTTGGCTCCACAATCAATGCTCATGAAAGCAGCTGTCAAGAAATCAAAGGATGTATTGTATTAGGCAAATCTGCCGCACAAGACCTCTTTAAAATATTCAAGAGTAAAGATGTCAGTTTGAGGACTAAGGCGTGCCTAACCCATGCCATGATAATTCAATCACCTCATAGGTTGTTGTTATTAAGTGCTGTCGAGTCTGTTCGGACTCATAGTGACCGTGTATAGGGTTTCTCAGGAGTAGCTGATGGATTTGAACTGCTGACCTGTGGTTCACAGTTCAGTGCTGATCCTACAGTGCCACATCAAGAGTCTTATATATGTATGTGTATGTATCCTCATATGCCCACCCACACCTTTGAAGTATACATATCTACCTATGTAATATTATTAGTGTTGTTTCAGAACCTGTTGTTTCTATTCTGACTCAGTAACCCAATGGGACAGAGCAGAACTGCTCTCTAGAGTTCCCAAAGCTGTAAATCTTTATGGAAGCAGATTACTTTATCCCTTTCCTTTGGAGTAACTGGTGTGTTTGGAATCTTTGGAATAACTTGTTGGTTTGAAGCAATGCAATGTTTAACCCACTGCACCACCAGTGTATTTGTTATGTGACAGTTTTTTCCATTGCTGTCTTTTATTCTTGCATACCTCTTAGTATCTTCATTTACTTTAGTCATGTTGTGCTGACTTCCTCCATATTGTGTATTGCTTTTCCTTTCATCAGAATTAGCACCTGTTTGCTATCTAGTAAATGATTCTTCCTTTTTTCCCCTCCCATCCCTGGTAACGCATCAAAGAATGTTGCTTTCTGTGTGTAAATCTATTGTTAACTTTTTATAAAAGTGGTATCATACAATATTTGTCAGTGTATAATGTGTCCTCCAGACTCATCCATACTGTTTCTTGGATCCATCATTATTTTTTATTGTTATGTAGTATTCCATTGTTTGTATGTACCACATTTTGTTTATCCATCCACCCATTGATGGACACTTAGATGGTTTCCATTTTTTTACTACTATGAATAATGCTGCAATTAACATGGGTGTGCATATATCTGTTTGTATCACTGCTCTTATTTTTCTAGGATCTATACCTAGGGGTGGGATTCCTGGATCATACAGAAATTCTATTCCTAGCTTCTTAAGGAAGCATCAGACTGTTTCCATAGTGTTTGTGTCATTTTACAAACCTACCAGCTTTGTTTAGGAGTTACATTCTTCCCACAACTTCACCAATATTAGTTGTTTTCTTTCTTTCTTTTTCATCTGTGCCATTTTTTACAGGGGTGAGAGAGGAGCTCATTGTAGTTTTAATTTGCATCTCTTTAATGGCTGATGGTCTTAAGCATAGCTTCATGTGTTTGTTAGCTGCCTGAATGTCTTAATTAGTGAAGTGTTTTCTCATGCCCTTTGCTCATTTTTAAACTGGATTGTTTATCTGTTTGTTGTTGAAGTGAATTCAACATATATTTATTAGCAATGTTCAGTGAAATGGCTTAGAAACAAGGATAACGAGTAGCAAAGAGTATCTCTGGCAACTAGATTTAGATTCTTAAAAACCCTTCTTCACTGGAAGGATCCTTTGAATAAATAAAGGATTCTAGGTATGGCGAAATAAAAGTATAAAGTAATCATGGGATCTTTTTAGTTTTAGAGATAAAGAAAATACATAAAGATTAATGGAATCATGTTCAAAAGACACAGGTACCAGCACGAAGGCACTTTGAGTGTCCAGATTTGGGATAATTTGAGGAATACAAAAAGAAATGATTAGCAAATGTTTGTTATATATATATTTCTACCACAATACAACAATTTTTTAAAAATAAAACTTTCTATAATTAGGTAAGCAGAGTTCTGGTGTGGCGCTGTGGGTTAATGCACTGGACTGCAAAGTCAGTTTGAACTGTAAGATTGGTGGTTCAAGCTCACCAGCTGCTCCTTGGAAACCTTATACAGGGTCACTATGTGTTGGAACTGACTCAACGGCCCTTAACAATTAACTTAACATAATTAAGTAAAAGAGAAATATTTATCACTGACATTAGGTGCAAGTAACTGTAACAAAAGACTATATAACCATTAAAAAAATAGATTTAGGTCACACAAAAAAGTAATAAAACATACCACAGTATGGATGAACTTTGAAAACAGTATATTAAGTGAGAAAAGTCATTCACAAAAGACCATATGCTATATGATTTCAGTTATATGACATTCCAGAATAGGCAAATCTATGGACACTAAAAGGAGCTTGTCATTGTCGTTAAGTTCTGTGGAGTCGACTCTGCCTCATAGCGACCCTGTATAGGGTTTCTGAGGACCAGCTGGTGGGTTTTAACTGCTGATCTTGTGGTTCACAGTTCAGTGCTGATCCTATAGTCCCACAGTAGTTGTCAAATGTTGAAGAGCCTGATAACAAATGGAGAATGACTGCTAATGAGCCTGGGCTTTCTTTGTAGAGTGATTGTTGTTGTTGTTAAGTGTTGTGGAGTTGGTTCTGACTCATAGCGACCCTGTATAGGGTTTATGAGGAGCAGCTGGTGAGTTTGAACCACTGACCTTGAGGTTAAACTGACCTTGAGGTCAAGTGCTTATTCTATGGGGCCATACCAGGACTCCATTTAGAGTAATTAAAAATGGTCTAAAATGGCTTGTGATGGGGGTTGCACATGTTTATTTGAATACACTAAAAGCCTAAGAGTCTTCATTTTAAATGGGTGAATTATATGGTATGAAATCTATTTATTGATAAAGCTGCTTAAAAAAACACACCAAAAAAACCAAAACCGCAATGAGTGTCCTGAGCATGGCTACAGAAAAAAAATAGCAACAAGCATTTGAGAAACAATTAATATTTAAAAACAAATAAATCTACACTTATATTCAAAAGAGAAAGCAAAGGAAACAAAATTATTTACTTTAAAAATAAATAACAAGGAAACAAACCTCATTTGTCACCACTGTCCTTTCAATGATCAAATCTTTACTCTGAAAATTGGTTATTAAAGGGAAAGAATTTTGCAATTGCCATGACTTTTTTGTAGGAAATGTAGTCAGAATTACCAAAAGGCCCAGCTGATAAGCTACCGAAGAATGCCAGCTAGTAAATATGCAAAAAATGATAGAATTAAAGGTGAAAAATCACCATTTCTTCAACCTTAAAGTTATTGCAGAAGTTAACGTAAACTCTAACTTTAGTTCATTTTCTTAAAATTTTACTAGTCACTAAAACCTGAATTTAAAATCTATTTAATTGACATATTAAACCATAGTTGTTATGTTATATTCCTTTTCTTTCTTTCTTTTCTGGTGATCTTTGTAACTGAACTACTAAAATGATGGAGAGTTCCATTCCTTTTGGAGACACGAATATCTTACCAAGTTCATAATTTAGAGTTTTTTCTATCTTTGTCACTGGGTTCATTATGTGATTAGGTTAATCAATGTACTTAATTTGTATTATGACATAAAATTTAACATTATGGGTAATTTTAAACTATCCTTACAGATTTAGTTCATTCTTAAAATATGAAAGAGTAAGAGGTCATTTAATAGATTTTAATAAATTAGCTACAGAATTTTAAAAAATCACAGGTACGTTGTATAATGAGCTCACTCACATGCAAAACGTTCGTGGAAAAAATCCACTTAAATTCAGTTTTTTAAATGAACTGTTTGAACCTCCTTATATTTACTAAATACTGATTTCAACATGCAATCTCCATATATTTACAATTTTTTATTTTCCTGTCATGTAAAATAATTTGCCAAAAGAACCAGGTACTGATTGCTCTGATTGGGACTACAACAAAAGGCCCAAGGCAGAATGGGAGAAAAATGTAGAACAAAAAATGGGATTCACAAGAAAGACCAGACTTACTGGTCTGACAGACACTGGTGGTGTGCCATTGAGTCAGCTCTATGTAGGGTTTCTGAGGCTGTAAATCTCTGGTAGTGTAGTGGTTATGAATCGGGCTGCGAACCACAACGTCAACAGTTCGAAACTACCAGCTGCTCCACAGGAGAAAAATGAGGCTTTCTGCTCCCGTATAGGTTTACAGCCTCAGAAACCCCGTACAGGGTCGTTATGAGTTGGAACCGACGCCACAGCACATAACCACCACCAAATCTTAATGGGAGCAGAAAGTCTCATCTTTCTCCTGCAGACAGAGATTAGAAGAACACTTAAAATACCTTTCTGACCTGAAACTGAAGTCATTCCCAGAGACCACATTTCCACCAAGCAATAGACAGGTCCATAAAATAAAGAACAATGCCTGAGAGATACGTGCTCCTTTGCACAATCATATATGATCAAAAAGACAGCCCTTGACAAAATTCAAGTTGAGAAGGTAAAAAGTGGTAGAAAATCCAGAAGAAAAGAAATGGGAATGTGGAAATCGCTGACACATTGTGGGGAATGTAACTAATGTCATGAAATACTTTATGTATAAACTATAGAATGGGAAACCAATTTGCTCTGTAAACTTTCAATTAAAATAAATAAATAAATAAGAACCAAGAAAAAAAAAAGAT